>NC_134530.1:163145490-163445490 GCF_050624435.1 Tenrec ecaudatus
GGGGGTTGGAGAAACATCAATCCAGCTGTGAGGAATTACTAAGAGGCAGAGGAAAGGCGAGCATGATGGTCGGACAGGAGGAAGGTAAAAGGAAACAGGAAATATCTGGGAAGCAAAGTTATGGATAGAGGTATAAACATAGATATGTACATATGTAAATATATTAATTAATAAAAATAGAGATATTGACCCATGTACATATATTTATATGGCAATACAGTGAGGAAGTGGATAGACTTAGGGGCTCTGCTCAAGCCTTCCCTCAACACAAGAACACTTCGTTCTAACAAGCTGGCATTCTCTGATGCTCACCCTCCAGACATGATCACTGAAGACAAAAGGAGTGCTTCAGAAAATGTGGTGAAGAGAGCTGATGGTGCCCAGCTATCAAGAGATAGAGAGCAGCGGTTCTCAACCTGTGGGTTGTGACTCTTTTGGGGATTAAACAACCCTTTCACAGGAGTTGCCTGATTCATAACAGTAGCAAAATTACAGTTATGAAGTAGCAACAAAAATAATTTTATGGTTGGGAGGTCATCACAATATGAGGAACTGTATTAAAGAGTCACAGCATTAGGAAGATTGAGAACCACTGATATAGAGCATGGGGTCTTAAAGGCTTGAAGTTAAACAAGCGGCCATCTAAAATAGAAACAAGCCTACATGGAAAAAGCACACCAGCCTGTGCGATCATGAGGTGTCAACAGGTCAGGTAACAGGCACCAGAAGACACCAAACAACAACAAAAAACATATTGTTGAGAATGACGGGGGAGTTTTAGCAGAGAGCCAAAACCCATCTGTTGAAAATCGGACATGCCGTCACAGAAGGGTCACAAGGAAGGGATGAAACATACACTATTCCTCTGGTTCTTTGAGGCTTCCTCACCACCCACTATCATGACCCCAGTCCTGCCTTTCAGTTCTGGCTAGACCAGAGCTGGTACACTGGTACAGATAAGAGCTCATGCCACACGGAATCCAGGTCAGATAAACCCCTCAGGAACAGAAATGGGAGTAGTGAGACCAGGAGGGGAGGGGAGGAAGGGAGTACTGATCTCAGTGATCAAGACATAACCATCACCACCACCACCCCAGGAGGACGGACATCAGAAATGTGGACGAAGGGAGACAGCAGTAGGTGTAAGATATGAAAATAATAATTTCTGATTGATCAAGAGGTCACTGGGCGGGGGGGGGGAGTTGATACCAAGCGCTCAAACAGAAAGTGAATGTTTAGAAAATGATGATGGCAGCATATGTACAAATATGCTTGATACTATTGATGTATGGATGGTTATAAGAACTTTAAGAGCCCCCCAATTAGATGATCTTTAGGAGAAGAAGACTCCATGTTCATGAATGTCATATTAGGTGTAGTCCAGTCAGTTCCAACTTCGATTGTACCACAGAGTGAAACGCTGCCCGCACCTGCACCAGCCTCACAACTGTTCCTATTTGAAGCCCGTTGTTGCAGCCACCGTGTCAATCCATCATGTCAAAGGCCTTCCTCTTTTTCTCTGACCTGCTACTTTATCAAGAATGATGTCTTTTTCCAGGGACTGGTTTCTCCTGATCACATGTCCCAAGTGAGTGAGATTAAGTCTCGCCCATCTTGGCTTCTAAAGAGAATTCTAGTTGTACTTCTTTGAAAATAGTGGGTTTTCTTTTGTCAATCTATAGTAGTTTCAATAGTCTTTGCTAATGCCATAATTCAAATGCATAGATTCTTCTTCAGTCCTCCTTATCCAATAAAAAAGAAAACAATCAAAAACAATGTTTTTAAGTCTACTGGAAAGTCAATTCACTCTGGGACCCAGAATAGTTAGCAGAAAAGGGGGGTGGCATCACCCATTGTCTTAATATCCTTTCTTTGGACTGTATGTAGATTTGTAAATATCTCAAACTCTTCCTAGAGGAAATGACCCAGTGTCTCACGTCTTCAGAGTCTTAGTGTATGGTAACATCTCTGCTACTCCAAACTTGGCTACGGAAAAGGCTCACCAATCTACAGAAAAACTTACTGGTACCAGGATATTAATGTGGTTTCCAGAAGTAACATTAGCGTCTCAGGGAAAGAGCTAAGTCCAACCTGACTGGGGCACATTGCAAATGCCTGCATCGGCTTTCAGAAGGAAGCAATGAAATGCATGTACAGAAGTCCCATCAGTGACCTTCATCTGCTTCCCATGTCCAACGCCTCCAGGGCTCCCATTACCTCTGATTGCTTTTTCTTCTCTTTTAACACTAGCTGGTATCTCCAATACAATACTCAGTAGGATGAATGAGGCTGGCACCCTCTTCTTCTTCCTCTTTTGAAACAGGAAACACCTGAGGTTTCTTCATTCAATATAATATGTATTATTAGGGCTTGAGAGCTAGCATCTTATCAAGAGGTTTCTAAAACCAAAGCGGGAAAGAAATCCAGAGCATTTCATTTAGGTCAGACCCTTTGCTGGGGAAAGCACTGTAGAAAGACACCACTGCATCACAGGCTGCTGATCAAGTTTCACTGGGTCCACTCCATGATACACCCAGATTGCTAAAGAGCCACTGTAGAGACATGGGCTGCAGGATACCGCCCCCTGCCGCCCCTCCCTCTTCCCCCGCGTCTTCTTCAACTAACTAGCTCCACTCAGGAGGAAGAAAAGGAAGCTCCTACCCACCGAGAGATTGGGGCCATTTGAAAGAGAGAGTTTCTTAAAAGGCTATGCCCTGATTCAGCAGCCACTTCAGACCATGATTTGGCAACTCAGGGAATTGTTCCCATGAGAGCACCCAAATTCCCCAAACCTGAAAGGAAAGCTGTTTTACTGAAGGCGTGTTTTACTGAAACAAACCCTAAGAGCTATGTGCAATGGGCATGCCAGTCCTCTTACTGTCTAGGTGGAAGCTTGTCTTTGTCTAGAGGATTGCTCACACCAGGAAGCCATCGTCCGGTAACTCAGCTCCACAGACTGATGTGTTGGTGAAGTCCTAGTCAGAGGGGAGGGACCCCAGAGAGGAGTTCCTTCTGCCACCTCTTCTTCCCACTCCCCGTCCTTGGCCAAAAGAGGTCCTGCAGGGAAAGGGCCTGCAGGAGAAAGCTGCCCTCCACACGGGGCTGAAAAGCGAGCCCAGCAGAAAGCCCGTTTACTTTGGTCTCATGGCTGTCCCCTGGGTTCTGAACGGAGAGGGGGCTCCTGCTTCTGTTGCTTGCTGCATCTGTGCTCCTTGTCCGGCTTTGGAACCTCTCTGCGTCTCCTCATAGGACTTGAAATAGAGAAAAAAAAAATAAATAAAGACAAACCACCACAGCGTCTAGTGCTAAAAACAAAAGTAATCAAACCAATACAAAACCAAATATTGGCTCTGGCTTCCCACAAGGCGCTGGTCACCGGGCCCACCCAGCCCCACCCAGGGAAGGTTTCAAGCCCACTACAGCTCACTTTGGGGTGTCACTAAACTCATACCTATTTCTCCCAAACACCCTCCCCGATGCCTCTTTCTTCCCATGCTTACCATCCAGAGCAATTTGGGACTGCAATTGAAACTGAGAACCCAGACAAGGCTTCAGGCATGTCTGCCCTGAGGCTGTGGCCAAGGAACAGACCATCTCCCACCCCCAGAGCAGCTGGAGACAGCCCCCCACTGGCAGAAGGGAGAAGAGGGAGAGGGGAAGCAACGCCTCCATAGCTGCTGCAGCCATACTGGCCGCCGCCTCCTCAATGTACGAAACAGATCACGTGTTTCACTCCAGTTACACGTGCAAAATGGCGAAGAAGAAGCTAGTCAGGAAGTGAGGTACTGGTCGGTGTCTCACACCCATGCCAATATTTCTGTTTTCACTCAATGAGAGGAGAATCCAGGGATATTTGGATGATGTCATGATTTTATGCATCCATCCATCTATTTCTATATCTATTTTAAGAATACTTAACAAAATATGCAGGCAGTCAGGAAAGGCATGCCTAAGTAAGACAGATAAGTAAGGTATAGCACTCTTTTAACTTTTAATAGTGTGATAACAAAAATCTTAACCATTTAGGTTGAGCTTTTCTACGTAGGCTATCATGAGTCGGAATGAACCAGAGGCCTGTAAAATCCCATTGCCCTGTCAAGCAGCTGTAAACTGCCTGTCTCTTTTTGTGTTCTGAATTGTCCATCAAATATGCTGCGCTGGCTCAAGTCCCCAAGGTGTCAGGTGGTTAATAACTCGCAAGGACTTGAGCATGAGATCAAAAATACAAGCAATCTTCATTGTGCTTTTTCCAGGTTTAAAATGCCTTTTATTAAATGCCTCTTTAGCCCATGGGGATTTAGGCTGAATTTCCCTGGTCAGGAGCCAAGAAGATGGGCGGGCATCTGTGACCCAGCCCAAACTGTCTGGCTTGCGAGCAGAGGGCTGGATAAGGAAATCGTTTCCCTTGGCATGAGCTCTTTTGCTCAGCTGCTAGAGATCAAGTTCCTGGCTTTTGCTGCATCACGGAAGTCCAGAGCCCTTCTATGACTGGGTGGAGAACCCAAGGTTTTAGTAAAGTCACCTTTACGGGCCCCAGAAATCTCAGCGGCCGGATCTGCCTCAATCGATGAACCAAGGGGCTACTTTGTGGGTTCATATGTTGCATGAGGTTTTCCTGCCAACTACCATTTCTCAACTCCCACCTGCCTTGTTCTTCTTTTGCAGCTGAGGAAACACGAAACCATATCCCCTTGCTCAGGACTACAGACATGTCAGTCTCCCTCAGCCACCCCCCTCCCACCTCACCCCCAGCAGTTCCTGTAACTGACACAATATCTTGTTTGCAAATTACAATCTCCAAAACTGTCTCCTCCAAGAAGCCCCCAAGGATTGCCTCCCTCACCACATCTCTTGCATCAGATTGCCAGTGCCAAGGGGGTCATTGCCCCTAACCAATTTTGAACTCAGGAACCCACTGGAGATAGGTGGATGCTGACTCACCTCTTCACACGCAGTGTCCTTCGTCTGTGGTAAAGGATGCGCAACTGTAGCCATCACAGGTCCCTAGGGGACACGTCAAGCCCACCTTCCTCCTGGTCCCTGTAGGTGGCGACAGGGAAAGTAGATTCCTTAGAAATTCAATTAAAGGCAAGCAGCATTAATAATGGTAAATCTACACACACACACACACACACACATATACACACACACACACCCCAAATCCAATCATGCATTTTCAAGTGGAATATAAGGTACAGGAATAAATGTTCCTATCCAGTCATCCAGACACACATACTTCACCAACCACCACCACCACACAGAGTCCAACCATCCACATAAAACAGTATTCCCAAAGACCAACATTCTTAACCTGCTTGAGGGTGGGGAGGAAGCAGAGTTTGAATCTTTTTCAAAATCTAATTCAAGCCATGGAAGAGTGTGATTATACACATCACTCAGTTGCAGAGATACCTAGGCAAACCAAGTTAGGAACCTTGGCTAAGTGATTCAGGTCGACAGTCCCCATCCTTACCCACCACTTACACTCTTCTCTCATATGCTGAGTGGGAAAAGCAAAAACTTTCTCAATTCAAAGCCTGGGTATCCAGCTTGTTTGCGGTTCTGGTGAGAGGGGCCTGTTCGTCTTCTGGCCTCTGCACGTTGATGGACCCTTGGGGAAATCGATAGAGAGGATGACAGGGGAGTTGTGTTTGATCGTTCACTAATCCACAGAGCACAGGGTAGGCTCCCTGTTTTCTCCACAGAAGTCCTGGTGGTTTCAAACCACAGACTTTGCGGATTGCAACCCAAGCATAACCAGTACGCCACCAAGGCTCGAAACTGAACCGAACAGAGAGACAACGAAACAATTTATTAGAGGCCAGTCTTAGAAGCCACTCTCACAGTAAGTGAAACTGCATAAGGAGGCCAGAAGATAAACAGGCCCCTCTCACCAGAACCGCAAACTAAACTGGACAGCAAAAACTTCATGAGCGCTTCCCAGATGGCAATTTCTGCAAGGTTTTTAAACTTGCTTTTTCTCTTACAGATGGTACATACAGGTGAGCCACAATTCCAGAGCTTTCTATTCTGCAAATAGGTATCGTCTCAGGAACTCACAGGGGTGCAGTGCTAGCCTGCCCTTTGGGGTCACTTGGAGTCAGCATCGACTCAATGGCAGGGAGTGCGGCTTTCTTGGTCCATTTTGGGGTGATTACCGGTAGGACTCCATTGTTCCAGGGCCAGGACTCCACATTCAGAGGCAATATCCCGGAGACCGTGCTCTGTGGATTAGTGAATGATCAAAATTAACTTCCCAATTCACACTGTGCCCTTGTTGCCAGGCCTGAGCCCAAGGGTCAATTCAGCCCTTTGTGAGGGCTGTGCCCATATTCAGTCCACAACCTTTCACTGTCCCCTTCTCCCTGGGTTGGAAATTCCTTTCCTTTTGAAAACTGTTGATAAAGGAAAAGTGTTTCCCTCTGTGCTGGGATTTCTTCCAGTGTCCCGCTTTTCTCCTTGCCCCATCTCTCTACCTAGCACACCGGTTGTAGGCACCAAGGTTAATAAGGAAATGCTGTGGAGGGAATCTACCTTGACTTGCCTGTGTGTCAAATGCTGGCTGGCTGGTCCCTTCCTCGCTTTCCAGTTGTCAAGGGACTATCTCCCACACATTAAAAGCTCAAAAGGCAAGGAGTTAACTAGTGTATATTAATCCTTCTAAGCTCTGGCAGTTAGTGGAGCTAGCTGAAGTGAGCTGATGTATCAATATAGCCAACAGTTAGTTGAGGCTGAGCTAAACTACAATGGTTTATGACCTTCACAAAAGGGCATCATTTGAGCAACTGGTTCTCTGAGTTGAGTTCTACAACTCAACTACTTTATGTTTCAATTAAATTGGAAAGTTGGGAGCAGAGGCGAAGCAGAGTGCTTCCAAAACCAGGACAAAACCTGAATGTGGGTCCAGATGTACTCTTTTTTTAAAAATAATTTTATTGGGGGCTCTTCCAGCTCTTATAACAATCCATACATCAGTTGTATCAAGATATTTGTACATATGTTGCCAACATCATTTTCTAAACATTTGCTTTCTATTTGAGCCCTTGGTATCAGCTCCTTTTTCCTCCCTCTCCCCTCCCACCCTTGAGACCCCTTGATCAATTCGAAATTATTATTATTTTCATATCTTACACTGACCCCTGCCTCCCTTGACCCACGTTTCCGTGTTCATTCTCCAGGAAGGGGATTATGCATTGATCATTGTGATCTGTTCCCACTTCCTTCCCTCCTCCCCCCATCTACCCCTACCCTCCTGGTATAACTACTCCCAATTCTGTTCCTGAGGAGTTCATCTGACCTGGATTTCATGTGGCCTGAGCTCTTAACTGTACATGCTCCGTTCTAGCCAAAACTGAAAGGCAGGGCTGGGGAAGCCTCAAAGAACCAGAGGAATATTGTGTGTTTCATCGGTGCTATACTGGGCCCTGGTTGGCTCATCCCTTTCTTGTCACCCTTCTGTGAGGGGATGTCCTGTTGTCTACAGATGGGTTTGGGGTCTCTGCTCTGATCCCCCCATTCTCAGTATAGCACTAACAGTATGCTGAAACTGCTCCTCCGGAGAAAAATGAAGCTTTCTGCTCCCAGAAAGATTTCCAGCTTTAGAAACCCCACGTCAGTTGGGGGTTAGCAGGTCTTGAAGCCTTCACCAATAGCAGTCAGTAGTCACCCCACATGCAGGGGCTACTTCTCTCTCTCTCTCTCTCTCTCTCTCTCTCTCTCTCTCACACACACACACACACACACACACACACACACACACACATCTTCCTAGTTTCCCAAGAATCACTTCTAAGACCTTTTTTTTGGAAACTAAAATTTAGCTTAAAGAAAAGTACCACTTTTCCTTGGGACTGGAAGAGATTTAGAAAAGGTTGTGGAGAGGGTCGGAGGGGCACATGATAAGTGGGTTAAGGCTCCTGAGAGGTAGGAAATTGGGGGGGGGGGGTATAGGAGGGACATAGAGATTATTTCCTTCCTTTGAGTTTCTAACCCTCTCTCAGCCCCAGGAAGCTGACACCACAGGAGAAAAGCAAGAGACCGAGGAAGCTTAAGATCTTGATGACTTTATTATAATGCAGGTACAAGTCCTGAGCCCAGGCCCCAGGCCCCCAGCCCAGCTACTCCTTGTGGCTGTCTTCATGGGCTATCACACCCATCTTTACCAGCAGGATGAGAAATTCCTCGAAGTTTATTGCATTGTCACTGTTGATATCCAACTCTTTGAACCAGGCATCTGCGCTCTTTATCTGCCAAGATTGTGGGGAAGGGGTATAAGAGTGAGGTGTGCAGCCTGCACTAGGCAGTGAGGACCACAGGCTGGCATCATCATAGCCCGGCAGAGAAGCCCACCACACCCACTTGCCTCACCTTCAAGTAACGGGGACCCTCCGCCTCTAAGAGCTTCTTCAAGTCGCTTCTGTAGACAGCATGATAGTTCCCTTGCAGCAGGGAGTATTTGTGGTAGACATCAATGAGGTTGTTTATCGCCTTCTCCAGTTCGGTCAGCATGATGCCCAAAGTTTTGCCTCACCTGGAAGAAGGGAGCCCCATGCAGAATCTCAGGATGGGGGTGGCATACCTCTGCCCAAAGAAGCATGAAGAATGCCGGCGCGGGGGAGGGGGAGGGGGAAGACACACAGGGGGGTGATACCCCAAAGTAATGGTCTGGCCTGTCCCACACCATCTACATAAGTCACCCCCATGGTAACTCTGTAACCAGGTGGGAGGGGGTAGGATACAGGTGTGGAAAGGACAGGTCCACGCATATACCTTCTAGCTCTCCCTAGCGCCTACCTGCTTAAAAGAGGGCATGCTTCCCAAGCTGCCCTTACCTGCTGGAAAGGGACTCAAAGACTCCACCCCAGAGGCCTTCTGGCCATCCCCGTCTATCTCCAGAAGCTCCGGATCTTGGCCCCCCGCAGCTTTGTCCCCCTGCAGCTCCCTCACCCGCTTGCTCCCTCTGAGTCAGTTCCTCCATTCCCCCCACCCTCCCAGGGCAGAACCTCACAGTCCCACTTACCAGGTCTCTCCAAAGCAGACTTGATAACAGACATTCACAGTTGAGCGCCAGCTCTCTTTTATAGCAGGCAGGCTAACCCAGACGCCCAGGCCTGGGGCTGTTCAGAGACATGATCCTTGCAGGTTGCTACAGCCACTGGTTTCCCAACCAGGTGAATGTGGCAATAATTCTGACAAATGAGAGAAGAGGAAGAGAGGAAAGAGGAAGTCATTGCCCAGCAGTAGTACCCACCAGGAAGAGGCCTTGGGCTTACCGGCATCCACCAGCCCCGTGCAACCAGGACTCCCCACCCTGAGGCCTTTCTCTTGCTTTATGATGCTGTTGCTGTTGCCAGCTCCATGCATTTATGGCCACAGGTGAAGCATGCAGTGAAGTGCTTGACTACTGACCCAAAGGGTGACCATTCAGACCCTTCCAGAGGCCTGGTGGTAGACCCCAAACTCAGCAATAACGTAAGGAGCACATTTATTAAGTTTTTAAAAAGGAGGAAGGCAACACAAAGTCATAAGACATCATCCGGAGGAAGGAGGCCAGATGTACATAGAGTCAACATAGCATCCGTTCAAGGCTTTGTTGACACACGGAGATTTTAAAAGTCCACGGTAGGGCAAAGAAAACTGTCACAAAAGCAAAATTGGTGGCAGATCAATTCATCACCATTACAGGTGGGACTACGGAAGCAGGAACAATTGGGACATGCACATCATTAGATAGAAGGGCTTTCAAGATTGGCCCAGGGCCTCACAACCAAGACAGTCAGGGTGCAACCCCCGTACTAGCCCCAGCATGGTGATGTCCATCAAGGACACATGCAGGTAAGCCCTCAAGAGAGAGTGCCCATCCTTGGGCTGTCTGGAGAGGAGTGGAAGGAATCTATTTTCCAAATGCACTCTGCCTGAGGCCAAGATTTCAGTCGTCCTTGGTTCCTGAGCAGAAGGAATTCAATGGAGACTTCATCGATGTGGGGACTCTGCAAATGGGTTTCAGGTTATCACCATCGTCCCTAGACTTCTGCAAATGGAGGTGCTCCGAATGTCATCTCTAACACAACAGTCGGCGTCATAAATATCCGAAAGAGCTCAGTTCTACCCTGGCACCCGTGGGTCACCAGGACCAGGAATCGGTTCCATAGCAACCAGGTTGGCTTTCAGTTGTGAGAGAGAGAATTAAAGCTGAGTGCATCACTTTGAGTGTCTGTGCACAAACACCCTCTCGCCTGGCTTGGGCTAGTGCTGAAAGAAGATTCAAAGGTCCACCTCCCCAAAGGTTAACCTTTGCCTTAGCTGCTGGTCTTCAGGAATGAGAGGCAGAGTGCTCTCAGTGTTTTATGTGGATGGGTGGACTCTGTGTAGATGTGTGTTGCTACCCAAGTCCCTCCTAAAAGCTCCTGCGGTGTGACTCTAGGAGTGCACTGTGCCCCTGGGGGATGAAGGCTAAGTGGGGTCCCTCCATACTACACAAAGCACCCAATCACTGCACCCTCTGCGTAAACAGGGACCCTTCATCCCTCTCTGGACCCCAGGATCCTGGGCTGCAGAGAGGAACACTGGTGTGTGTGTGTGCGTGTGTGTGTGTGTGTGTGTGTGTGTGTGTACGCATGCGTGCACCTGTGTGCCCACAGTGGTGGTTTGGGTTCTTTGGAAAAGAGGAAGTGGCTAGGTCTGCTCCCCACCCCCTTCCAGGGTTTCAATGGAACTAAGCCCTCCTACCCAAACAAAATGTGGCTTAAATGAACTATCTCTCTATATGGAAGAATGTGATACATTTAATGTATTCGACAATACTTCATATCCATCTTAATCTCAAAAGAGCCTCAGAATATGTCTATCAGGAAGATATGAGACAGATCCACTCAGTCTACAAAGGAGGAAGCTAAGGCCCAGAAAGGTGGATCGGTTCCCTCTGTTTCCCAATGAGATGTATCATAGCTGAAACCGGATACCAGAAAGCCCGGCTCAAGTGATCCAACAAGATTGTAATTCTCTTAAGAAAAGTACACTCATTAATCCTTCCTCCGTGCACTCCACAGGGAGACCAAACCAAACTCACTGCCCTTGGGTCAATTCTGACACGTAGCAACCCTATAGAACAGGGTAGAACTGCCCTGTGGGTTTCCCAAACTGTAACTCTCTTAGGAGAGTGAAAAGCCTCCTCTGTCTCCTACAGAGCCGATAGTGGTTTCAAACTGCTGACCTTGTGGTTAACAGTCAACACCTGGTGTGCAGTGCCACCAAATCATCGATTCCTAAAAAACAGAAACACAAACTCAGTGCCATCGAGTCACTCCTTATATTCAGCAACCCTATAGGTCAAGGTAGAACTACACCAGGTGGGTTTCTGAGATGGTAACTCTTTATGGGAGCAGAAAGCCAGGTCTTTCTCCTGGGGAGTGAAATGGTGGTTTTGAACCACCAACCTTGTGGACTGCAGTCCAGCGCCTAACCAAAGCGAGCTTCAATCATTTTTGGCATAAGGCAGAATATAAATAAGCAAGCCAAAACACAGTCTAACATTGTTGGGAAAATGTTGTTCAAAATGTTTGACTGGCCATTTCCAGTCAGTGGAGACAAGTGGAGACTGGTTCTGGTCTACACACGAGAGCTTCTCAACCAAGGTCAATCGCGAGGACAGTGACACCTCAGTGTCGAGTGGCTCCAGACTCAAACGTTCCACTCCTCAAGCAGAAAAATTGAAAAACCATCTACTAGGTGTACGTAATGTTGCTGGATAGTGGAACCGACTTGAAAAAAAAACCGTCCAAGCCCAGAGTGAGTTCCGCAACTGCATCTCCGAGCAGACACAGGGGTGATGCTTCAGCCTAACACCTCTCACTCAGACAGCATACAGTGCTTGTGTTGGAGTGTTAAGACACCCCTCGTTGCAGGTTTGTGTGTGTGTGTGTGCTCTCTATTTGCGTAAAACACCATAACCGTGGCTCCAAAGAAAGGTAATGATAGATACTAGCCGTAGAGGCAAGAAGAAGACATGTTAGATAGAGAATCACGATAGAGTTAAGGAAAGAAAGAAATGGCGAAGTTCCAATCAGGTCGCTGCTGGTCTGATTTGGTAACTGATCATCACATGGCTAATTTGACTAGCAACATTTTTTTAATTGTGGGGTTTTTTTTTCGGTAAAGAGGTTAATATAAAGGTGTGAAATCATTAACCAAGAAATAAAGAAGCCTTCATCTCTCATTGAACTATTGAATTGCATGCTATATGGATGAAGTGCCAATAAAACTGCTTAAAAGAAGAGGAACCCATCAAAGAGGTTGAGAAGTTACTGTTAATTTGGATACATCAAAAGCAACTCGATGGCAATAGTGTTGCCCAAGAGAGTGCTATGAGAGGATGCTGGAAGCCTCCAACGTGATTTAAAGTCCTAGAAAAAATGCATTTATAAGTGTAATTTTTGAGCGAATTTTAAGTGTAATTTGGAGAATCAATTATTTGGTTTTCCATTATTTCTTCTGGAAAAAATATGTTCAGCTCCTGAGCTTTTGGTGTTTCAACATGAATTTGGAACAAATTGAGTTTCACAACCAAAGTATCATCCTTATGAGTCGCCAGGCACTACCCTCCGGGGTCCGGCATAGCAGCAGTTGACTAGAAAGAGCGCATCAAAATTTCCAAGTGTTTTGGACATTCAACCCTTAGCTCATTGGATGAAGGAGCCTTGGTGCTGCTCTCAGTTAGGCATTGGGCTGCTAATTGCAAGGTCAGTGGTTCAAACCCACCAGCTACTCCTTAGAAGGAAGAAGAGACTGTCTCCTCCTTAACTGTTCAAATTGACAGTCTCAAAAGCCCTGTGCAGGGTCTCTGTGAGTCACCACGGAGTCAGTGGCACTGGGTCCGGTTTGGGTTTAATTCACTTAATAGTCCCAGAAACCTTGTAAGGCAGGTAGGACAGTAAGGTTACGCCCATCTGGTCTGACAGAGGAGGAGACAGAAGCTCAGGCAGTTGGTTGCTCATGGTCTATGGGCACATGCACTGCTTGGCTTTGCAGGTTAAGAATCAAACGGTCCCCATTAGAAAAAGCAGCGTGGCCTTCCTGAGACTCCCCTTAGCATGTCTTAGCATCGAGATCCAGCTCATGCTAACTGACCTCTCAGTTGGAGGGATGGTGAAGGCTATAGAGCTTCCTTTCTGGGCCCCCAAACCTTAGGGAAACGCCACCACTGAACCCAACCCCCTGGCACTGTCCTGGAAGACACCGTGTTCTTCCTTCGGGAAGTATAGTTCAGCCAGGGGCACTCAGACAGACAAGAATGAGGACTTCCTCCCAGTGTCCCGGGCTCCTCAGTGTGGCAGGATGACAAGAAAGATCATGAAACACTGCCATCGGCCCCACCCCAACAGCATAAGGGGGGCTTCAGAGACAGCAGGAGCCAGGCTGAGTTGAGCTCTCAAAAAATGGAGGTCAGAGGTTGGGCAAGCCAGTTGAAGGGGAAACAGAAACTACAATCAGACTGACGGACATGGGGCAACCTGGGGGAGCTGGAGCCTGGGCCTGCTGACCGGAAACAGCTCCGTTGTGGCATCTGTGTCCCAATAGGCCTGAGCAGGCCCATCCCGGAGGCTGAGGAGATGCAGGCAGAGCAGGCAGACTAGGGGAGTTCTCTTCTCTAAGGCAAGAGGAAGAGGAGGGCTGGCCGAACCTCAGGTAGATGCCGGGACAAACGGTCAAGGGGAGGAGACACAGAGCAAGGTCTCGGGCTTCTGACTGTGCAGGCCCCCACCTCCCATGCTCCTTCCCGGTCATGTGTTGAGCCCAGACACTGAACCTCATGACGGGACATGGGATGAACAAGGCAAAGTGCTTGCCCTGGTGGTCGATGACCTTGAAAAGAACAAAACCACAGTCAGCTCGCATCCATTCTGATGCGCGGAAGCCTGTGCACAGGCTGGGCGGTGCCCCATAGATTTTTACAGCTCTGGTCTCCCGAGAGGAGTTCGCCAGGGCTTTCTTCTAAGCTACCTCTGGGTGGACTCAAACTGCCAACCTGTCGGTTCATAGCCATTGCGCTGTGGTGGAGGATCAGGATAGTAAACACACCATCCCACCGCAGGACAGCAGTCCAGTAGGGAATGTTTGCACACAGTGCGAGCTCATAGGAAGGCCAGAGGGAAAGGGGAGTAAACATCGGCCCAGAGGAGCCATTGGCCCAGATGGTCGTGAAGGGCAAACCCTAGGAGGACTGGCAGTTGTGCAGGAAGTGGCAGCCCCTGCAGCCCTCAGCTGCAGAACAGGACTGCTGGAGGCAAGCTTCTTCCCGGGCTTAGTGCCCCCACCCCCACCCCACCCCGGGGCCATTGCTCACCTGAGAGAACCAAGAGGAGACCAATTCAATTCCCTGAAAGGACAGCTGCCCAGCCATTGGAAAAGGGTGAGCAGTGGGCATGATCTCTGTTCCTTCTTTTAAGTCAGGCCATATGTTCAGGCCCCCAGTTCCCAGACCCATCCTCAGAAAAGAAAATCCACTAAGATGGGACCAACCACAAAACCAGATGCTCCACAGCAACCCCATGTGTGTCCGAGGAGAACTGTGCCCACAGGGTTTTCAGTGGGTAATTTTCAGAGCAGTAGACGGCCAGGTCTTTCTTCTGAGCACCTCTGGGTAGGCAGGAGCCTCCATCCTTTCAGTTACCAGGCGACTGTATTCGTTGCTTACACACACACACACACACACACACAGAGTCAGCAACTCCTAAGGGCAGAGGAGACCCTTCAGAGAGATTATGCATCACGTGTGTGAACTCAGGGCAGAGCCGAGGCAGGAGCAGGTCTCAGGGAGGGTCAGGGTCATGGAGGGAACTGGACTGGTGAGTCATGAGTTGCTCAGAGTGGGGAGTAAGTACCCACAGCCTCACCATCCCTTAGTGAGGAAACCAGGACCGCACCCTGGTCTCAACCAGGAAATCACCCTGACGGCACTGCCAAGGATCTGCTGACCCCCCTGCTCAGCAAGCTGGATTGTCAGCTTTGAACTGAGTCAACCAAACTCATCCTCCTCATGTAGACTGGCTCCCGCCCGCCAAGGCGTCTTCAATCCACATGGCAATTACAGGCATCATCCTCGAGGCCTGAGGTCTCAGCCTCATTCTACCCTCTTACCCTCCCTCCCTCAGCTTCCACCTGGTCTGGGGTCTCCTGTGTCCACTTCTTCTCCTCCATTCCTCCAGCCACTACCCAGCCCAGCCTCACTGCCTGCGGTCCAAGCTTGCGCAAGAGCCCCCTAAAGGGTCTCCCATCTCCCTGCCTCCTCTCTCCTCCATGTCCCCAGCCCCTGCCCTCTCCCCTCTGTCCTTCGTGCCCCTTGCTTATTCTGAAAGCACTGCTCTGATCACAGGGCCTTCCTCCTGTCACTTAAACAGCCGCTGGTGGCACAGTGGTTATGTGTTGGGCTGCGATCTGTGAGGCTGACAGTTCAAAACCATCAGCCATTCCTCGGGAGACAGATGGGGCCTTCTACTCCCGTAAAGATTCCGTCTCAGGAAACCACAGAGGCAGTTCTAGCCTGTCCTATGGGGTCACTATGAGTCATCATCGACTTGATGACCATGGCTCTAGGGGCTGCCACTGGTCATGTACCTGGAGTGAATGAGTGAATGGTCAAGTACACTCCGGGCAGCCGGCGGTACTGCCTCCCCAGGAAGGTACTCCTCCCTCTCAGATAGAAGCCCAGGACAGGGCTGTCTACCCTTCAGACAGGAGCTCCCTGGAGGCACAGGGTATGTCTGTGACCACCCAAAAAGATGTTACCCAGAGAAAGGACCCAACCTCCTTCTGAGCTGTGGAGGATAGGATGTCAAGAGAGCACGAGTTGACTGGTAGCCACACGCATTTATGAAATTGCTTTATTCTGCTCCCATGCTGCGGTTCCCGCCACAGACAGACGGACAGACAAGCCCATTCCCAACAGAGTGCTCCCCAGGCTCTAGTAGAGGCCATGCTGCGCGCAGTAGCGAGCACAGAGCTCCCGGTGGTACTGCAGGTGGTAGTCCTTCACCAACTTGCCGAGCACGTGGAGGAACTCCTCAAAGCAGATCTGGTTGTCCTTGTTCTTGTCTGCTGCCCGGAACAGCTCTGAGATATAGTAGGGTTCCTTCCGGCCCTGAGGACGGGGATGGAGGTCAACGCCATCCAGGCACATCACCCACCTGCTGGGACTGGGGTGGGGGGCACCCAGGGGCTTGAAGGAGACAAAGCCACGTGAGAATAATGATGACAAGGGCACCCTGGGCTGAAAAACAGGCAAAGGAATGTTCCAGCTCCGTGGACCCGAAGCTGCATGGGAGCAGGCAGGTAGTGTAAACAGGGGCTGCTGCCCGTCCCCTCGCTGGGCAACCAAGCCACGCCAGACCTCTCCTCATCCAGCTGAGCTACAAACGCCATGAGCAAGTCCTTCCTGCAGGCTGGGGATGGGCCTTCCTCCTCCCCAATCTCCCCAAGGGTGGTCAGCCCAGGCCCATCCCTGCAGCCCCAGCCTCAGCCAAGTTGCATGCTGCGATGTCTACCCACTCCGCCAAGCCACAGAGGAGGTGCACAATGAGGGGGAGGACACAGCCAGGAACCCCAGAACTGTGCAGGAGGTGGCCTTGGAGGGAGGGGAGAGGTGGGGGTAGCATAGGAGAGGGTAGGAGGTGCTTAAAGTAGAAGGGGCAGTATGGAGAAGGGCAGGACACAGGCTCCAACGGGTGGGCACTGGGGGCACTGTGCCATGGCAGGAGAAGCCCCCCTCAGCAGGCCCTGGCTGGTGAACATGGAGGAGCTTGTCAATAACCTGGAAAGCATCTATGAGGAAGAAGCATCTGTGAGCAGCAGTGGGAAAGGGTGTGCCCCTCATGCCCGAGGGCAAGCTTGACCTGCTCACCCATCGTGCCACCCCCACAGTCAACTGTTCCTATCATATCTCCACAAAGCTGGCCTGGCTGAAAAGAGCGGGGATCCGCCTGCTTTCATTGAGCAGGCTCGCCCAGGCTGCCCCCATCACGGCCCACCTTCCCAGGTTTCCTATTTGGTCCACCTTGTGGCCACATGGGGGGACCTGAAAGCCCTGTACCCAGAACCTGGGAGATGCCAGCACAGGTCCACAAAATAGGCTGTCGGACCCTGGAAAGAAAAGTGCTCCCCTGGAAACAGGAGATCCAGCCCAAGGACCTCCCATCATATGGGATGGGTTCCCCCCCACCTTCGCTGATCCCATCCCAACCCCTCTCAACAACTCCCCACCCCCTACCCCCGCTCCCCGGCCCAGTTCCCAGAGAACTGCACTCCAATGAGCTGAGGGCAGCCTTTCTCTTCTGGCTGGTTCCCTGAAACTAGCTGCTGGGTGGGGCTCTCGAGAATGTGAAGCTCTCAAGTCCAGGGGTGGATCTAGTCCTCTGGAGACCACGCAGACCAGAGTCCGGGCCAGGGAGGTCCAGTTAAAGTTGGGTCTGTTGACCCAGAAAGCAGGGCCCGAGGAGGGGTCTGGGCATGGCTTCCCAGGCTGGTCTGACTCTCAGGGCCCTTTGTTCAGGAGGGAGCAGCGCATTGTCTTTCCTCCTTGCCCCCTGGTCCCAAGGGCCAGCTGCAGGCATCGCACCGGGGTGGGCAGGCTAGGTTTGAGCGCGACCCAGAGGGACTCCGTGAGGCCGCTGTGGGGCAGGTTGCTGACTGCGTGGGCTGTGACTAGGAGAGTCTGTTCTAAGAATACCTGCAGGATGAGCCGAGGAATAGAACAGGTTTGGGTTTAAGATCGAGTTTCCAGATTAGCTGTGTTTGGACTGGACCAGGGCCAGGCAGGGCGGTTCAAGGAAGGAACCAAAATAAAACGGACCTGGCCCATCCTGTCTCCTGGCCACAGATCCTGCCCTTTCCTCACCTGAACTAGAAATGATCCCCCTCACTTCCAACCCCCAGAAAACCGCCCCTACGCGCTTCCAGGGCCCCACGGCAGAGCCCACACACCAAGCTTTCCATGAAGCGGGGCACATTGTCCAGGAGCAGGGCCCTCAGCTCCTCCAGGGACAGGGTCTCCACGTCCCCTTCCCGCGCCGCGTACTGGTGGTAGCAGTGGATGATGTGGAAGAGGGATTCCTCCACCGGGGTGTCTCTCGTGGGGGCCCGGCTCAGGCCAGGGCCCGAAGGCAGCTCTTCAGATTCCAGTGGGGAGCCCCTGGGGGCAGCCGGGGGTCTGGGAGGAGGAGAGAGCAGGGGCTGCTCTGGGCCCATTCCTAGCAGAGGGCTCCAGAATCTTCTCTTCCCGACCTCTATTCCTACACCTCACCTCAATGCCCCTTGCAAAATGGCTGTAAGTCCTGGACCTACCAGCAATCTCCCTGTTTAACCCGGAGCAGGGCTCGGTCTCCGGAGCCGGACCTTGCTGAGAACAAGAGCCGTATCCCCTCCCTTCCAACCTGACTCGCCAAAACACACCCAAGGCCACTGGACGGATTCCGACGCGTGGCCCCATGTACCAGAGAGGGCGCTGCTCCCTGGAGCTTCCGCAGCGGAAGGTAGGAAGGCGCCCCCGCAGCAGACCCCGGGCCCCAAGCCTTTCTGGGTGCCGCTGGCTGGGCATAGACTGCCGGGCGTGGGGCGGCCCCCAAGTGCAGGCTCGTAGTGGAGTGAGGACAAACCATTGTCCCCACTCACGGAATAAAGAGCCTTGGAATCAACACAGCACGTATATCATCTTCTAGAGGCAGTGCTGTCACCCTGGTTAACTGCCGTCGGTCACTGTTTACGCCACATGGACTACTGCAATAATGACGGGGTTGCCAGGCACGTGCAGTCAGCTCTGACTCAGGACGACACCCAGAGACCAGCAGAAGGAAGCCCTGCCCAGCCTTTGGGTCGCCTCGCGACTGCTGTTCTGTTCCGTCCCATGGTTAGAG
Source organism: Tenrec ecaudatus (assembly GCF_050624435.1). Lineage (NCBI taxonomy): Eukaryota > Metazoa > Chordata > Mammalia > Afrosoricida > Tenrecidae > Tenrec > Tenrec ecaudatus. Next base: position 163,164,393 of record NC_134530.1, read on the forward strand.
CCACTGTGTCCATCCATTCTGTTAAGGGCCTTCCTCCTTTTTCTTGATGACCCTCTACTGTCATTGTACTACTTGGAAACTCCAGCTCTGGAGTCACGTGGGGTGCTGATGTTTTCTTTCTCCACTGTAAGTGTCACCTGTGCTCCTACTCTAGCAGGGTGACCCTGTCTCGATGTGATTTCGGCATCTGTACAAGGACTCATCACAAAATCCAGACAGTTCCTGCAGCCTTAAGAGCCTATGTACTGTGGATCTGCCCCCCCCACTCACCCCACCCCCACACATTCAGGTCTTCTGTGTGCCAGGAGGCCAGCAGCCAGGTCACTGAGAAACAGAGGGACACAGTCCGCCCTGGTCACCCTGTAGCTCCCATCCTAGCGCTCTACAAACACTGGCTCTCAATGCCCTTGATCTCCTACTTGCTTTCGTGTTGGACCCAAAGTTTCGGGGTTCAAACCCTCCAGCCTCTCATGGGAGTGGGATAAAGCTGTCTGCTCCAGGAAAGATTCTCAAAGCCTGGGGAACCCTGTTGCATGTGAAAGTGGGACATGGAATAAGGAAGGCCGAAGAGGAATGGATGCATTCGGGGCTCAGTGCCGGTGAAGACTATCGAGAGGACCATGGACTGCCCAAAGACCAAACAAATCTGTCTTGGAAGAAGTACAGCCATGGTGCTCCTTAGGAGCAAGGATGGCCGGACTGCATCTCACACACTTGGGGCGTGTTGTCAGGAGAGACCAGTTGCTATAAAAGGAGGCATAGTTGGTGAAGGAGAGAAGCAAAGAGGAAGCCCTGGGCAGCATGGACCAACACTGCAGCTGCATTGAGCGGCTCAAGCATGAACCCTCTCGGGAGGATGGCGCAGGGCCCAGGGCTACCTCTCTCTGGTATACGTAGGGTCACCATGACTAGGTACTGACCTAACTGACCCCCTAAACGGGGGTTATCAGCTCAAGGGCAGTGGGTTTGGTGGGAAAATGGGCTGCTGGCCATCCAATTAAAAGCATCCAATGAGAACTGTCTGGTCACAATGATCTGATGGGCACAGGGCTGGGCACCACCGTCTCCTATTGTACATGGGCATCCATGGGTCAAGGCCAACTCAAAGACAGCTAAGAACAGCAAGGCCCTTTGCAGCCTCAGCCATGCACTAGGACATCCATCTCTACTGCATACTCTCTAAAGCAGGTCAATGGCCCATCTCTGCCTTCTCGAACCTGCCCAGCTCCCACAGAGCCCTTCCGCATTCCGCCCCCACCCCCGTCCCCCGTCCCCATGTCTCTCTCCAGGGGCACTCACGTGTTGTTGCTGGGGCTGGGCTGCTCGGGGCCGGCAGCCCCGGCCTGTGGCTTCTCCTGGAGGTTCCCCAGGGCTCGGGCGGGTGTTGACTGTGTGTGCAAGAGACTGGCCACTGAGGCCTACATCCTGCCCATCCTCCGTGCCGGGTGCTCACAGGTTCATCCACAGCAAAACAGGGCCTTTATTTACGCATCCTTGGGATGACATCACGTGACATTTGCTTCCTAGAATTAACTCGGCTGGTTTCAGGGACCCACCTTCCCTCTGAGCCTGATCTGAGGCATCTAAGAATCACATAGGTCGTATTATCCATCTCCCTGCCTCACAGAGTGAATCCGCCTTGCTCCAGGGCTTGGGTGGAGGCCAATGAACAACATAAATACATCTTCCTTGCATGTCCTCCTGCAATTAGCGAATCCCAGACCCCATAGCAAGGAAGCATATTCACTCACTCACTCATTCCACAAAAACTCAAGTATCTACAGGGAGCCATCTACATGAGAGGTCAGCTGAGTCCACAGGGAAGAAGCACACCATCATCAGTCACCAAATAATTGGAATCTGTATAACCTGAGGTTGAAGGAGGGATCAGTATCAAAGCCTAAATTGTGAGAATCCAGAGTGCAGAAGGTGATGGATGACAGTGGAAGGCCAAGATTCATCTGTGGAACCACATAGGAAATAAGCCTCCGGGGAACTCCCCCCTGTCTACAATTGAGGGAAGGGAGGAACGTGGTCACTAAGCAGAGTGCTTGGGAGAGAAGAGAACAGAAGATCAAAGGCAGAAATCTGACCCAAACAGTTAAAACTGTGTCCATGGATTCCCCCTAGGATGCAAGCTGGACCTGATCTGGTTTTCAAAATTTTCAATATTTTTGGTTTGTATAATTTTGTTTGGTTTATGTTTGGTCCTATTAGGGTGTATCTCAGAGGTGTTATGTCATTGGAGGTCATGCTCTTGAATTCGTTTTTGGTATATGAAGCCCAGGATTGATGAACTGATAAGGACAGCAAGTAGAATAAGGGTTTCTGGGAGAGGTGGGGTACAGTGGGGGAAGGGGATTAAACGGGAGATGATGTCAAGGAGTCCATGTAGAAAGAGAATGTCTGGAAACTGATAGTGGTGGCAATTGTACAATTCTACTTGACGTAACTGAACCATGGAATGATATATGTATTAAATCCCAATGGAGAAAAAACTCAAGGATCTACAGGAAGCCAGGCCCTCTGCCAGGCACTATGAGTATGACATGCATGGAGCCAGCTCACAGGGTGGGGACAAATGTCACCCACTCTCTCCATACAAGCTGAACACGACTGACTTGGTAGCACAAACAAGGGACTCGGTGTGCCCAGAAGGGAATACTTCTCCCTAAAGAGTTGAGGAAGGTCTTCCGAGGGTAGAGATAAGTGAGTGGGGATCTGAAGAAGTGGTGAGTTGCAAGGAAGAGAAGGGAGTACCGACCACTTGCTCCAAACAGAAGCAATAGCATGGGCAAAGGTCAGGGTAGATGTGAGAGGGTGACTTCTCCAGGGATGAAGTCCACAGGGTATATATAGTGTGACAAGCCAAAAGAGATGAGACTAGAGGGGGAGGGGAACATATGAAGGGCCCCAAATGCCAAGCTAGAGATGCAATTTATCCTGAGCACAGACGGAAGCTCAGAGGGGCCTTTTCAATGTGTGGGTGATGGATGGGCGACAAGAGGGAAGTGGTAGGAAATCACCAACTGCAATGTAGAAGTGACCATACTCTAAGGGGGAGCGGGGCGGGCACTGCCCATCACTGCTACCTGGGCTATTGAGTGAGTCAACTCCCTCCAGTCACCTCACCCCACCACAAGCCTGCTCTCAACCAGCTCTTCCTAAATGAACCAGTTCACTGGTTTCTTCCAAGTTGATTCTGGTTCATGGGTGTGCCAGAGCAGAGCAGAGCTGTGTCCTCAGAGTCTTCAACGGCTGCATTTGGGAAACACTTTGCCAGGGCTTTTTTCCAAGGCACCTCTGCATGGACTCTGATTGAGTCCTTGGGCTCACGCTCTTGGGAAGGACCGCACAGGCTCCCTGGTGAGCTTCCAGAAGGGGGCGCCAAAGACCAGGTAACTGCCCTGCAGGAGCTGGCTGGAGTCCAGGCTTCTCTGAGGTTGGGACTGAAAGGAAGCAGAGCTTTGGGCCTGCATAGGTTCTTGTCCAGAGCGAGCCTTCACATACCAAATATAATGATTTCCTCAGCATGCGAGCGAATTCATCTGTACACTTAGGTTTCTAACTAAACACCCGGGTCACATTTCTTAAAAGAAAACCAATCTGGCAATGCCAAGCCAGAGGCACGGAGAATTTCACTACATAAATACCTCTGGCTCCCCGACCACCCCCAGGAAGTCATCCCGAGAGTAATTAAGCAGATGGTAAAGGCAACGTCAGGAAATGTTCACCAGTGCCGTGTCTGGTTCTTGTGAGGTGCCCTCAGGTGGGTTCCGTGCCATGTTGACTGAAACACTCCGGCTCCCACTCCATCCTCACAGCCCTTGGTATTTTGCACCCCATTTCTGCAAACACCGTGTCACTCCATCTCGTCAAGGGTCTTCTTTGTTTGTTTGCCTCCCTCCCACTTTCCCAAGCATGAGGCCTTTTTCCAAAGACTCTCCTAACAACATGTCCAAAGTACATGAAGAGAAATTTCACCCGCCTCACTTCCAAAGAGCATTCTGGCAGTACTTTCTCCAATAACAAACTTTGCGCTTTTGCCAATCCAGGTTACTTTCAATGTTCTTCACCAGCACCATAATTGAGTCTCCTCCCGTCTTCCAATTTTCCACTGTCCAACTTTCACATGCACATGAGATTACAGAAAATACCATGATTGGGTCAGGTGTACCTTCATCTGCAAAATGGCATTCATGCTTTTCAGCAGTTTAAAGAGGTCTTGTGTTGCAGATTTACCCAATGCAATGTGTCATTGACTGCTGCTTCCATGAGCACTGATTGTGGATCCAAGCAAGACAAAATCCTTGATAACTTCAACCTATTCCCTATCACTATGTTACCTATTGGTCTCGTTATGAGGATTCTGGTGTTCTTTATACTAAGTTTTAATCTACATTGAAGGGTGTAATCCTTGATCTTCATCATCATGGGCTTCAAGTCCTCAATTTCAGCAAGCAAGGTTATGTCATCTGCATACCTCAGGTTGTTAATAAGCCTTCCTTCAATCCTGATCGTGCATTCTTCTTCATACAGTCCCGTTTCTCTGAGGATTTGCTCAGCATCCCGACTGAACAAGTATGGTGAAAGGATGCAACCGTAATGCATGCCTCTCCTGATTTTAAACCATGTAGTAATGCCCTTGTTCTGTTCACACAACTGCCTCTTGATCCGTGCTCGGGTTCTGCAGGAGCACAGTGTGATGTTCTGGAATTCCCATTCTTCTCTAGGCTAGCTGTAGTTTGCAGTGATCCACATAGTTGAGTATCTTTTCATAGTCAATAAAACACAAGTAAACATCTTTCTGGTATTCAGTCAAGATCCATCTGATGTCAGCAATGATATCCTTCATACCACATCCTCTTCTGATTCCAGCTTAGACTGCTGGCAATATTTATACACAATCAAATCAAAAGATGTGTGTGTGTGTGTGTGTGTGTGTGTGTTTTAGAGAGTCATTGAATTTTACTAATGACTCTCTGGGGTGCTTGGGGACACTGTGTAACCCGGAATGCTGGGCTGAGAGTCATATGCTTTCCCACATTCCGAGATACCCTGTGTACACTGAGAACACACCTGCATTTGTTAAGATTCGTCCCAAGGAATTGTTTGTGCTTAGAGCAATTTTATCATGATGTTACTGTTACACTATGTAAGCTATGCATCCTTGCCTCATTGATATATAAAGCTCTACTTTGGAAAATTGCCTTTAGATCATCAGGCCACTGGCCACTCTTCCCTCACTGCAGGTCCACACCCTGGATGGCAGCATATATGTTTCGATTTACCCTTGGACAGTTGATGGATAACAGCTGTCTGTTGCTCAAGGAAGGGAAACTCCATTTTCTGGCTTGTGGCTTTGGGGGAGGACAACTGGCCCCCTCTTCATCCTGCCCAAGGAACCCTGCGTGGTGGTGTGTTGGGCTGCAAACCTCAAGGTCAGCCATTAGACTTCACAAACCCCTCTGAGAAAGAAAGAGGAGGCATTCTGCTCCCATAGAGATTTGCAATTTAAAGGAGCTTGTTCTACTCTCTCATAGGGTTGTTAGGAGTCAGACTTGACTCGATGACAATGAATTTGGTTTCAGATTATTGGTTTTTGTTGTTGTTTTGTGTGTGTGTGTGTGTGTGTTTCTTGTTTTCACCCTGCCTTTTGTTTGACGTGGAAAAAAACAGACCCCCGTATTGGGTCCCTGGCCCAGGTCCCTAGTATCTCCTTCTGCAGCTAAGCCACAGCTGTGCTCCTCTCGGTAGACACCCTTAGTCAGTGCTAGGGAGGGCAAGGTGCTCATTTGCTCTCCCGTATCAACGCTCATTTCATCCATCCATTACTGGCACATTTAAATTATTTCAATGTATGCATTTCAGTGTCAACTCTTTGCTCAGCAGTTTTCCGTGTGTGAAGCCCCGTGCTGGTTGCTAGAAAGAGACAGGGAGAGAAATAAATTGAATGAAATGTCTACCTTACAACAGCGCCTAGTCAGGAGGTGGAAAGAACTGCACATTTGGTACAAAGCTGCATCCCCAGTGGGGCCAAAGCAGAGGCAACATCCCCGCCTGGCCAATGGTCCAGACCAGTCGCTGCTGACAGCAACACCGTGGCAAGCCGCAAGCCACAAGCCACTGCAGCAAAGAACTGCTTCAGGATTAGCTTGGGGAAGCTGTTGGCTGTGTTCCAATGGGCCCTGACTCAGGGTGACATCACCCCGTGTACAACAGAGGGGAGGGTTGCCCGATCTTGCGCCATCTTTACTATAACCGCATGTCGAGTCCATGCGGCTACCACTCTGTATTTTGAGTGGCTTCCAAACTAGGGCAGTCATCTCCCAGCACTCTATCAGATCAAGTTCTCCTTGGCTAATTTCCAGAAATCCATTCACCAGGCCTCTCTTCCTAATTTATCTCAGGCTGCGAGCTGCACTGAAATTTGTCCCTGTTGAAATTTGAAATACGAATAGCACCGCTTCCAGCGACAAAGCACAAGGTGACGCACTGACTTGTGGTGTCCAGGAAGAGGACACCCATAACGGGCCCTGATGACCCCAGAGTTTCAGACAGCTCAAACGTGTCAAGAAAGTAGAATTTGACTTGGGGGAGGGTAAAGCAATTACTTAAAATTGAATTTGAAACATTAAAATGAATGTGACCATGGGGAGCTACGGTTTATTTTTTAAATGGGTTAAGGGCAAGGAGGCATGTCATCAGTCTTATAGTCAGCAATGCAGACGCACTTTGTTTAAACTCCTCCCTAGCCGTCACTTCAACGTACCTTCAACGTTCCACTGCATATCCCACTTCCTCCGCTCTGTTTCCTGTTTCCGATCCTTCTCCTTTCCTAACCCCCACAACTTTGTCCTTGAGTAAATGCTTTTCATCTCAAATGGATACTGGGGTGAGTTCAGTTCCAGGCCTGAAAGGTGACTAAGGACCCTGCATAGTCTTGGAGGTTCTGTCAGGATCTGCCGGACCAGTAAGCCTGGTCTTTGCTAGGACTTTGAACTCTGTTCCCCTTTTTTCTCCCACTCCATCCAGAACCTGCTAATGTGATCTTTTTCAGGCACCCTCGATTTCTTCTGGCCTCAGGGTGATAGAGACTGATGTTCACATGATCCATTAATCCACTGGACTAATTGTGTCCATATATGTTTTTAAAGTTTTATTGGCATATAATTCACAAGTCACACAATTCAATAGTTCAATCATATTGAAGAATTGTCCAATCATCACCACAAATGATTTTAGACTGTTTTCTTCATTCTTGTATCCATCATTAGTAGCTCCCATTTCCCCCCATCCTTCCCTTCCATACCCCCAAGGAACCACTAATCGTGTAACTGTCTCTATAGATTCATCTACCTTGGATTTCATAAATAAAGAAAACATTAAAAGCAAACCAAACAAAAAGCTAACTGCAATAACAAAGTAAAACAGAGAAAAACCTCAATTAAATAGAAAGCAGAAAATATTAAAAACAAAAACACATTTAAAATGGGTCACAGGGAGATTCATGTCCTCTACATGATAGCAAGACTACTCACATCCCTGGTCCATAATCAAAGTGCACTTATACTTTTGAATGTGTTATTAATTTAGCCAAAGGTACAGAATTTAAGACGCTGTCGAACAAGTGAAATTATATGAGTGTAGGCCAGCTGAGAACTGGAATACATGAATTGTCAACTTGTACAGATTGCTCTTAAGTGACTGGACACTATTTACACAAACAATAGGGATTGACAATAGGACAAAAGTTTCAAAGCCACACCCACCAGATTAATACATTTCATAATAAAGCAAACCCAAACCAATCTCACTGCCATTGAGTCAATTCTGACTCCCAGTAAACCTACGGGACAGAGTAGCGCTGCCCCCGTGAGTTTCCGTGACTATAACTCTGTGGGAGTAGAAAGCCTTGTCTTTCTCTTGGGGAGCAGCTGGTGGTTTCAAACTGCAAACTTAGAGGTTAGCAGCCTAATGCATAACCACCACACACCAGGGCCCCTCTCTAAAAGGCAACGAGGGCATTACAATAGTAACAGTCCCGGGCCGCCATGCACTGGGCACCCTCAAGGCCAGAAGGCCAAACCCAAGCGCAACAGCCACCAGTTCTTTGCCGCTGGACTAGCAGTCACCTGCTGCTTCTCACACTAGGGAGTTTCCACCCTAAGTCCAAGGACTACAGGGGAGTTTGAGGTCAAGCCCAGGTCACTTAGTGGGGTTCCTACATCAGTTCCTTCTGGAGTGGCCTGTGAAGGGGCAGAGTCTAAAGGTCTCGAAGTCTATAACACACTGACCGGGTCACCAAGAGCGGATAGAAACTAGGTCAAAAGTGTCCAATAAAGAGTTCAGGAGACTATAAATTATCAAGGGTTCGTGAGGGAGGACGGGTGGGGGAGGAAGGAGGGAAATGAGGAGCTGATACCAAGGGCTCAAGTAGAAAGAAAATGCTTTGAAAATGATGATGGCAGCATATGTACCAATGTGCTTGACACAGTGGATGAATAGATGGTGATAAGAGTTGTAAGAGCTCCCAATAAAAGCATTTAATAATTAAAAAAGAGTTCAGGAGAACTGATTCACGGCACTCTCCACACTGTCCAGCAGTTTCTCCAGTAGTTAATTGAAGGAGGAAGCAGGTTGATGCGGCACATACAATTCTTCCTTTTATCTTTTAAATGCTTTGTTTAATTTGCAGTCTCATTTTTTTACAATCAATCAAAAATTTATTAAATAGTTTCTAAGAGGTGTAAACTGTCTTTCCTAGATTAGATAACTTCAAACCGATGTGGTCAGCCTTCTTATAATACTCGTTTGGGGATCTATGGTCAGGCTATTTAATATCATTAAACTTCAGTTGCCCATTTGTAAAAAAAAATAAAACCAAGTGTCCAATAAGAACATATTGCCAAGCTCATCCTACCCTTGGCTTGATATAAGTATTGTGAAACATTGTTTTTCCCCAATGAGAGGTTGCTCCTCCCCATTTTCTGACCAATGGAAATAAAACTGCCTTCACCAAGACATACATGACCCACTCCCACCCTCTTCACCCGAATGTCCAGTAAGGTCTCTCATCCTAGAAGGGTGTCTGTCTGTTGGTTTGGGGTGACCTTAGCACAATTTTGAAAGGCAGCAACTGAAGGGTCTTTTCCCCTCCCCACATCTCCTCTGTGAAGTGGTTTGGGAGATGTACATATAGAGCCTGATACGTGTTTCATGGATGCTCGGCAGGCTCTCTACCTCACAGCTGCCATGTCTTCACTCTCCACCCTTCTTCCCTGCAAGCCGGGAGAGAGCAAAGCTGCTCCCTTAGCTGGCTGCTCATGAACTTTTAAGACCCCAGTTGCTACTGACCAAAGCAGAACATAGACAATGAATCTGTGAACTGTGTTATGCTGTGGACCTTGGTGTGCCCCCAAAGAAGGTCCTGATCCCTCAGGCCCAGGACTCTATTACTCAAGGTGTTTGGTTATGTCTCAGAAGTTTTCGTAACATTGCTCCTGTATGAGCTACCACATTCGTGGGTATATTTGCAGCAAAGGTAAACACCCAGGTACCAATATTCTTGTCAAACCTGTATATTTTTGTATACGCCAACGTTCTGACCCATGCCTGTTCAGCTGAGAATTCTTAAACAGAATAATAAAGAATACTAACTGACCATGGTGTGCTGAAAGTGGGGAGTGATACTGGAGACAAGCAGGTAGGTCCCTAACTCCAGAGTTTCTTGGGCAGAGGCCAAATTCTCTGTTGATATTGACAACATCAGCCCTTCAGGGGGACTTTCCCTGCTCCACACTTCACCAGACCCCACTCACAAAGATAACCAGGGAGACAAGAAAGCAACCCTTCTTTAGACTAGTCCTATCGCCTCCATGCCAGGTTCCTCTTGGATGTCTGTGGGATGGGTGGCCAGGTCTTCCACAGCCCCGCAGACACAGCGAGAACAGCCACTGTCCTCGGCCTGTAACTGACACAGCAGCAGCCTGGGTCTACTTTCAGGTTGAGAGGCTGATTTTTTTTAATTTTAATAAATCATTTTATTGGCAGCTCTATAATAATCCATACATCCATTGTTTCAAGCACATGTGTGCATATGTTACCATCACTTCCAAAACATTTTCTTTCTACCTGAGCCCTTGGTATCAGCTCCTCTTTTTAACCCTCCTCCCCCACCTTCCCACCCATGTGAACCACTGATAATTTATACATTATTTTTATTTTCACATTTTACACTGCCCACTGTCTCTCTTAGCTCGTGTTTCTGTTGTTTGTCCCCCTGGAGGGGGCGGTAATACATCAATCATTGTAGTCAGTTCCTTGTGACCCTTCTGTGAGGGGAGGTCCAATTGGCTACAGATGGGCTTTGGGTCTCCACTCCAACCACCCTCCTTTTCATTAAAATGGTTGTTTGGTTTAGGTCTTCTGGTGCCTGATACCTGATCCCATCGACACCTTGTGTTTAACTTCAAGCCTTTAAAACCCCAGATGTTATCTCTTCTAATAGCCAGACACCATCAGTTTTCATCACCACATTAACTTATACACCCAATTTGTCTTCAGCAATCATATGGAAAGCTGAGCATCACAGAATGCCAGGTTATTAGAACAAAGTGTTCTTGTATTGAGGGAGGACTGGAGTAGCGGCCCAATGTCCATCTGCTACCTTAATACTCAACCTATAAATATATGTACATAGACCTATATCCCTATCATTATATATTAATATATTTGCATATGTACGTGCTTATGTGTATACCTCTATTTATGTCTTTTGCCTCCTAGTTCTTTCCTCTATTTCCTTTTACTCTCCATGTTTCCCACTATCATGTCCGACTTTCATTCAGCTCTCTGTACTTCCTCTCGGCGAGAGTCTTTTAAAAACAAAGGCTGATGTGAGAATTGTGAAGAGGTTGAGGGATGAGAATGAACCTGATGTTTTTTTTTTAAGACTCATTTTTCTTTGGTTCAGATGACTTGATAGGAAGCTCCCAAAGAAAGCATGGGGTGAGATGAGTGAGAGGCTCAGGCCTAGGCCTATGAAACCCAGGAGAAGATGGGGTGATTAGTAAGGTCAAGTGTGGGTTTAGGAGCTCCTGATTCTGGGTGTGGGCACTGGAGACTGCATGAGGACTAGACAAAGAGAGAAAGGAGACACACCAGGGATAGGAGCCTGTTCATCACTCCCCATCTACTCTTCCACAGCTCCATCTTTGCATAAAAAAAAATCACTGCCATTGAGTCAATCACAAGTCATGGAATCCCTATAGGACAGGGTAAAACTGTCCCTGTGGGTTTCCCAGACTGGAACTCTTTGCATGAGCAGAAAGTCCTGTCTTTCATGGGAAGAGTGGCCGGTGAATGCTGGCCTTGCCGTTGCAGTGCACGGTAGCTCCTTCTGATGCCACCAAGACTCCTGGGCATCCACTGCTCCTGAAACAAATGGGCTCAACTCAGGTCCAAACCAGAACCAGAATCCTGTGGGGACTCTCCTTCCCACACAGCGGCCGATATCAAAGGTGGGGTCTTGGCACCACAGTGAAATGACAAGCTCGGCAGAGAACAGATGTGTCCAGACCTCCGCGTGGAAAAACTCTCTCAACTTTATTGGTTAAAATTAAAAAGTAAAAGTGACAGGGCCTCTTCTTTCCACTCGTACCCCCTGATAAAGAGTTTCAAGGTGGAAAGAGAGAGAGAGATACTGAGAGGCACAGATCGGAGGAGGACTGGTTGGAGGGGAGCGAGTCTCGTTGCTTCAGACTGTATTTGACCTATATCAACTCTGTCGATAATGCAAAATGACCTTAATTCAGAACTAAATGTTCAGCTTAAGGAAAAACACTTGAAAGACAATCCAATTGGCCATTTGTTGGGAACTTTCATATACACACACGCACACACACACACACACACACACAATTCTACCTGTGGGTTTTATTCAGTCCAACTCATCAGTCCAGACACTTCAGAGCAAATACTTTCAAGGTCTGTGTTCACTGAACTCACCTGGGCAAGGTGCGATGATGATGACCACGTTCTTGCTGTCAGAGACCATGTATTGCTCACACCTCCTTCACATCTTCACTCTCTCCCACACCCCCATTGAATGATCCCTCTTTTGTGTCTATTGTTGTCAGTTCCTGACAGTTTGAACTCACGGTGGCCCTGCATGTACACAGCAGTTTCAGGGACCTTCTGAAGCAGATCATCAGGCTGCCTTCTGAGATGTGCCTGGGTGGGTCCAAGCCAGTGCTTTCAGCTAGTGGCGAAGCACCAACTGTTTGTACCACTCAGGAACCTAAGAACCCACGCATCTGCTTCCTGTCCCTCTAGATTGCCTATCCTGGGCATTTCACATAGTGAAATCATGCAGGATGAAGCTTTTATAAGATATCTTCTTTCACATCACATATTTTCAAGGTGTACCCTCATTGTACCATGCACCAGCACTGTATTATGATTATTGCTGAATACTATTCTGTTGACAGGCTATACTTCCTTGTATGAGTATTTATTCATTCATCGGGCGATGGACATTTGGGTTTCTTCCACCTTTCAGCTATTATGAATAATACTACTTTGCACATTCATATACAAGGGGTTTTGTTTGTTTGTTTGTTTGGGGGGTTTGTGTTTTGTTTTGTTTTTTTGAACACAAGTTCTTCTGTGAAAACATGTATTCATCTCTCTTAGGTATTTACCTAGGAGTGGAATCACTAGGTCATATGGTTAATGCTGCTTAACCTTTTTTTGAAATATTTTATTAGGGGCTCATACAGCTCTTATCACAATCCATACATACATCAATTGTGTAAAGCACATCTGTACAATCATTGCCCTCATCATTTTCAAAGCATTTGCTCTCCACTTAAGCCCTTGGCATCGGGTCCTCTTTTATTTCCCCTCCATCCCCACTTCCCCCTCCCTCATGAGCCCTTGATAATTTATAAATTATTATTTTGTCATATCTTGCCCTGTCTGATGTCTCCCTTCACCCTCTTTTCTGTTGTCTGTCCCCCAGGGAGGAGGTCACATGTAGATCCTTGTAATCGGTTCCCTCTTTCCAACCCACTCTCCCTCTACCCTCCCAGTATCACCACTCACAGCCCTGGTCCTGAAGGTATCATCCGCCGTGGATTCCCTGTGCCTCCAGCTCCTATCTGCACCAGTGTACATCCTCTGATCTATCCAGATTTGCAAGATAGAATTCAGATCATGAGAGTGGGGGGAGGGAGGAGGAAGTATTTAGGAACAAGAGGAAAGCTGTGTACTTCATCGGTGCTACATCGCACCCTGACTGACTCATCTCCTCCCCTAGACCCCTCTGCAAGGGGATCTCCAGTGGCTGACAAATGGGCCGTGGGTCTCCATTCTGCACTTCCCCCTTCATTCACTATGGTAAGATTTTTTTGTTCTGATGATGCCTTATACCTGATCCCTTCGACACCTCGTGATCGCACAGGCTGGTGTGCTTCTTCCATGTGGGCTTTGTTACTTCTGAGCTAGATGACCGCTTGTTTACCTTCAAGCATTTAAGACCCCAGACACTATCTCTTTTGATAGCCGGGCACCATCAGCTTTCTTTGCCACATTTGCTTATGTACTCATTTGCCCTCAGCGATCATATCATGGAGGAGTGCACCCAATGATATGATTTTTTGTTCTTTGATGCCTGATAACTGACCCCTTTGGAACCACGTGATCACACAGGCTGGTGTGCTTCTTCCATGTGAGATTTCTTGCTTCGGAGCTAGTTGGCTGCTTGTTAATCTTCAAGCCTTTAAGACCCCAGATGCTATATCTTTTGATAGCCGGGCACCATCAGCTTTCTTCACCACATTTGCTTATTCATCCGCTTTGTCTACAGCAGTTGTGTTTGGAGGGCGAGCAATCATAGAATGCCAACTTAAAAGAAGAAGGCATTCTTGCATTGAGGGAGTACTTGAGTAGAGGTCCAATGTTCTTCCGCCAACTTAATACTAAACCTATAAATATAGACACATAGATCTATTTCCCCATCCTCATATATATTTGCATATGTACATGTCTTTGTCTAGACCTCTATAAATGCCCTTTGCCTCCCAGCTCTTTCCTCTATTTCCCTTGACTTTCCTCCTATCCCACTATTATGCTCCACCCCCACCTGGGTTTCAGCAATACCTCTTCGTTACATTACCCTTGATTATGCCCCACCAGACCAGCCACACCAACCTCATCACCAAATTGGATCATTTGTTGTTCCCTTGTCCCTGGGTTTGTTAACACCACTTCCTTATCCCCTACCTCCCCCTATTCCATTTCCCTCCAGAACTGTCGATCCTGTTGTTTTTCCTCCAGATAGTTCATCCAGCCTATCTTATTTAGACAGACCTGTGGAGATAATAACATTCACTAAAACAAAACAGAGCAAAACCAAGCAAAAATATACAACAACAAACCACTGACAAAGAACAAAACACAACAAGAAAGAAAAGCTTGTAGTTAGTTCAAGGATCGTTTGTTGGCCTTTAGGAGTGTTTTCCAGTCCAGTCTGTTGGGGCACCACGCCATGGCCCCAAAGTCCACCTTCAGCATTCCCTGGGGACCTTGCTGCTCCATTCCCTTGCTATTCTGCTGCACTCCCCCAGTGCTTTGCCTTGGTGTGGTGGGATCAGGTCAGACACAGTTCCCACACTGTGTCTCCGGTGCTGTCCCCCGGAGGGCCATGGGTCAGTAGGAGAGAGTGGAGCACATCCTGACCCACCAGGCCCTAAGGACAATGACCCCAATTAGAGCAGCCAGTCCACAGAGAGGGCCACATGGACGGTCCCACAATGAGACATGACGTCCCTCACTGCTTAACCTTTTAAGAAGTTCCCAAACTGTTTTTCCCAAGAAGCTGAGTCATTTAGCCTCCATTTTACCAGCAGTATACAAGGGCCCTGACTTCCCCACATCCTTGGCCAACACTTTTAATGTTCTGCTTCATTATTGCTCTCTTCATGTGAACTAGCATCTCAGCGTAGGATGGATTTCCTTGTCCTTAAACATCTTCACATGTGTGTATCGGCCATTTATACATGTACCTTCTTTGGAGAAATGTCTATTCAGATCTGTTGCTCATTTTTATTCAATTATTTATTGTTTAAATATTGACTTCCAATATTCGAGATACAAATGCATTGTCAGATAAATAATATGAAAAGATTTTCTTCATCCTGGATTTTTTGTTTGTTTGTTTTTACTTTCTTAATGGTAAATTGTGAAGCACAAAAGTTTTCTCATTTTTAAAAATCCAGTTTATCTATTTTTGTTCTTTTTTTATTTGTGCTTTTGGGTGTATGTCTAAGAAGATTTTTGCCTTACCCGAGATCATGAAGATCTGGTCCTAGTTCTAAGACTTTTATGACTTTAGCTCTTACTTTTAGGTTTACGACCCACTGAAAGATCATTTTGGTATACTGGGCAAGAAAGGGGTCTCTTTTATAGTGGATATCCAGATGCTACTTTGAGGAGTAGGGTGCACCCACGCCATGACCCTCGCCATGGTATTTTCTTTCTCCTCATATGCACATGGAAGTTGGATCTTGGATAAGGAAGATGGATAATTATGGTGCTAGAGAAGAAGATTGCAAGTACCCTGGACTACCAAAATAATGAACAAATCTGTCTTGGAAGAAGTACATTCAGAATGCGCCTTAGAAACAGGGATGGCGAGACTCCGTGTTCCTTCTCTAAGGACCACAGCAGTTTGTTCTGGAGAAGGACATCATGCTTAGTAAAGTAGAGAGGCAGCAAGAAAGACTCTTGACAAGCTGGAGTGACTACATTGCTGCAACATCACTTCAAACATAACAACTGTGCGGCTGGCACAGCCTCTGATGGTGTTTCTGTTGTGCATGGGGTCTGCAGGAGCCAGAACGGCACTCTACTGGGCACTAAGGATGCAGAAAGGACACAGCTCTGACTTTGCACCTGTGGCTCTCCTCCATATGTGGGTCTCTCCAGAAGGGCCATGAGGTAGAGCAAGCGGTCGCCTCCACCTCCAGTAGACTTCCAGGCCATGTCCTCAGCATCCCACCATAGGGGTGACATCATCAGCCATAAACTCCTATCCTCCTGGTCTCCGTGTCTCACTAACCTCTGCATCAATCACTCTTCTTGGAGAAGTTAGGCAACTGTCTCACAAATTCTCTTTCAGTTCTACCAGTAAAAAACAAAGTGCGTGCTCTCTCCCCTTGTGAGTGACTCTTGCCCACTCCCTTCTTATACAAGTTCCTTTTTGTGTTCACGTTCAAGGATTAGGTTTAGTTTAATAGTTCAAAAAGAGGAATACTGTAATACTAATCCAAATTCCAACATTATTTAACAAAGTGGAAATACTTATCTTCATATTTATATGGAAAGCAAAGAGGCCCTCCATTGCTAAAGCATCAGGGAAGAATAAAGTCAGAAGTATCATACTTCCCAATCTCGGAATGTGCAGCACAGCCACCATAGTCAAAGCAGCCTGGTAGAATGGCACACACATAAATCAATGGAACTGAATTGAGAATCCATAAGTGAACCCATCCAGCTATGCATGTTCATACCATTTCTTATGCACTTCCATTCCACTCTCTTCGATCAACTCAGGAATGTCCTTTCTGTTCACATTCTGGTTTGTATGTAACTCATGGCTGTGCTGCAATCTTCAACTACCACATCCCACGCTAGAACCACTTCCTTTCTGCTCTTTCCTCCTGCGGTCTTACTCATCTGTTACTCCTACGTGCCAAGACCTGCAGTCCTCACACTCTTCTTTGCCTCTCAGCTCTTGTAGCCTTTTCTGTTCAGCTGCCATTCCACGACACATTCCCTTATCTAGTCACACATCGACTTCCCACTTTTCCATCGGACCACAACTCCCTTGCAGTCCTCTGACCCTGACCAGGTTTGGCTTCTCTCCTCTTTTACCAAGATGCTGATCAAGGCCAGCAAACATTGTACTAGGACTCCCAACAATGTGTTGGCTTTTCTCTGATCCAGCCTTCTGCACCCTTCATGTTAACTTCATTCCTCATATTCCAAGTGCTTGCAACTGTCCACCCCAGCACACTTTAGAATTTCTAGTTTCAACGTCAATTTTTCTAACTGCTTCCCCTGCCTGAAATATCTCTCAAAACTTCATCTATCCAGTTAATATATTTCAAGCCTATGTTTAAATGTTAAATTATCTTTTGTGAAGGAAATAGAGGAAAGAACTAGGAGGCAAAGGGCATTTATAGAGGTCTAAATACAGGTGTGTGCCTATGTAAATATATTTATATATAATTATCGGAAAATATATCTATGTACATATATTTAGATGTTAAGTATTCAGGGAGCAGATGGACATTGAGCCTCTACTCAAGTACTCCCTCAACAAAAGAACACTTTGTTCTTGGCATTCCATGATGCTTACCTTCCCAACATGATTGCTGAAGACAAAGCAGGTGCATAAGCAAATGTGCTGAAGAAAGCTGATGGTGCTCATCTATTAAAAGATATAATGCCTGGATTTTAAAGGCTTGACGATAAACAAGTGGCCATCTAACTGAGAAGCAACTAACCCCACATGGAATAAGCACACCATCCTATGTGATCATGAGGTGTCAATGAGATCAGGTATCAGACATCAAAGACCCAGAACAAAAATCATATCAATGTGAATGCTGGGGAGTGCAAAGTGGAGACCCAAAGTCCATCTGTAGACAATTGGGCATCCCCTTACAGAAAGGTCATGAGGAAGAGATGAGCCAATCAGGGTGCAGTATAGCGCCAATGAAACATACAACTTTCCTCTAGTTCTTCCATGCTTCCTCCCCCCCAATATCATGACCCCAATTCTACTTTACAAATCCGGCTAGACCAGATCATGTACACAGGTACAGGTAAGAGCTGGAAACACAGGGAATCCAGGACAGATAAACTTCTCAAGACCAATAATGAGAGTAGTGATACCAGGAGGGGAAAGGGAAGGCGGGGGGAGAAAGGGGAAAGTGATCACTATGATATACATATACCCCCTCCCTGGAGAATGGACAACATAGAAGTGGGTGAAGGGAGACATCAGTCAGTGTAAGGCATGAAAAAATAATAATGATTTATAAATTATTAAGGGTTCATGAAGGAGGAAGGAGCGGGGAGGGAGGGGAAACAATAAGGAGCTGATACCAAGGGCTCAAGTAGAAAGCAAATGTTTTGAGAATGATGATGGCAGCAAACGTACAAATGTGCTGGACACAGTGGATGTATGTATGGATTGTGATGAGAGCTGTTTCCCCAGGTGTATGGCTTTCCCTCATTTATAATTCCTCTTGCTGGTAGCCCACCTCTTTTGTAGCCATGACACCACAACATCGTTCCTATAGGTAGGTCTTCCCGTCCAGACTCTGAGTTCATGGAGGGACAACATTGTTGCTCTAGTAATCCTGGGTCCCCAGCACCTAGCATTGTTTCTGTCCCATACTAAATGCTAGCTAGAAAATTGTTTTCATTAAAATGTATTTTTCTAAATCATGGTCCATATCATCCAGCATAAACAATAGTCCAAAACTGAAAGACTCACAGGACCAGGAGCTTAGAGGAGGATTTCAGAAATGGAGTCAGGTAAAAAGGAATTATAAAGCGTACCCCAATAAATTGTTTCCTTGGGACTGAAGTCTTTATCTTCAAGGAGGAGAATCTCCATGTACAGTGGGGTGACTAGATTTCCGAGCTCATTTCTAGTATTCAGGAGCTACTTAGACCAGTATCAAAACCCTCTGAGGCAGTGGTTCTCAACCTTCCTAATGCTGCGGCCCTTTCATACAGTTCCTCATGTTGTGGAGATCCTCCAACCCTAAAATTATTTTTGTTGCTACTTCATAACTGCACTTTTGCTACTGTTGTGAATCAGGTGACCCCTGTGAAACCCAGAGGTTGGGAACCACTGCTCTAAGGTGAGCTTGCCATTTTTCAATTTTTTTCTATTTCAATTTTTTTCTTTTTTTTTTCAATTTCCCTAGTTAACATTTAATCTCCAAAAGCGTCACTGGGAGATGTGCCTGGAAGAAAGATCTGGAGTTCAACTTCAGAAAAGTAGCCATTGACAAGCCCAGTGGAGCATAGTTCTACCCTGGCCCAGAGGAAGGACGAGTGATAAATCCCGAAGGCACATGGGAGCAGTTGGCCCAGTAGACTAATGGACCATGCAAAGATCAGTCTCTAGGACCCTGAGAGCAGAACTAGATGATTCCCTGCTACCAATACCAAATATACTGAAAGAGATCACATTAAAAAATCCTGGACAGGGTTCAAGAAAGATACCGTTCAAAACTCATATCATAAAAAAATACACTAGGTTTATTTCTCCGAGAGAGACTGGTGGAACCGTTGAGACTATGACCCTTATTCATCCTGCAGGACTGTAATTGAATACACTTCTCCTCCCTCTCCACATCTCTATCCCTGCCATCCTCTCCAGCTCAATTATCAGCCAAACAATAGCCAGGTGTACAAGGAGAACAATAACACTAGTGAGAAATGCACATCTAGAATGAGCAAAAGGGCAGTATTCACCCAAGCACAATGTTCAGAAGGGTTTAGAAAAAGTAGGAAGAATGGACACAGAAAACACAGGGAGGAAGTGGGATAAGTGATGTAGAATTTGGGGATTGTAATCAGTGAGATGAAGCACAATGTGCACGAATGTTTGAATGGAAACCCAGTGATTTGCTTTGTAAACCTTTACCGAATTCACAATAAAAAAGTAAAACAATACAAACAAAGCCTCCCTGAATGGAGACAAGAATATTAGATATCAAAAGAAGAGGTCTTGACAAATAGTTATCCATTTTTCTTGTCTCACCTTATAAATCTTCTCCTGAAGGGAGCCTTCTCTACTGTCCGTGAATTGGCTCATTTTCTCATCCCCTCTTGTGCTTATTTCAGTCATAGGACTCATCTTACTCCATTAGATTTGTTTGTTTGTACACCCGTGTCTTTGTGATACACCGAGAAGTGGTCTCCTGGAGGGCAAGGATCATGTGCATGGCACCCCGTTCCTGCGGAATTCCCATTTGTCTTACAGAATTTAGTTTGAACCACTGCGAGGAGGTAGAAGATAGGTAATATTCCAAATACTCCTGTGTGGTTCTCAGAGCAGAAGAGTATGGTGTTCAATAAGGGTAGAGTATTATTTAGTCCCTATAGGTAGGCGATAGTTTGTATTAACTATTCTCAATTTATTAAATCCTGCAAAATTCTACAAACAGTAGTGCAAATGAAAACCAGGGTGGCTTGGGCTGTGCTAGTGAGAAATGTAGTCAAATGAAATGTGGTTTCCTAGGAACACCTGTGACATAGAGCTTCCTACTGCGAGTGCCCATCCATCCAATTAAACTCTCAACCTAAGGTTCCATCATTCAGCACTTCCAGGACACCGCATCCTTAGAACCAGCTGACACCTCAGAGGTAACGTATCTCCAATGTAAGAATGTATAATAAGGAACTGAGGGTCAAGGACAATCAACTGCTAAAGGCTACTCAGGTGGGGGGAACGTTCCTGATTCCTCAATGAACTCTCCCATTCTGCTTTCAATCTGTGGGAATTCCTACGCAGCCCCCAATTTAAGGATCCCTGATGTTGTCGTGAGTTGAACCCTGATAACTCTAAAGTTGGAGCTTCAAACCCACCAGCTGTCCCATGGAAGAAAGGTGAGGCTGTCTATGCCTATAAAGATTTGCAGTCTCAGAAAGGATCAGAAGGGCCTAACAGAGCAGGTGAGTTCAACTATTCCAGACATAAAGGTGAGGATAAAGGGAACAGTGTATAAAAGGGCAGAAAATGATGAAAGAGCAGGATTTGCTCAATGAACAACCTAGAGACAAGAGGAAGAGATAAGATAGCAGAAACAGGCCCACAGATGATCTACTCATTGAAGTAGTATTGGACATCACTTTAAAATAACTGTGATATTCTAGAATTAAAATACAGCAACCAAAATTAATAATACAATGCATACATCAAAAAGTAGATTATTCACAGTGAAGAGTAGATTAATGATTATAAGAAGAATCCACGGAAGATCGCCATATAGAAGTAAAGGGATGAATGGGGAAAAGAGCACAGAGAAATAAAACGTGATGAGCAAGTCTACTTTGCAAATAATGGAAGTGCCGGTTGGCAGGACAAAGGAAAATGAGGCAAAAAGCAGTTTTAAAAGAAAATGCTCAGAGACTTCCTCTGTCCTGTGGAACCCCACCCCTGTCCCTTCAGAACAAACAACTCCAAGGTCTTTGCTCTTGGAACCCATCTTGGCAGGATGCTGTGATAACCACGCTTCATTTCCACAGAGACTCCCAGCTCCCTCACATTTCATCCCTCACAACTCCCTTAGTCCTGTCCCACACGGGCATGACTGCTGCTGCCGCTGCTGCCGCTGCTGCTCTGAGGGGCCGTTTGAGTGTGTGCCAGCTCATAGCAGTTCTGTGAACACTCGAACGAAACACCGCCAGGTCCTGCACCATCCTCATCATCGCTCTTATGCTCGAGCCCACTGTTGCAGCTACTGTATCAATCCATCTTGTCCAGGGCCGCCTTCCTCTTTTCCACTGCCCCTCGGCTTTACCAAGCATGATGTCCTTTCCTAGAGACTAGTCAACCTTGCCTCTAAGGAGCATTCTGGCTATACTTCTTCTAATTCGGATTTATTTGTTCTTCTGGAAGTCTGTGATAATTTCAATCTTTAGCAACCCCATAATTCAAATGCATCGATTCTTCTAAAATTCGTTAATTAGTCAGCCTTGCATGGGCTCTCCAGACTGCTCTGGAACCACTGGTCTACTGTGAGTGCAGATTACAGTCAGTCCAGGCTTGAGTGGAAGGCCTGGCCAAATAAGCACCCATCCTCCAAGATCAGGCTCCTATCTGTAGTCAGGGGGAGGAGGCACACAGGGGGAGAAGGAAGCTACCTCTCAATGTGCAGGGCCTTCAGCTGCGATGAGACGTTGCTCAAATGTGGGCGCAGTGCAAGGGCACTTGTTAAGAAATAGAGACCAGCTTTACGGAACTCACACACCGTAGGACTCACCCACGTGAAGGGTAGAATGATATCTGCCCTAACAAGGTATAAAACCAAACCCTGCCACCGAGTCCTGGCTGGCTCAGTGACCCCCTGTGGGTTCCTGAGACCTTAACTCTTCATGGGAGTAGAAAGCCCAGTCTTCCTCCCTCAGAGCTGCTGGTGGTCTCGAAGTGCCACTCATGGGGCTCACAGCCCAATATGCAAGCACAATACCCCTAGGACTCTTTAACAAGGCATAGTCTAGTAACTTTTCAGTTTTTGATAAGTGCATATCATATTCATAACTTGAGTATTGTAAACTATATTCAGTCATTACCATTTGTATTACGCTTCATATCACCGTTAGTCTTTCTCAACTGACAACAATATTGTCATAATATAAAAGATGGACAGGAGATGGGGGAGGGGCACAGAACAGCTCCAGTTTCATGAGGACAAATGGAGACCAAGCTGTATTCCAGGGAGACTTCGGGGTGCCCCGTGGAGAACACAAAGCCCGAGGGGTTGTTCCCTGTCAGAGTCTGAGACCGCCGTGCGTCACAAGGAGACTCGGGGAGGGGAAGCAGCAACATGTCAGTGAGTCATCAGGTCTTTCCTCAGCCACCCCCACGCACCTGCATCCTGACTCCCAGCAACTGTTCCTGTTGCATGGGGACCAGCCTTCCTTAGAAAATGGCATCCCGCAACTCTGATGCACTGTGATTTGCATCGAGGAAAAAGGAAGGCTTGAAGATGTCTCAAGGAGGCAGCGGTCATGGTGTCAGGAGGGAGCATGGTTCAATTTCCTGTCCCCAGGCCGGCCTTATGGGGGCTCTTACACTAATCACTCTGGACAGTACTCTTCCCAGTGGCTCCCAGGCCCTCCCTGGGGACTATAATGTCGCAATTGGGAGGGGGGAGAAGGGCTTAGAGTCAGGACTCCTGGGTTCTGGCCCCATGTCCCCACACCAACTCTCTGACTCTGCTCAGTGCACTACCCTGTGTGTCCACTAGTCTGTCGCCTATGGGCAATGGCACCAGACACCTTTCTGCTTGAAGATGGTGCACAGAAGTGGCCCTACCTCCTCCTTGGACTTTGATGAGCCCCCAGAGGGCAAAGCAGTTGTGACTCAGGAGGCTTGGTTGAGAATCAAGAGGAAGATTTGGAATCAGGCTGACTCTGTCCCTATCCTGAGTGCTGTCTGCTAGCTGTGTCCTGGAGTCGCCTGTTGATCCAAACAGTTAAGGGCTGAGTTGCTAACTAAAGGCCTGGTCAGTCCACTCAGTAGGGAGTTCTAGTGATCGATCGCTCCAGCCAGCCATTGAAAACCAGCGGAGTCCAGTTCTACACTCAAAGATAGACATCACAACGGGTAGGAGTCAACTTGTCAGCAACTGTTAAACTCCCACCAAACTAGACAACCTGCCATCAAGTCGATGCGGGCTCATAACGATCCTATAGGACAGGGTAGAACTGCTCCCGTGAGTTTCTCAGATGATAACTCTTTATGGGAGGAGAAAGCCTATCGTTATCCCAGCAACTCTTACTGGGGGTGCATAATTTGGGATGTCTTCTCCTTAGAGAAGGGCCACTGGGAGGAGACGAGCCAGTCAGGGTGCAGTGTAGCACTGATGAAACATACAACTTTCCTCTAGTTCTTTCATGCTTCCTCCACCCCCGCTATCATGACCCTAATTCTACCTTAAAAATCCAGTTAGACCAGAGCATGTACACTCTACAGATCAGAGCTGGAAATACAGGGAATCCAGGACAGAGAAACACCCAGGAGCAATATGAGAGTGGCGATACCAGGAGGGTAAGGGGAAGATGAGGTAGAAAAGGAGAATTGATCACAAGGATCTACATATAACTCCCTCCCTGGGGGATGGACAACAGAAAAGTGCTGAAGGGAGATGCCAGACAGTGTAAGACATGAAATGATAATAATTTATAAATTATCAAGGTTTGGCGAGGGAGGGAAAAATGAGGAGTTGATACCAAGGGCTGAAGTAGAAAGCAAATGTTTTGAGAATGATGATGGCAACAAATGGACAAATGTGCTCGACACAATGGATGGATGGATTGTGGTAAGTGTTGTATAAGTCTCCAAAAAAACCATTTAAAAAAGAAAAACCAATTTATGAACCAGAAACACAGACTAATAAAAATGAATGTCAGTAAAAAAAAAAGGTGGGGGAATGTTTGCTCAACCTGTGGATACTTCAATGCCCCCTCCCTACAGTGGGAGGCAGTGCCACCTCCTGGCATGAGGGTGAGGGTCCAGAAGGCAGTGCAGGGGCAGCAGGTATCTATCTGAATGTCTGTTGCAGTGTGATCACTCTATCAATGAGGACGGTGGGTCTCAGAGCCATCGGTCCACAAAGACAAGTTTCGGTCCAGATGTCCAACTCCCATCCCCTTAGGGCACAGAGATCCAGTTCTCTCTACCACTTCCTCATCCTGTTCAGAAACAACTCATTGGCCCACAGCCCCTGATCAGGTTTTGGGGAGCAGGCCTTTGGTGAAGTCATCACGGAAGCACACTAGTTGGCCCTAAATGTTTCTGGGAAATACTGATCACAGCCTTCAAGATGTGTCTACCCACCTGCGTGGGACAGGGCTACAGGACGCAGAGACCGCACACCTGGCCCCAGGGCTCCCAAGGACAACAGACCCAAGCTGATCTATATAAAGGGCCTACTCTGTGCTCGGAGACAGAGTCCTTCAGCCTCCCCTCCATGATCATCCTCACCTCCCATAAGTCTACCCCTGCTTCAGTGTTTTCCTTGGAGTGGGGCACAATGCCTTGGCTCCGCTCCCTGGGGCAAGGAGAGATGCTGTTGGCAAGGGGTTGGGAGTCTCGGTTCTCATGCAGGCTCTGCCACCATGGGACTGTGTGAGCTTCACCTCAAGGCTGAGAGTCCTCGTGTGCCTCTCTGGCTCATGTCGCTCTATTATTGAGTGCCTGTGAAGATTTGGGGAGGAATATGTCCCTACTGGCAGCTGGGAACAGGAACTCTCTTCCCCTTGCCTTCTTTTCACACGATGGTCAGATTCTAGGCTACTTGAAACCTACCTCACCTCCTAGGGAGAGTAGAGAACTAGGGGTCTACCTGTGACTACTTCCTAGGCTATCGTGACTCCCAGTCTGGACACCTGAACTTGCCATTCCTTGTGAAGTGACTTGTCCCCCACCTGGGGAAGGCACTGATCAGCTCCTCCTTTTCTCTCACAGTGACCTTGGCACAAGGCTCCGACACTGGCCTTGGTGAAGCCTGACCGAGGACCTGGGTGGCTCCTCTCAGTGGCTTGCTAGCAGGGACATTTCCCCACGGTCAGGTGTGACGATGATTTGTTATGTGCTATCCATGTACATGAACCAAGGTCATTACTAGGAGGTCCTGGGAAGTTTGTGATGGGAGAAATGCACTGCCTCACTTTTCTGGCTTAGATCCCAGCCATTCTTGACCCATCACTGCCTTGCCTTGATCTAAACATCTACTAGCTGACAACCCTGAGAGAAGCAAGAAACAAAAGCAGAGGATGCACCAAAACTTCCAAAGTTCTCCCTCCCCGCCCCATCCACCAGCCTAAAAGCTGAGGCTGCCGTGTCTGTTTGTTTGAAACCTAGAGCAGACTGTGCCCTCTCTCTGCCTCTCTCCCTTTCCCATCTGGAGGTGGTCCAGGAAGCTGTGGGTCCATAATCCAAAAAAAAAAAAAAAACCAATCCCACCCTCACACCTTTCCACACAGAGGGTAATACAAGTCCCTTGGATTCTCCCCCAGCCCTGCCCTCACTTGCTCCTTGGTTCTCATCCCATCATCTAGAGACCCTTCTTTGGGAGGAGAAATGCACAGTCATTGTCTTTGTGCAGCCACCTTTGAAAGCAAAGATGAGCAACACTCAAGCAGAGAAGAGTCTGCTGGACCCGATCGACTTAATCCACACATACACTGGAAACAACGACGCGATGGACACACCTGCTCCGCTCTGCTGTTGATGATGAAAGAGAACTTCCCCACCATCCTCAGGGACTGTGTGAGTGGGGTCAAGATGGGCAATGTGGGTGGGGCCCTGGCATGATGAAGGGTACGTTGGGCTATGTGACTTTGCGAGCCGCTGCTTTCACATTTGGAATAAGAGGAAAAGTGAATTTTATTCCTGGATCAGTATGAAGACGTAAGGGATGAAATAGGTGAGAGAGAAAGAACTGAAGGAAGAAAGAATTTGTCAATAGAGTTGTGAGATGATCGACAAATGCTGCTTCGTGAGGACAGTGAGCGTGTCCTCTCCCCCACCACTGAGGAGGCCCCTCCATGGACCCGATATGCTCACCTGTTACCTCCTGAAGGCTCTGGTCAAAATCCTCGAGATGAGAAGGAAGGCGATAGAAAGGCCATCAATAATCAGAATTAAATCCCTATTTTCAATTGGCAAGGTTCATCACAAGCCTGATGTAAATTTGGCTACTAGAATGCATTGAACTGAGTAGCACAAAGAGTTGATAACTAGGTAACATAGTCAAGAGATTGACCAAGATAAGGAATTCAGAACAGATCAGCTTTAGAGGCCAAAATAGAAGGAGGATGGAGAGAGGGGGTTAGGAGATGGGAAGGGAAGGAGAAGTAAAGGAGAACTGAATTAGAGAGAACTAGGCTTTGGGGGCCATTATAAAGACAAGGGTATTCAAGGAAGAGCATAGGTAGCTGGCGTCACTTAGGAAGGACCACCTGGGGCAGGAGACTTCCTTCCTGCCCAGAGGATCCATCTCTGGGTCTGGGAATCGCTCATCCACAGTGAACTTTGATCAAAGATTCCCCCACCTCCCTCCCTGAGAACCTTGAGGATGATGTTAACATCTCCAATTCTATCTTCACTCTTCTGTCCGCCTTCTGGCTATAGGCCACACAAACCATCCCTTCTGCCCATCCTGGAGCTTCTCTCCCTGTCTGTCTCTAGTCTCTTCTTTCCTGAATCACATGATGGCTGTGATGGAAGTTCTCTGCTCTGTGTCTCCTCCCCACAGGACAAAAGGGGAACAGATTACCTGGCCAAACTCTTTGAGAAAAAGGACAAGAATAAGGATAAAATATTGGAATTTTCCGAGTTCCTGTCCACAATTGGAGACATAGCTACTGACTAGCACAAGTAGAGCTATGGTGTACCACCTTGTTATGGAGAAAACTAGTGATCCCCACCCAACCTGGAGGTTTCACCAACCCAACAATAAAGGGTCTCCTTCCGTTTTACAGTTGTGTTATTCCTCCTTCTGTTTCATGTTGTCAAAAGTGTCAATCCCTCATTAATGCTATTATAGACTGAGGCAGTTCGTTTATTTTGCCAACCTGGCCGATAAACACATGTGGGGTTAATTGAAGGCTCAGTGAGCTTTGCCTTTCTAGCTCTCGGGTCTCTTGCTTTCTGAAGATCGTACCAGGGTGCAGCTGCCTTAGCCAGTTCCCTGGTTCAGCTGGCAAGGCTCACTCCCTGCAAGACATCCCTGAGGAGAAGCCACATGGACTTACCCCGATGCTGCCCTCAGTGCTGGAGCACCCATGTGGAGACCCCTGCCAGTGCTGAGATGTTTACACGTTCACTGACTCGGCTTTCCTCCTGTAGTTGGCATCATTGTGTCTGTTTTGTGAGATGGAGGACTTTGTGGATTGATGTTGAACATATGAGTTGATGCGTTAAAGTTGGACTTGTGGATTTGGGCAGCACTGGGTTGGGATGTTTTCTTGATGCTCACTTAACCTATATATATAAAACTCTCTCTTATACATGAGTTTCTGTGGATTTGTTTCTCTAAAGTACCCAGACTAACACATAGACTATCCACTGGGTGCTTTCTCACAGAAAGGTCTGAGCAACATCCCTTGCTGTGGCCACCAGCATGACCATGCCACGCCCCACAGTGGGATCTCTGCTCCCACTCCTCTAATGCTGCCCCCAGCGTTCTAGAGAGAGATGCCTGTGCAAAGCTTTCTGGCCAGTGACACTTCCTCCTCCAGGTGTGGAGCAGAACCTGGTCGGGAGACGCTGCATGAAGAAAGAGCAGGTGTCCCTCCACCTGTGCTCATGACTACCAACTCCTTCCCAGGTCTTCCTATGGGCATGCAAGAGACCAGCACCACCCAAATTGGACTTCTTTGGAGCGTAATGAGGTTATTTGTCATCGTGAACGGAAATGCCCCGAGGACTGGGTCCCATTCCTGTGTCCTGGGCTCCTAGGACTGAATTCTCATCCATGTGCATTGTGCACATGTGCACATGCCTCTGCCAGGGTCCTAGTGGAAGGGCACCCTGTCTGTTTATTATTCATTGATGGTTTTAGATATCCATTTTTTAAATAATTGTGATTATCATGGACAAGATTTGGCTAATTTTAGCAGAGAACTGGAATCTGAAAATTATTTTAAAAGACTTTAGCAGAAAGTCTAGAATTAAAATATAATAATCTGAAGTAAGAATGCACTTGATGTGTATATTAACAGTGAAGAGGATTAGTCACTGGAAGATAGATCATACTGAGTCACAGACAGTAAAAGAATGAAGAGTACATTTACAAACCTCAGAGACACGTGGTGTATGATGGCAAAGTTTAGCGTGCAGGTACTTGGAGTACCAGTAGGAGAGGCCAAAGAGAATGGGGGAAGCAATTTTTGAAGAGACAGTGGTTCAGAGTATTCAAAAATGGAGATGTCTTCAAGAAACATATTTCAATACCACTAAGGATCCCTGAGCTTCTAACTACAAGGTCAATACTTTAAACCACCACCCCACCCCAAGTCGTTCTGAGGGAGAAAGATGAGATCTTATGCTTCTGTAAAGATTTAAAGACTCAGAAACTCAAAAAGGCAGCTCTACTGTGCCTCCACAGCGTCACCATGAGTCATAAGAAAACAGTCTATGTAGAGCATGGCAAAATTGCTGAAAACCAAAAACAAGAAACATATTTTAAAGCAGACAAAGGAAAAGACACATTACCTTCAAAGAAGTTTTGAGTTACATAAGTCCTGCCTGGTTTTCCACAGAATCTATGGCAGCTAGACACAAAGCAAGCGCATTGCCGGCAAGTCTATTCTGACTCACAGCATCCTTGATGGACGAAGTGGAACTGCCCCTGTGGGGTTCTGAGGCCATGACTTTTTATGGGAGTAGGAAGCTTGCTCTTCCTCCAGTGCTTTCCATCTGTGGGCCTTAAAGTTAACTGCATACCATGTCACCCACGACATCAGCAGGGTGCCTCAGGAAGCCCGAAGGCAATAGAATAACAACGTCCACATGCTAACAGAATGTCTGTCCAATAAGAATTCTATAACCTGACCATTAATAATTCTACAAACCCATTGCTATTGGTTGGATTCTGCTCATAGCAGCCTTGTAGGACAGAGCTGAACTTTGGAACAGAGGATCGCAAGGCTGTCGTCTTCACTTAAGAGATTAAATGGGAGCTGTAGGAAGATGCGACCCCATGTTCCACTCTGAGGGGCCGTGGGGGGCGGGGATTAAATTTAGAAAAGTATTTAGAAAAACGATGAGAATGCTCACACAACTTGAAGAAAGTACTTCATTTCATTGACCTGAACATGCAGGGATTATTGGCTGTGTGTATGTTCTGTTGTGCATATTTTTTTTTCTTTTTAATTAAATACTCTTATTTGGGAGTCTTACAGCTCTTATCACAACCCATCCATCCATCCATTGTGTCAAGCACATTTGTACATTTGTTGCCCTCATCGTTCTCAAAACATTTGCTTTAGACTTCAACCCTTGGTATCAGCTCTTCATTTTCTCCCCCTCCCTCCCCACCTCCCTCGTGAACGCTTGATAAATTATAACTTATTATTTCCATATTTTACATCATATGCTGTCTCCCTTTACCCACTTTTCTGTTGTTCCTCCCTCTGGGGTGGGGAGTTATATGTTGATCCTTGTGATCAATTCCCTCTCTCTCCCACCACCTTCCCCCTTACCCTACTGGTATTTCTATTCTCAATTTTGCTCCTGAGGGATTTATAGGTTCTGGATTCGCTGTGCTGTAGGCTCTTATGTGTAGCAGTATGCATGTTCTGGTCTAGTCAGATTTGTAAGGTAGAATTGAGGTCATGATAGTGGGGGGGAGGGAGCATTAAAGAACTTTAGAGAACTAGAGGACAGTTGTATGTTTCATCGGTGCTATACTGCACACTGACTGGCTCACCTCTTCCTTGTGACCCTTCTGGGCTTTGGGTTTCCACTCCGTGCCCCACCCCCACCCCCATTCACATTGGTATGATTTTGTTCTGGGTCTTTGATGTCTGACACCTGAACCCATTGACACATCATGATCATACAGGCTGGTGTGCTTCTTCCATGTGGGCTTCTTAGCTTCTCAGGAGACACAGGAGAAGGGGAAGTGGGAGAAAGGAAGGGGTGTGTGTGTCAACCAATCCAGGGACAAGGGAACAACCAGTGAACTACAACCAATAGAGAGAAGAGTGTAGGATGCCTAGTGGGATTTAATCAAGGGCAATGTAACAGGGAGGAATTACTGAAACCTGAAGGAAGGTTGAAACATGATAGTGGGACAAGAAGAATGTAAAAGGAAATAGAGGAAAGAACTAGGAGGCAAAATACATTTGTAGATGTCTAAATACAGGCAAGTACATATGTAAGTATATTTATATGATAAGGAAATAGATCTATAAACTTATGTTAAGTGTTAAGGTAGCAGATGGACACTGAGCCTCTACTCAAGTACTCTCTCAATGCAAGAACACTTTGTTATACTAACCCGGTACTCTGTGATGCTCACCTTCCTGACACGATCTCTGAAGACAAACGGGTGTATAAGCAAATGTGGTGAAGAAAGCTGATGGTGCCTAGTTATCAAAATATATAGCAGCTGGGGTCTTAAAGGCTTGAAGATAAACAAGCAGCCATCTAGCTGTGCATATTCTTAACAACAGTAAAAATAAATTCAATGCAGTCTTGAGAGCCATATCAACCAATTGCAATGTATGTACTTTATTCCAATCACCAACTTACTAGCAGCTCAAGCTATTTTTTTAAATCTTAAGACAAATAGGAAAATATGAACTTGATGATCTTAAAGAACTAGTATTAATTTCTCTAAGTGTGATGGTAATAGAATTATGGTTGTTGTTTTCATAGGTTATCTTTATCTTTTAGAAAGAAAAACAAAGAAACATCACTACAGATGAAATTATATGATGTCTGAAATTTGCTCCAAAATAATTAGGGATAGAAATGGGCAAAGACATAGAAGAAACAAGATTGATCATCTATTGATTATTGTGGAAGTCGGTGGTTGGTACATAGGGGGTAGTCAAGCCATTTGTCTCTTTTTAAAACTTTCCAAAATAAAAATTTTAAATATAAAAGAAATTTTCAGATAAACAAAACTGGAGGTGGCTCTTCTCCACCTCTCTGACTGAAGACACTGCAAAAGCTACTTCCCTGGAATGAAGCTAAGAACTGAAAATGGAAATAGTGAGTGATGAAAGTAGCAAACGTGTGAATAATCTAACCAAATACTGCTATATACCTAAAAAAAGAATAACGATTTCCAGTTGAGGGAGATTAACGAATAAAATAAAGGACTGAAAAATAATAGAATGTGAACATAAAAGAGAATCTCAACACTTAAAACAAATCTCCAACACTGTGTGGGAGAATAGAGAGACTGTATTGATTAATTGTAAGGTAGATTATATTGTCCAAGATAAATTTTCAAGTGTGTAAACTTTACTTGCACTTGTGTATATTCACAAACCTATAAAAGAAGACAAAATGAAATGAAAAATTCAACTAAGCAATTCATCAAGAAACTATCATTTTTCCAAAATACAAGAGCAGAAAGAAAAAGAAAAATAATGTCAACACCAAGTCAATGGAGGCAACAGTTTATTGGCTTTTGGGTTCTGCTATGATCCATCCTCAGTGGAGACCTTGGATTGAGGTTGGCTCAGATTTGAGCCTAAGAAGAGGACTTATGGTCATGGGATTGGTTATGTAAATCTATGGCAACTTCAGCAACACTGGAGAGAAACTCAGAAAAATGAATCTTCCGATCATGATTCTTATCCTTCTTCTTAAAGAATTTTTCTAAGAAATCTGGACTCTTTTTCTCCTGTAGGGGAAGATATCAAACAAAATACAATCCTATTACTATCTAGGCCTGGACTAGGAGGTAGAGAAGAGGACAGATGGGGTTAGGGGAAATAGACTGGGGGTGAGGAGTGGTATTAGATGGAAGCTTGGGAGGTCCTGTTGGATGCCGTGGGAGCCTTGCCCTTGCCCTTTCTCATCGACTCTTTGTATCAGAGAAGAGCATGCATTATTGTTGCTGCTGTTGCTGCTGTTAACAATTGTGGAGTGGACTTTCAACTCATGACAACCCTCTGAACAACGAAATGCAACACTGTCCCCACCCCCACCCCCACCCTTAATCAGTTTCACATCTGGCTTCTGTGATCCATAGAGTTTCCAGTGACTGGGTTGTTTTGTTTTCAGATGTAGATTGTCCAGCCTTTCTTTCTAGTCTATCTCAGGCTGGAAGCTTCGCTAACACCTGTTCAGCATGGTCCCGACATACAAGCCTCTGCTCATAGACAGACAGGTGGTGGCTGCACCTTTTCCCTGACCCCCAAATCACATTAGCTGATAGAGCTACCTTGCCACATTGAAACACATACAAGCCCCAGCGGGGATGGGTGCTTTGTCCGTCATTTACGTATGGGATAACTAAGGCTCGGCTCAGTGAGTCTGTCATTTCCTGATATAATTTAACAAATGGGGGCCTAGTTGGCTCCGTGGGAGAAGTCTTGCCTTCATGCAGGATATGCTGGAACTATCTGTCGGCCAATGCACGTCACAGCTGTTAGTGGAGGTTGTGTGTTGCTACGATGCTAACCAGATTTCAGCAGAGCCTGACAAACTTTCTGAAAAGCAGTCACTGAAGCCCCTGTCGATCCTATTGCCACGAGTCAGTCGCAGACTTGATGACAACTAATAACAACAGCAAGCTAGCAATTGAGCGTCCTTGGCTGTGCAAGATCTGGGTCTTCCAGCCCCATCCTGGATTCTGTCTACTGCTCTCCTTCGATTCAAGGACTAGGATCTTCACAAGGTTGGGGAGAAATGTGAAGTGCAAAAGAGAGGATGGGGCTCAGAATCTGCCTGTCAGCCCAACTATGACAGCCTCCCAAGTCCTGCCAACTCCTGTTCCACTCCCTGCCAGCCCCCATGCGGCCCTGACTCACATAGGCTGACAGGAAAGTGGGGAAGTTTTCCTTCATCATCTTCGACAAGCCAGCCTTGTCCATGGCATCCGAATCCCGGGTGTATTTGTGAAATATAGTGAGCAAACCAATCAGCATCTTCTCGGCTTCTGTGTTACTCATCTTTATTTCCCAAGGGGCTGCAGTAAAGAAAGACAGACACCTGTTTATGTGTGACTCAAGAGAGCCAGGATGAGCGGTAACAAGCTCTGCTGGGAATAGTGGGAGGAGGGGGCCGTGGAGAGAGGGAGAGAGCAGGACTGAGATGGGATTTGGCAGAATTAACTTGCTATTTATTGGGGAAGTTCAAGAAGGAAACAAGTGTTTGAGGAGGAGGTAGGAAAATTGCCAGGGATTGTGAGGCCTGGGGGGAACGTGTGGACAGAGAGCAGGGGTGGCAAACGGCGAGGGCTAGAGCATCCAGGAATAGAGTCTGATCCCCAGCATTCAAAGTGCTGAGAAGATGAAAGGCAGCCTTTAGGTCAGTCAGCAGTTAGGGCAGATTCTCCAGAAAGACATTGCCAAGGAGAAACTAAGTAATAGTCCCCTCATTTCTCCTGAATTCCATACCATCAAGAACCCAACCTGTGCCCCACCCATGCAGAACTGTCAACAAGCCAACAATCACGTGCCAAGAGGAAAAGGGTCTCCCTGGTATTTCTGGATTCCTGGTCTCATATTTGTTCAGAACGCTACCAGGGAGGTGCTGAGGGGCTCTGTCAACCTCTGCATGTTTCTAATACCTCCCGCTCTCCACCCTGGGGCCTCCCTGACCTTTATTCTGGACGTCTCCTGGGACCCAGCCAGATGCGCCTTGGAAGGCCCTGTTGAGGTGGAAGCTGTTTTGACAAGAGTCATCCAGGACACAGAATACTCGTGGAGCCTGAACAGTAATGAGGCTTTTACTCCTGGGACTCGTGAGCTAGGCTGTCCAATACCCAAGTCTAGTCAGAGTGAGCCCACAGGAATGGTGAGAAGGGGACTGTCCCCAGAATGAGGACAAGGAAATATTATAAACATGCAGGATTAACTCCCAGCTCTCCAGTACCTCCTTGAGCATCTTGAATAGATATGTGCTCAAAATCCAGGTGATGCCACAAACCACAGAGTGAGGAGAGTCAAGGGCTGCAGGGTAAAGAGACAGCTCTAGAAATCCAGGACTTGACTCCATCCTCCTTTGCCTATGAAGACGTTCTCTCCGGAAGTTCTTCTGTGAATCTCCCTGGAGGACACGTCTTACCGCCACCAAAAGTCAAAGCAAAGGGGCCATGGGAGATTTTCCCACTAGCCCCTCCATGCCCAGAAGAGGACGCTGGGGCCTGGAGGACAGAAAGGATGAAGTCTCCTGAGTCCGCACAGCTGGGAGGAGACAGCGCCGACTTGAACTGCACATCCAACACAAGGGTGGCCCTCTGGTGTCAGCAGGAAAGCAACGTAGGTAGGGACATTGTACCTTCAATCTAGAAGAAGCAGAGGCAAACAGGGACTCACCAGACCTTGAAGAAGCACAGAGAAGGAAGACAAAGGGGAGGTGGACATTGAGGGTGAAGGTGTTCCTTTTATGGCGCACAGATTTGGGTTTGGCCAGGGCTGGAGCCTGAGGTTTGGCCTGCCAGTTGCCCCAACATGATGCTGCTTTTGGTGGGGGCTCACGCCCAAGACTCTGCCTTGAGGCTCAATGCTGTTTGCCCAACCCAGGCCACACGAAGAGACCTCCGTCTTTCTAAATCCTGTGGCAGGAATGGCAGGTGCTGGTGGAGGGCAGGTAATGGGGCCAATGTGCCCCAGGAAATAGAGCATGTGGGGATTTGCAGGTGGAATCCAAGTCTCGGATTATGAGCTCAAAGAGTCATCCAACTAACAATGGGGATGGCTGGCAAAGCAAAGTTGTCACTTGGGTGAGTAAAGTGCGATCATGTTGCGGGAGAGAGATGAGCCCCTCATAGAGAGTTACAGGTTGGGGACATAGGGAGTTAATAAGGATGAGCGCAAGAATGAAGGAAATGTTCGACACCGTGGTGGTGAATGCACAACTCTTCTGGACGTGACTCAACGACTGGATTGTACGATGTGGGAATTATATGCCAATAAGCCTGTTGGTGGGGAAAGGCGTTCCCATCTCGGAAACCCACAGGGGCAGCTCTGCCCTGTCCTATAGGGTTGCACTGAGTCCGAATTGACTCGAGGGCAGTGAGTTTGGTTTGGAGTGTATGTGCATCTGAAAGCAGGACGATGAAAAAGAAGACAGGAGACTGCGTTTCAGCTGCAGCGTTGGAAAAATGCATCAAACAAACTGCACTGTCAGAAGACTGAGACAATCAGCCCTGACAGATCACAACCAGACACATTCCTAGACATGAGGATGACAAGATGGACACGTGTTCACTTTAGTCCTTTCCTTAGGAAAGACCAGTCAGGAGAAGAGGAAACCTTGTTTGAGAGAGGATCGGGGGAAACAGAGAAACCCTCAGGCAGGGACACAAAGTAGGCAGGGACTTTGTGCCATCAATCGAGAAGAAGCAGAGAGGCAAGAAGGGGCTCACAGACCATGAAGAAGCACAGAGGCGATGTCAAAAGGGAGATGGGCATCAGGGCGATGGTGTTCCTTTTATGGTGCACAGATTTGGGCTTGGCCAGGGCTGGAGCCTGAGGTTTGGCCCACCAGTTGCCCGAACATGACGCTGCTCTTGGAGGGGGCTCACGTCCAAGACCCTGCCCTTGACACAATCTCTGTAAGAATGAGCTGAGACAGACCAATGACCGCGAAGGTGGTGCAGGGTCAGACATCACGTTGTTCTCTCGTACATGAGCTGGCCGTGAGTCAGGGAGACGAACAACAACAACGGAAGGAACAAGGATCCCAGAGGCAGGTTGGCTGGGCCAATGGCATTGCTATCTGGGCTCCCTGACACAGAGTTAGAGGGTAAACTTGGGGCCAGAATCTCGATTCCCAGTGGATGCCTGTGCTTCAGATTTCAGAGCCCCACAGAGTTCCTGGAGCGTATCTGTAGGACCATTCCTTTATCCAACAGAGGCCAGGCCAGGGGGCTGATGACTCCTTTAATTTACTCCTGATTTTTGCTCCCTTCCAAAGTCCCCCTCCCCCTTAGTGAAGGCACCTTGGATGATTCAGTAAGCCCCTAGCCAGGTATTCTGGCGCTCACTAGAGTCACCTCTGATCACTCGTGACGCCTCCTTCGGAAGGAGCTTGTCAATAGGACTTTCATAGCCCCCCTAAAGTGCTCCTTCCAGTTCATATGATCTAGCAGTAACACCAGAGGCCGCCCCAATGGAGTGTCCTGGATTTCTAAACACCCAGCCCCACACACAGATGCAGACGCACACATTGACAAAGTCTCCCTTTCGTCCTGGAAAGGAAAGCTGGTTGTGCTGTTGGGTAAGCATTGGACCGCTAAGCACCAGCTCAGCAATTCAACCCCATCCACCGTTCTTCGGGAGAAAGATGAGGCTTTCTGCTCCCATAGAGAGATCTAACCTCAGAGAGCCTGTACGAGGTCACTGTGAGCCAGAACAGACTTGATAGCAGTGGGTTTGGTTTAGTTTGGGTGTTTGGAGTTTGGTTCTTCATTGAAAATATCCCTACCTCTCATCTCCTCTCCAAGGTCTTCCCACCTGTTGCCAGGGTTTTCCAATGGTTGTATTCCAAGGCATTCTCTGCACATACAAACGGGAGTCCGAAGCATCGAGTTATAAAAAGAGCAGAAAGGGGACCCACCGCAGCAGCCCACGCTGTACTCCAATGCACCCAGGTTTCCAGATCCAGGCTGCCAGCTCACCTGTTATTTCTGTCTCTCAGCACACTCCTAGGTAAAAACACATGACAATAATAGTAGACATCATGTAAGTGGTTGTGCAGATTGAAGGAGTTAAACTACGTAAAGCACTTAGGAGAGTGATTGGCAGGTAGAATCTGCTGTCTGTGTACATGCTGCTTTTCTGCTTGTGTTCAAGAAAGTGGGTATGGTTACTGCATATTATACCGGAGAACCGTGATCAAGAGAGAACGTGAAGAACAGAATGTCTAATTCTGATGGATTCCAGATTTTTTTTGAGTCATGGAGGCTGGATGAATCGTTGAAAGAATCTTTAAATATTAAACCAAAGAATATTCCCTAAAGTCTTATTCAAACTAAGGTGCATAAGCAAGTGTGGTGAAGAAAACTGATGGTGATTGGCTATTAAAAGATATAGTTTCTAGGGGATTTAAGACTTGTAGTCAAACAAGTAGCCATCTAGCAGGGAAGCAAGTAAGCCCACATGGAAGAAGCACATAAGCCTTAATGATCACAAGGTGTCAAAGAGGAAAGGTTACGGAAATTCAAAACCAAGCAATGAAATCGATGTGAAGGGATGGGGATGTAGTGGAGACCCAAAACCCACCTGCAAGTTAATTGGATAGTCCCTCTCAGAAGAGCCACACAGAAGGGATGAAAAATCCAGGGAACAATATAGCACTGATGGACCACATAACTATCCTCTAGTTCTTTAATATTTCCTCCCCTTACTATTATCGTCTTTATTTGTTTTACCTCATTAATCATTTCAGATTTGCTTTTGTTTGTTTGTATAATTAAGATCATTCGATACATGAAAGTCAAGATAGATAAACCTTCAGAAACAGTCACAGGAGTAATGGTTCCCTGAGGTTACGGGAAGCAGAAGGGGCAGGGTGGGGGAGCCGCTGATAGCACTGATGACTGTATAACCCCACTCGAGGGCAGTGAGCAGCAGAATTGTACGTGAGTGAATATAGTGGATGACATAAATGCAGCCAAAAAATTAAATAAATAAAAATAAGGGCTTCGGGGGCAGAGCAGGTGATAAAACGCAGCTGATATCATGGAGATCAAGAAAAAAGTAAGTGTTTTGAAACTGTCTGTGGCAGCAATTGTACAACACTGCTTGATGTGCTATGGAATGTTATGATATCTGTAAGAGCTCCCAATAAAATCATAATATTTTTATTTTTTAAAATAAAGACTATACAGCTTGAGTAGTAAATAATATCCACCTTGGACACTGCTTTTTTGTAATATCGACCTGTACAATTCAAGTTGGAAACAGCAACTTGAAGAATTTGATGGGAAGCATTGGGGGCAGTGAGTTCATGATCCTGGAGGGGGAACAATGCATCAGAGGAGAATCACAAGCACCAAGAACACAATCAATGACACGGGCCTGTTCGCGTGGATCCAGTTGAAGTGGTGCGTGTATGTTCTGATACGTATATTCTCAACAACAACAAAATAACCACATATTATATTCTCCCACGCCCAGGCTTACTCAAAGCAATAGTCAATGTGCTTCTGTGATCAGTAGATGGCTGCCAGCAAGTTCTCTCAGTACTGCATTTGTCTTCCTCTCATTAGAGAACCTTTGGGTGGGGGGACTCCTTTTCATGCCACGGAAGAAACAGTGATATTAGGTCAAGGCTAATATCAAATTTTAATACACTCCAGTGGACATCATTCTAAATCATTGAAGCTTTGCAACCAGTGTATGGAAATGCTGCCCACAGAAAATAATCATTTTTAGATTAATCAAGAAATTTCAGGAATGTCTGGGAAATATCAAAGAGAAACCAAGAAAGGGAAGGACAAAGATGCTATGGCTTTAGAAAGCAAAGGAGGAAGAAGAAGACCATAGAATGACAATTAAGGGGACAGCTACTGAAATTGGCATCTCACATGGTTCAGCATTTTCCATTTAAGCAAACACGTTGGTCTTGAAAGCTTTTCGCATGATGGTTACCAAAAACATTTCGAGAAGATCAATTGGTTCAAAGAGCTAATCTCTCCATCACTTTTTAAAAGCAAGTTTGAAGTGAATGGA
Source organism: Tenrec ecaudatus (assembly GCF_050624435.1). NCBI lineage: Eukaryota > Metazoa > Chordata > Mammalia > Afrosoricida > Tenrecidae > Tenrec > Tenrec ecaudatus. Next base: position 163,203,582 of record NC_134530.1, read on the forward strand.
GGTGATTCTTATAGAGGGAATCTTATCCAGGGAGGAGTCTTGGTTGTACTGATGTCGTCCAGAAAGCAAGATCCCAAGGGCATCTGTGGGATCAGTTCATTTCAATTCAAGGTAGAATGGAATGGACTAGAGTGCTAGGGAGATGGTTTGGGGAGGGATTCCAAAGGCATTAGCTGCATGGATATTCCCAAAGGACACAGAATGATAATGAGGTCTTATTATGAATTTTGTTTCTGTTTTGTTTTGGGGGTTTTATTGAATTCTGCATTGGTGGGGACAAGGCCAGAAAAGTTACACTGAAGTTGTTGTATCTTTTTCTCTCATCTTTCTTTGATGTTCAATCCATGACGGTGGCAAGGACTATCCTATGAGACTGTGGTTAGGGAATCTTACCATGTCTTCCTGACAGCTCTGATATTGCCCCTCCAGACTTCTCTTCGTTCTCACCATTCAAATAACATTTAAAAGTAATATGATTTTAGCACCTATAAGATGCCATAACTGCTGGTTCAGTATGATGTAAGTTGAAAATCACAGAATTATTTAGGGAAGGGTTAAAGAGATGGAAACACTATTTCCAACTATGTCTAAATCTTGATGGAGGCTATGGCAAAAAATGATACTTTTACATTTTAATAGTTTTATTTAATAAGGGTTTTGTTATTTATCACACTCCGAAACTTACACTCATATTGTATATAAAAAGGAAATGGGTATGAAGGTAAATTACTTCTGCCACCTTTCCCCAGACCAGGTGGTGTAGAGGTGATCAGGAGCATGGTTTCTTCCCTAACTGAAGGCAGCAATCTCCATTCTGAGTGTCTCAAAATTTCAGCGTTTCCCAGACATGACCTTGATAAGCTGCCAAAACTTAACATGTTGAGCATGTGATTTGAGGATTATCTTCTCTATTGTCCTAGCAGGGTTGTGGCTCTTTGTGCTTAGTAAGAAGGGCTGAGGTATAACTTGCTTGCCCAACTGCTAGGTTTGTTCCAGCCTGATCTCACAGGGAGGCGATTTAGACCAGGAGTTTTCCACGTATGCTGTGGGGTCCTTTGACAGTATCATCTGGCTTCACCGAAAACCTAATGATTAAGGGTGAAGCTGGTGTTGTCAGCTGCCATGTCATTGGCACTTGTTAAGCAATGGAATGAAGTGCTTCCCATCCTGCACGGTCCCATAATCAGTGGCAGATTAGGCCACTATGATCCAGAGCATCGTGCCTGTTCAGTATCATAACAGCACCCAAGCCCCACCTCCCCCTGCTACCTACTGGTTGATTGGCCAGGATTCAAACCATGAACCACACATAGAAGGATCACCACATCCGGCAAGCCAGCTGGACCAGCAGAGAGTTCGCTCCTGGGAAGGATACACAGAGTGGGTAGGAGAAGAGGGAGATGTTGGACATCAGTTATGTTTTTAAAACATCTGTTAATCGTGACGGTTGGACAGCATGATGAACATAATTAATGTCACTGAATTGTATATAATGTCACTGAATTGTATATAATGTCACTGAATTGTATATGTAAAGAAATGTTGAAATGGTGTTAGCCCACTAACACCTCTCTTGTAAATTTCCCAAGAGATCATAACACCCAGAGCCAGAGAAGCTGTTGCCCAGGTGGAACAAGGCTGAGGACAAGGGACAATTAGGTAGTAGATGCCCTGTTGCCTGGTTCGTGTGACCATCACACAGCTTCTATCAGTGTTGGCTGGTAATAAGTCACAATTGCTCTCTTGCTCCGTGGAAGTCTGCAGGTTCAGGAGTGCCTATAAAGTTAACTCGCTCCCTGGGCAGATCTGCAGCTGACAGAGGGGTACAATTGGTGAGGTAACACTGTGGCTCCATTCAGCCTCCAGAGCTCTTCCCAGATACAGACTGAAGCTAGATCTGGCTAAACCCATGTTTTGCCTGGTCTCTTCCCCTGACCTCTCCTGTCCCCTCACGTCCTTTCAATTTCACCCACATGGGCTCCCTCAAAAAAATCACTCACACAAAAATCTTTGCCTGAAGTGCTGCTTCCAGTTCAACTTGCTGTGTCAGGTACCTATTGTGGCTGTAACAAAATATCATAAATGTAGCAGTTATGGAGATCAGAAGTGGGTCTTCCAGGCTGAAGTCAGGCTATGGGTAGGGCTGAGTTCCTTGTAGAAGAGCTAGGGTAGAATCAGAAGAAGGCCCTGGTGGAGTAGTGGTTTCAAGTTGGGCTGCTAACTGTAAGGTCAGCAGTTCCAAACCACCAGCCACTCTGAGGAAGAGAGATGAGAGTTTCTACTCCCATAAGGAGTTAGTTTGGAAACTGTACAGTCCCAGGAGCAGTTCCTCTACCCTGTCCTATGGGGTCGCTGTGAGTCAGATTTGACCGGATGACAGTGAGGGGCTTGAGGGTTTTGTGGGTTAGAGTGGGCTGCTGACCACAGGGTCGGTGATTGAAAACCACCAGTCATTCTGTATTGGACAGGGTTCTCTAGAGAGACAAACCAGATTGCTAGTAATTATATATAAATATATTTATAAAGATAGATATATAATTCAAGAAATAAACCGTTAAATAATGTACAGATAGATAATACAAGAAATTAACAGTTAAATTATAAAGCAGTGAGACACTAGCAGTTCTTCAAGTTTTTGAGAGCTGCCAGTTACTAGTCCCCTTCTGTAGAGAGAGCTGGGCTATATATACCCAAGTAGCAAACTGCAAGGCTGGTCCCCAACTGTCATCAACTGTCAGTCCCCAGCTCCAGAGATGAACATTCCAATCGTGTGGGCTTAAAGGGGCCTCAACTTACAGCGACACAGTCCACGGGCTAGGCATCCCACAGGTAGTGTACCCCTTTAAACTGAGGCACAGAACAAGCAAGCCATTTATCCCTCTGCCCTTCAGTTAATCCTACTTGTGTTTATCGGCCAGGCTGGCACAATAAACTATAGCACATTCCTATGGAGAAAGGTGAAGTTTTCTACTCCCATAAAGATTTACAGTTTGGGAAAGATGGGGGGACAAGGGAGAGAAAGAGAGAACTGATCACAATGATCATCATATAGGCTACCCAAAACACACCACCCTAAGGAGGACAAACAACAGAAATGTGGGTGGAGGGGGATAGTGGACAGTGTAAGATATGAAAATAATAATAATTCATCATTTATCAAAGGTTCACAAGGGTAGAAGCCTGGAGGATGGAGGGGGAAAAGAAGAGCTGATACCAAAGGCTCAAGTAGAAGGAAAATGTTTTGAAAATGATGATAGCAACATGTGTACAAATATGCTCAATACAATTGATATATGGATTGTTAGAAGAGCTGTAAGAATGCCCAAGAACCCCACTATTATGATCTCAAGTCTACCTTACAAATCTGGCTAGACCAGAGGATGTACACTGGTACAGATATGAACTGGAAACACAGGGAATCCAGGACAGATGAACCCTTCAGGATCAGTGGTGAGAATGGTGATACTGGGAAGGTGGAGGGAATTGGAGTAGAAAGGGGATATCGATTACAAGAATTTCCATATAACCCCCTCTCTGGGGGATGGACAATAGAAAAGTAGGTGAAAGGAGATGTCAGATAGTGTAAGACATGACAAAATAATAATAATTTATAAATGATCAAGGGTTCAAGAGGGAGGGGGAAGCAGGGATGGAGGGGAAAAAATGAAGAGCTGATACCAAGGGCTCAAATAGAAAGTAAATGTTTTGAGAATGATGATGCCAACAAATGTACAAATGCGCTTGACACAATGGATGTATATATGGATTGTGACAAGAGCTGTATGAGCCTCTAATAAAATGATTTTTTAATAATAAAATTCCATTTAAAATGGGGGATAAAAGAACATCCAAGAAAATGATGATTTTTTTTAAAGACCTACAGTTTAGAAACCCACAGGGGAAAGTCTTCTCTGTCCTGTAGGGTTGCTATGAATTGGTGTTTGAATTTGGTGTTTGGTTTTTGTGAGGTTTTTTTTCTTTGAGGGTAGAATCTGTTGCCTTGTCTTCTTCTGCTTCAAGAGATTCTCTGCATTTCTTGGCCTGTAGGAAACTCACTCCGTCTTCAAAGCGCACCTCCTCCACCTGATGGCCACATCTCGCCTCTAACCCAGACCCTCCTGCCTCCCTCTCTAGGAAGTCTTGTGATGGTTCTGAGCCTACCCAGGTGGACCGTCCCATTTCAAGATCCCTCTTCAGTGCACAGGCCACTGTTCATTTCGACATAGAGTCTTTGGTCATTTTATTAATGAACTGGAGATGAAACCAGGGTAGCGTGTGTCCTACTCAAACCACAATGGCCTTCTCATAAAAGAAGAGAGGGGACACAGACAGGAAGAGGTGAAAATGACCGTGTGGCCACAGGGCTACCAGAGCCTGGGGAGACAGGAAGGGATCTTCCCCACAGCCTTCAAGGAGAATATGGTCTTCCCAAGAGCCCAATGTGTTCCCACTAATGCGGGCGAAACCTCAGAAAAAAATTGGAAAACCCCACGGTGCGCCACGCTCAGTAGACGCGGATCAGGAGAAAAACAGGAGACTTAACTCCTATAAAGTCTCAGGAGGCGAGAATGAGGCCACTCAGAGTTGGACTCGAGTAGATGAGAGTAGGTTTGTTTATGTTGTATAGTGGTGCTCTCTGGAGGTTTCATGTGCTGTGCTGTGCAATGGTGGGTTGTGATCTGATTTGAGGATCCGGAAGGGTAAATATTTCGTTTGTATTGTCTGAAGCAAATGAATAAAGTCACAGAACACCAAAAATAAACAAAGAAGAAGACTGTCGACAAGACGGACTGGCGGGCTGGAGGCACCAATGGACTTTGACAGAGTAAGAACAATGGTGAGTATGGGGCAGGGCCAGGCAGTGGTTCTTTCTGTTGTACCCACGGTCCCTATGAGTGGTACCCACTTAGAGCACCTAACAATAACAGGAAAGTCATATACCATGTCATGAAAGAAGTCCAAGGTTTCGGGGATTTAGGAGGTCAATATCGGGGGGGGGGAGGTGAGTCTGTGTGTGCATGTGTCTATGTGTGTGTGTGTGTGTGTGTCATGGGGGTGGGGGTGGGGTTTCCATGTCTGTGACTTCTCCATGCAGAAGGAGGGGGTCAGAAGGTCAGCTATTCAAAAAGGACATCATCTTAGAGCTACATGACCTGCGCTGTGAGGGCAAGGATGGACAGTGAAGACCTATGAAGGATAACCAGGGGGAAATAGTGTCAGGGGACCGCAGGCAGTGGACACCAAGGAAAGTTTTCCAAGGCTTCAAACCAGGGTCCCACAGGGAAGAATTTCCCGAGGGATGTATGTTTTATTTCTGCCTCTTTAGTGCCTAGCAATGAACCAAAAACCACTTGTTCTGCCCAAAAATACACACACCCAACTAGAAGGAGTAACAAGGCAAGGGTGAGCGGAAGGAGACACTTTATTGAGTTGGAGATTGGCTCGCCTCTGGGCTACACCAGGCTCACTGGATTTCCCCGGAACAAGGCTCGGCTCCGTGGCTCTGGTTGTGGTAGTCTGTGCCTATATCGCCCAGGGTGGACAGAAACTCGGAAAACTCAATCTTCTCATCCCGATTCTTATCCTTCTTCTCAAACAGGTTGGCCAAGTAATCCCTCTTTCTTTTCTCCTGCGGAAAGAAAAGGGTGCACACAAGCAAAAGCCTATCACTTGTGAGATTTGGGGTGGGAATGGCAGAAATGACTTGGGGGGTGGATGGCAGTTGTGGAGGATGTGACCTTGGCAGAGGAATAAATGAGAAGTGTGGTTACTCCATTCAGATCCCTCAACCCCAGAGCCCCAGATGGGAAGCAGGAGCATGCTGAGTACTTTCTGAAGAAGCCATACCAGTACTGGAGGCAGGGCCCTCCTCCCACCAGGCACCATCTGCATTCCTCTGAGGTCCAATTGCTATCTCTCTTCATGCCCACCCTGCAACATGAGTTCCGGGTTTCCTTTCCTTGGGGCACAGGTTTTTATAATTTTTACCGGGAAGTCCCACACACTCTACTGGAAACCCCTGTGTGAGAATAACGCTGGCCAAATGCAAAGTCCTATGTCCAAGTGTTCCGTGGTATGATTTCTATTGGGCTGCATCTTAAGGAAGTCCCACTGATCCCAGAGGAGCCAATGTAGGGAGGGAGACTCTGAGGCAGATGAAGGAGATAACTGTAGTCAAACCCAGCCCACGACAGCATTTCAAATCACACCACTCAGCTGGTCAGCCCTTTAGAGCCCTTTATATCTGTAACAGATTTGTCCGCTCACAAATCACTTCTCCTTTAGGACATCTTCCCCCTGGTCTGAATAATGGCACTCAGAAGACATTACAGTCACAGAGTATGTGCAACGTGCTCCAGTCACACGCTATGCAGCTGCAAGGAGTAGAAGGAGAGCCCAGGGAATCTCACTCTGCACTTGAGACTCCATTCACTATATCATCTTCTGTACTTGGGGTAGCCCTAGAATTTGTTGGGGTGTGGGGTACATGGACACCCGGGAAAGACAGCTGGGATGCACTGCTAGATTCAGGATCAGACAACCACAGGGGATCCAGGCTAAGGCCCAATACTGGGCATCCAGCCCCACTCACACAGTCACAGAGGAAGTTGGGAAAATTGTCCTTCATCATTTTCAGCAGGTCACGCTTATTGATGGTGTCATCCTGTCCAGTGTATTTGTGAAACAGGTCGATCATGCCCATGATGGACTTCTCAGCTTGGGTGTTGCTCATCTTTGCTTTCAATGAACTGCAGGGGAAAATACAATGACCTTCAATTCCTATGCCCAGGACAATATTTCTGAGTGAGATGGTGCGGAAGGGCTTGAGGAGCAAGGGCAGGTAGGCCTGAGAGGGAGCCAAAGGGATTTATAATTCTCTGTGTGTTGGAATGAATTATCTCCAAGAGTCAAGGGTGAGACCGGCTGTCCCAGTCCGTGACTGGGGAAGTGAGGAAGAGTGTGAGTGTGAGCAGAGAACACGGCCTATCAGAATGACGAGGAGGGGAGGGGAGGTTTCCTTGATCACCCCAGAAGTGAGAGACTATTAGCACAGTCCGTTGGTTTCATCTATTCCACAGGATACATGAACAGAACCCCACCCTCTTTAGGCTATTCAATGGAGAGAAGTGGGAAGCGGGGGTCCTTTGGGTTGTCAGCAATCCAAGACCATCAAGTGTTTGTTCTTCTCTAACCTCTGAACTGCAGGGCTTCACAATTTTTACATCAAGAGAAGGTCTTTATTTAAGAGCCCTGAAGCAAGACTTTCTTCCAACACTCAGAGGTCTAGCCTGGACTGAAACTCAAATCAGAAAAGGGCATCCCTGCAATTCTTCTCTCTCACTTTCTAAAGCATCCTCAAGACAACCTGGACTCAGCCATGAGGGCAGCTAATAACCACCCGCCATCACTGTCCCACATGGGAGAAAGCTTCAGCCTGGTCAACTGCTAAGAAGAATCACCCAGCTTGTGGCAGCCGTGTCCAAGGACAGGCACTGAGCCCTAGGCTAAAAAGGTCACTAGGGAATCATTGGACAGGAGGGCTGGAAGGTGGAGCTGTGTCTGACAAAGGCCTATTGAAGGTTGGTCCAAAATGGATCATGTAATAATGAGAGAGGGTCCCTATGATGGAGACGGGGAGAGCTTTCACTAGACTCATATGTGACCCTAACCCTTCTCCGTAGCTACGGAGCTTAAAAAATAAACAATTGCACCAATCTGCTCAGGTCTGACACGTTTCAGGAGTGACCCTATAGGGCAGGGGACAACTTCCCCTGTGGGGACAAGACTGTCATTCTTTATGGGAGGTGAAAGCCTCATTTTTCTCCCAGAGAGCAGCTCACCTGCTAGTTCTGAACTGTTCACCTCTGGTTACCTGTGCAATTTATAATCTAGTACACTACAGGACACCTGGACATGGACAGAGGGAGTGGGGATTCATGATCCTGGGGACTGGATGCAGGTGAATCCACAGAGGAAAGAAGGCAAAAAGAGGGAAGGATCCTGTCCTGCACTCCCACTGGAAATGTTTCCATCCAAACAACCACGAGTTCCCCTAGACGTAGAGAGCAAAGCCACAAGGAGCAATGAAAGACCGATGAGGACCCTTGGGCCCAAGTCAGCCTCCAACACTGCAGACTCTGAGCTAAAACCCAGGCTTTCCCCACAGCAGCTCTCCCAGCTCCTGCAGGACCAACAGCAAGAGGCTCTGGACAGCACTCCAGGGAAAGCTCAGAGGCAAGTGCAGACTTACCGGAGATTCAGATGATCCCGGAGAAAAAGATGAGGGAAGTTGTGTCTCTGGGCACAGAGCAGGCCCTATATAGGCTGAGCCTGGGTCTGTGGGGTTGGGAGCCCTGGGGCCCTGTGTGCTGTCTGCTTCCGGCAGCCCTGTCCATGCAAATGTGTAGACACTCCTCAGGGTGGTGACCCACATTTCCCATAAGCAATCAAGGCCACCAGTAAGTGCCCTTCCTAGGTGACCTCACCAAGGCCTTCTTCCTCCCAAAACCCAATAAGGGGTGGGGCTAAGTGGACCATGTCTTAACTGGGCTTTACATCCTAAGCCCACTGCCATCAAGTTGACTGTGATCCACAGTGACCCCATGACACACAGGAGAACTGCCCCTGTGCATTGCCGGGGTCGACAGTTGGATAAATGCATAAATAGAATGTAGACGCTTATGTATGAAAAGATTGACATGTCTGCTTCAAGACAAGAGATGTGCAATCATCACTACCGTCCATATGAAAACATTTCCTTTTTCTTCTCTCTGTTGTTAAGCCCCATGTCGCTCCATCCCCCTGTCATGCCCACAGGTAATTGTCCATCCAGTACATGCTCTACAGAGCTACCTATCCCGAATTTCACAGTCAGGAAATCATACAAAACCCAACAAACTGGAAGCAAAGAAATGAAAGCTAACACCGACTAGATTAAACGTAGAAAACTCTCCAGCCAAAAAAAGCAGAAAATGTTAAAACTGAAACAACTTTATAATGACCCAAAAGGAGATCAGAGGATGAGGTATTACATTCTAAACAAACTATCCTCTCCCATCATTGCCTTTACAGTACTCTCTGTGATCACGAGGCGATTCATATCCCTGGACTGTATTCACATGGGATTGACCACAGGCTTACATCATGTGTATATCTTTATGGAGCAGAAAGACGTTTCTGCTGACCATCCAGGAGTGACTGGTGCATTCAAACTGGTGACCTTGTGGTTATCACCCCAATGCATAATGCATTCTAAACAGGATGGTTATTAGCACCCTGCATGCAGCATATCGCTGGATACTAATTCACCCTCTGCTGCAGCAAGCCTGGACTCATAGTTCATAAACCAACCAGCTCTGCTGCTGCTGGAGAGCGTACAGACTGTGCCAGACATTCAGGTAGCCGCTGCACAGCCAATGCCTCATGATCCTTACCTCTGCAATGTCAGCACTGACACCCCTTCTTTCCAGGGAAGGCATGTTATTTAGGACACTCAGATTATGAACCTGGATCGAGCCTGGACTAAGCTTTGTGGAAACTCAAAGTTCAGGGAAGGGACCTCATTCGCAGGAGAGAGGAAGGACTCTGGGCTGAACAGAGTCACACCTCCTGCAGGGGACATGCATCCAGAACATAGGAGATCTTGCACTGACACCCCTACCCCAACACACACACACACGCCCACACACAGTTTTCCAGTTGCACCTTAACAAACCAGTGACAGATGCTTTCCTGAGGCATCTTCAATTCTTCCTCCTCCTCTATGCAAATCAGCTCGTGTCAGAGTGACAGAGATGACTGGGCTCTGACCCACACCATCTTCTGACACAAACTGATTTCCACACGGAAACAGGAGCCGAAACTCAGCGTAAGGAGACCTGGGGCTGCGGTGGACAGCCCTGAGGAGTCACTGACAGCTGTCACATTCCTGCACCCCTTCCTGAGTCCTCTCAGGACACAGACAGTTTCCAGCTTAGCCACTGAGCGGCCCCGAGGATTGCCTACAGAAGTGTCCTGAAGTCTCCCACAGATTCAGCCGATTCCCACATTCTTCCGTGTCCCTCCATTCAGTGTCTCCATCCATCATCACTGAAACCAGGGCAGGTCTGAGGTCTCCCTCTCCATACATTCATATTATAGTGACATGATATTTCACAGCAAAAGCTGGACATGCACACGATTCAGTGATTGTGTTGTCTTCATCACGTCATAACGTGAAAATGACAAAAGCTTTGTCACACACCTATTTCCCAGATGCCACAACCCCACTTCCGTCACAAGAGGACGATGGGTGTAGTTTGCTGTAGTTGGTATGCACACCTGTACCTATCATCCACTTTTAATAATAATGCATGCTTACTGGGCATATCTTATTAGGCCAGCTACTCTTTATCCTTAGCATGGGCAATTGTGAGAGAAGTAAATCCAGTAGAGCTATTCGATATTTGTTGTCAAGTGCCGTTCTCTTGTGCCCTCACGACAACTTCTCCTACCGTGACTCAAGTGTCCTGGGCATTAAGAGGCAAGTCCTGCCCTATTTGAGTACCCACACACAAGGAGTGAGTCCACAGCCCAAAGGATAGGCAGCCACGTGGCTGGCTCTTCTTCTCAAGACTGATTTAGTGTTCCGTAGGGACGTAAACCAACCTCACAGGCACACACCAGCCTGGATAGCACTGGCTTGGACTAGGTAGGCGGCTAGAAAAGGATTGAGGTTTCTGATGAAGGTAAGACCAATAATTGACCCCTGTGCAAAGCCAGTGCCCTGCTTGCTTCTCACAGCATCCAGCCCAAGGGAGATCAAGGGAAGACCTTCTTATCCTTCATTCTTTTTTCTTGTTCTTTTTTTTAAATTATTTGAAAACTTTCCTTCTTGCTTTGCTTTCTATTTGGTTCTTTTGGTTTTGTTAAATTTTATTGATCTTTCATCCACATGTCATACAATTCAATCTTATCAAGGAGATTACCACAATCAGTTTTAGAACTGATTTGTTCCTTGACCTAATTGCTATTAATGTAATTTTGTTCTTCATCTGTGTCAGAAGTGTACCCAACAAAACCTTCTCTAGCAACTTCTACATGTATAATTCAGTGTCATTGATTGTACTTGTCGTTCTGTATGACCATTATTGATAGCCTATTTGAAATTAGTCCATCACCATTTACATAAACTCAATGCCCCTTCCTCCTTCTCCATGGTAAATATTGGTCAAGTTTGGTTTCTCCGGCTCTCTCTCTTTTTTAGTGGTTTCCATGATATCATATTCCATCATACACTTCCATAGTTAAACCACTCTTTAATATAGTTGTACATGCATTATCACATCCATTCTAATCCTCACTCCCCCTCCTGCATTCATTGCTTGCTACCCAAACCCCCTGATTATTCCCAAATACCCACGCCTAACCCCACCAGAAAGTTCCCGGTCAACTATTGCATCAGTTATTGTCTGTATGCATCTATTCCTTTTGTGATTCACAAACTGGGAAATAAAATAGAATCTTTTTTTTATTTGATACCTGATCCCTTGACACCTTGTCATCTCACAGGCTGGGGTGCTTCTTCCATGTGGGCTTTGTTGTTTCTCAGTAAGATAGCCCCTTGTTTATCTTCCAGCCTATGGGACCCAGATTCTATATATTTTGACAACTGGGCACCATCAGATTTCTTCACCGAATTTGCCTATGCACCTGCTTTGTCTGCAGTGTTCGTGTAGGGGTAGGTTGATGTGCTTCTTCCATGTGGGCTTTGTTGTTTCTTGGCTAGATAGCCTCCTGATTGTCTCCATAACTAAGAACCCACATGCTATATCATTTGATAGCCTGACACGATCAGCTTTCTTCACCACTTTTGCTTATGCACCAAATTTGTCCTCAGCGATTCATAAAATTCTTATCACACCCCATCCATCCATCCATGTGTCAAGCACATTTGTACGTTTGTTGCCATCTTCATTCTCAAAACATTTTCTTTCTACTTAAGCTCTTAATACCAGCTCCTCATTTTCCCCTTCCCTCCACACTCGCCCCACTCTCAGAAACCCTTCATAATTCATAAAGAATTATTATTATTTTGTCATATCTTACACTGTCCAATGTCTCCCTTGACCCACTTGCCTATTGTCCAACCCCCAGGGACAAGGTTATATGTAGATCCTTGTGATCAGTTCCCCATTTCTACCACACCTTCCCTCCACACTCCAGGTATCACCACTCTCACCACTGGTCCCGATGGGGTCGTGTGACCTGGATTGCCTATATTTCCAGTTCTGATCAGTCCCAATATACAGCCTCTAGTCTAGCTAGATCTGTAAGGTAGAATTGGGATCCTGATAGTGGGGGTGGGGGTAGTAAGCTTTTAAGAACCAGAGTAAAGTTGTATGTTTCATCATTGCTACCCTGCACCCTGACTGGCTCATCCCCTCCCTGCAACCCTGCAGTAATGGGCTGTCAGTTGTCTACATATGGGCTTTGGGTCTCCACTCTTCACTCACCCTCATTCACAATGATATGAGTTTTTGTTCTGTGATGACTGATACCTGATCCCTTCGTCAACTCGTGGTAACACAGGCTGGTGTGCTTCTTCCATGTGGGCTTTGTTGCTTCTGAGCTAGATGGACGTTTGTTTTCCTTAAAGCCTATACGACCCCAGACGCTATATCTTTTGATAATCAGGCAACATCAGCTTTCTTCACCACATTTGCCATGCACACATTTGTCTTCATTGATCATATCGGGAAGGTGGGCACATGCTGATATTATTTTCTGTTCTTTGATGTCTGATACGTGGTCCCTTCTATAACTCATGGTCACACAGGCTGGTGTGCTTCTTCCATGTGGGCTTTGATGGTTCTTAGCTAGATGGGTGCTTGTTTATCTGTAAGTCTTTAAGACCCCAGATGCTGTATTATTTTTATAGCTGGACACCATCAGCTTTCATCACCACATTTGCTTATGCACACATTTGTCTTCAGCGATCATGTCGGGAAGGTGTGCATCATGGAATGCCAATCTAATCAAACAAAGTGTTCTTGTATTGAGTATGTGCTTGAGGAGAGGTTCAATGTCCATATGCTGCCTTAATACTGTACCTATAAATATATGCAGATAGATTGATTTCTTTACCATCCTATATGTACATGCCTGTATTTTGACCTCTATAAATACCTTTTGTCTCTTAGTTCAATCCTCTATTTCCTTTTACTTTCCTCTTATCCCACTATCATGATTGGTTTCATTTGGGTTTCAGTAATTTCTCTAGGTTACATTGCTGTTGTTGAATCACTACCAGGCCTCTCACACTTATAATTTATTTTGGATCATTTGTTGTTCCCCTGTCTCTGGGTTGGTCAACACCGCCTCTTTACCCTGCCTCCAACCTCTCCCATTTCCTCCTGGAACCATGAGTCCTGTTGTTTTCTCCTTGAGACTGTTCATCCAGCCTATCTTATCTAGATAGATCTGCAGAGATAATAATATGGATCGAAACACAAGGCACAGCAAGACAAAGTGACAAAAGAGAACACAATGATGACAACAAAAAGAAAACCAATCACCCATAAATATTTTTTAATTTGAAAAAGAAAGAAAAACCTGTATATAGATCAAGGTCTCATTTTTTACCTCTAGGTGTGTCCTCCAGTCAAGTCCGATGGGATGCCATGCTCTGGCCCCAGAGTCTATCCCTTACACTCCCTGAGGACCTCCCTGATCTGCTTACCCCATTGTTCTGCTGCAAGATTTTACTGTTGTGCCTCAGTGTTGCGGGGTCTCTCCGGGCCAATCGCCACACTGAGTCTCCAGTGTTGTCCCCCGAAGGGACATGGGTCAGCGAGGGATATCGTGCCCCATAGTGGGAGAAACCATATGGTGCACTCTGTGCATTGGCTGTTCGGAACGTGGATATTGTCCTCCAGGATGGGTGGGTCAGGATGTGCTCCACTCTCACGTCCTCGCCATTCATTTGCTCCTGTGTGCTCTGATCAGACATGCCCCTCTTCCCTGAGCTGCAGCTTCAGTGCTGTCCTCTAAGGTAAGTTCTTCCGGGGGTGGCACAGTTGTTCATGTAGCTGGTATGGGGGCCGGGCCATCAGGCCCCTCCACTCCCATCTCCCTGCCAGCACACTGCAATTTCAGCCCGGGACACTGCACTGGATTTACGTCTGGTCGCACTTTCCCTGTGTAGACATAAACAATACCTTACCCTTTGGTGGGTTAGTATCCTATTCCCTGCCACACTCTCTTTTTTTTACCATTCCCCTCCCTTCTTACTCTTCTATCATGTATAGCTATGGAATTGGTCTGGCTCATGCCACACTGCCTGGAACTCATCCCTGAAGTGTTTGTATACAATAGTTTTCCATGCACCCCTTTGCATATATCTTTTCTTTCCTTTCATAAACTTACTTCAGTGGACTCACATTGTATTTCTCATTTTGTGCTTCGCTTACTTCGCTTAGAATACATTCTTCCAGTTCTTCCCATGCGGCAATAAGCTTCTTGAGTTCATCACCGCCTGTTAGTGAAACACAGTACTCCATTGTATGTATGTGCCAAATTTTTTAATCCATTCATCTGTTGATGGCCATATGGGTTGTTTCCAGCTCCTTGTGATGGTGAACTGTGGTGCAATGAACATTGGAGCACAGATGTCTGCCCGCGGTTTGTTTCTTGCCTCTACTGGGTATATATACCCAGAGGGGGATTGCTGGCTCTTTTGGTAACTCAATTTCCATCTGTTTTAGAAATTGCCAAATCGACTTCCATTGTGGCTGATCATACCTACAGGTCCACCAGCTGTGGATGAGAGTTCTTATCTCACCACAGTCCCTCCAATACTTTTTACGTTCTGATTTTTTTTAATTGGGCTATCTTTGAGGGTGTTAGGTGGCACCTAATTGTTGTTTTAATTTGCATTTCTCTTGTAGCTAATGATCAGAAACACTTTTTCATATGTTTATTTGTCATTTGGATTTCTGACCCCTGTGAAACTTCTGGTCAGGTCTGCTTCGGCAATTAGTTATTTTCTTTTGGAAGCTAGCAGAGCATTGTAGATTTCAATAATCAGGCCTTTCTCTGATGTGTCATTGCTAAAAATGTTTTCCCGGTCCGTGGGCTCTCTTCTTACTCTCTTGGTGAGTTCTTTTGATGTACACAGGTGTCTTATCTTCAGTATATCCCACTTGTCTATTTCTGCCTCCTCTGTATTTGTGCTCTTCCCTGTTTCCGATAGGCATGTATTCCCTGTGCCAAGATCCTCAGGTTTGTCCCAATTCCCTCATTAATGTCCCAAGTTATTTGGGGTTTTATCTCAAGGGTGTGATCCACCTTGAGTTTATTCTTGTGCATGGAGTGAGGTAAGGGTCTTGCTTCATTTTTCTGCAGGTATATGCCCATTTTTTCCAGCACAATTTATTGAAGAGAGCATCTGCTTACCATTGGATATTTTTGGGGCCCTTATCAAATATCAGTTGCCTGTATGCTGTTTTTATTTCTGGGTCTCAGCTCTTTTTTGTTTGTCTGAATTATCTGTTGTTATACCAGTACTACACGATTTTGTCTACTGTAACCATATATTATGTGCTTAAGTCAGGTAGAGCAAGCCCTCCCACATTGTCCTTCTCCTTGAGGAGTTCTCTGCTAATTCTGAGCTTCCTAGCCCTCCATATGAAGTTGATAAACAGTTTTTCCAATTTTTGAAGAAGGATGGTGGTATTTGTATCGGGATAGCACTGGGCTTATATATTGCCTTGGCCAGCACTGACATCTGCCAATCCAGGAGCATGTGATATTCTTCCGTTTGTTGAGGTCGCTCTTGGTTTCTTGTAGTAGTGTTTTATAATTTTCCTCATACAAATCTTTCAATTTCCTAGCCAGGTATATCCCTAGGTATTTCAGTTTGTGTTTGGTTATTGTAAAGGGTACTACCATTTTAATCGTCTCCTCTGTGATTTTGTCTGGTGTGTAGAGTAGTCCAATAAATTCTGTTGGCTGTCTTATATCCTGCCACTCTGCCATATTCCTCTACTGCTTCCAACACTCCACTTGTAGAGTTTAGGGGATCTTCAATGTATAGAATTACATCGTCTGTGAATAATGATGATTTCGCCTCTTCCTTCCCCAGATGAATAACTTTAATTTCTTTTTCTTAGTTTGTTAGCTAGGAACTCCAGTATGACGTTAAATAGGAGTAAGGACAAGGAGTATACTTGTCTGGTCCCCTTTTCCTGTGGAATTGTTTTCATCTTTTCTCCATTAACTGCCATGTTAGCTGTTGGTTTCTCACATATACCTTGTATAATATTCAGGAAATTTCCTTCTATTCCTATCTTCTTCAGTGTCTTAAACAGGAATGCATGTTGGATGTTGTCGAAGGCTTTTTCCGCATCTATCGATATTTTCATGTGGTTCTTATCATGTTTCCTGCCAATATGGCGAATAATGCTGATGGTCTTTCATATGGTGAACCATCCCTGCATCCTTGCTATGAATCCCACTTGGTCCCGGTGAGTTATATTTTAATATGCTTTTGTATTCTATTGGCCAGCATTTTGTTAAGGATTTCTGCATCGATGCTCACAGGGGATATTGGATTATAGTTCTCAATTCTCCTGGGATTTTTGCCCACTTTAGGTATCAGAGTTATACCAGCTTCATAGAAAGGATTTGGGAGTTTTCCATGTTTCTCTATGTTCTGAAAGAGATTGTATAGGGTTGGTGTCCGTTCTTCCCTGAATGCTTGGTAGCATTCTACTGTGACGCCATCTGGCCCAGGGGAGTTTTTGTTGGTAATCCCTTGATTAACGTGTCTATTTCTTGCATTGCTATGAATCTGTTGAGATTCTTGATATCCATCTGGGATAGTCTAGGGAGGTGTTGTGTTTCCAAATATTTGTCTATGTCATCCAGACTGTTGAATTCCTTAGATTATAGGCCTTCATAATACTGTGTAATTATCCTTTTGATTTCATTAGGGTTCATTGTAATGTCCCCTGTTTTATCCTCCACTCTTGCAATTGTCTTTCATTCCTTCCCTTCTTTGGTTTGGTTTGCCAGCAGTCTATCAATTCTATTAATTCTTTCAAAGAACCAACTTTTAGCCATATTAATTTTTTCCATATTTTCTTATTTTCCCTCTCCCATATCTCAACTCTGATTTTTATACTATCTCTCCATTCTCTTGCTATTCATAGGGTTGTTCTGTTGCCTCTGCTCTAATTGTTTTAAGTTTTATGCCAGCATTTCATCCACAAGTCACACTTCTTTTTGCAGGTGTGCATTTATTGCTATCAGCCATCCTCTGATAAATGCCTCTGCTGTATCCCACAGGTTTTGCTATGTCATCTTCACGTTCTCATTGGTTTCTAGAAACTTCCTGATCTCATCTCTGATCTGGGTCAATACCCACTCCTTTTGCAAAAGAGAAATGTTCATCCTCAAATTGTGTGCCCTTGTTTTGTTCACCACCCTTATGTTAATTTCCAGCTTGATGGCACAGTGATCAGACAGAGACGTCTGTATAATCTCTATGTGCTTGAATTTACTCAAGTTCGACTAGTGTCCCAGCATGTGATCTATTTAAGAATATGTGGCATGTGGGCTTGAAAAGAATATGAATAATTTTCATATGGGTGGGAAGTTCTGAAAATAACTATCAAATCCAGTCGCCCAATGATGTTGTTTAGATCTGTAGCCTCCTTATTGAGTTTCTTTCCCAATGACCTGTCTCATTCAGAGAGTGATGTATTAAAGTCACCAACTCTAATTGTTGAGCCTGTAATTGCTTTTTTAACCTTTTGGAGAGTTTGATTGACAAATGCCACAGCTCTCTCATTAGGCGCATATACATCTATTGTGCTCACTGATTTTTGGTCCACTGTTCCCTTTAGCATTACATACTGCTCCTCATTTTCTCTTGTGGTGGCCTGCATCTTAAGGTCAATTCTGTCAGATTATAAGATAGATTCTCTCCTTTTTTGTTTTTTTGCATTGCCATTTGGTTGGTGTATTTTTCGCTAGCCTTTAATTCTCAACCTGTATTTGTCTCCAGGCCTGAGAGGTGTCTCCTGGAGGCAGCAGATCGATGGGGATTGTTTTCTGAGCCAGTCTATTAGCCTCTGTCTTTTAATGCCTGAGTTCAGCCCATTCATATTCAGTGTTATTACATCCAACTGTGGACTCTGTGATGTCATCTTGTACCTTTTGTGCCGCGTGTTTTCCTACCTAGCTATCTTATCAGCTTGTGTGGTGTGTGAGGTTAGCCTTTTTTCCACTATTGAGCCAATGCTATCCTGGGGGCTGTTATTCTCTTTGTTGCCATATGGGTGGAATTGTTCTGTGATGGTCCCTTATTGGCCTTCAGTGAGTGTTGATTTTTGCCCATACTGGATTGGCAAGGATCTTTTCTAGGGCTGGGTTTCTTTTCGTGTATTCTTTGAGGTTTTCCTTGTCTGGGAAGCCTCTTAATTTTCCATCTATCAAAGACATAATTTAGCCGGGTAAAGCATTCTTGGGCTTGTTTTGTTGTCTGTCAATATTTGGAATATGTTACTTCACTCCCTCCTCTTCTCATCGTTTCTGCTGATAGATCGGAACATACTCTTAATGGGGTACCTTTCTATGTGACTGTTTGCTTTTCCCTAGCTGCTTTTAGGATCTTCTCCTTTTACTCATAGTTGGGTAATTTGACAACTATGTGTCTAGGTGAATTCTTATTAGGACTCAGTCTGTCTGGTGTTCTTTCAGGCTCCGGAACGATTGCCTGATTTTCATTTATTAAGCTGGTGTTGTTTTCCTCTAAGAATTGCCTTTCAACTTTCGATGTTGACTTCTTTGTTGTGTCTTGTTCCAGTAGTCCAATTATTCTAATACTCTTCCTATTCATGGCATCAGACATGGCTGTCGGGTTTTCTACAGCTTCTCTGAATGCCTTACTTGACTGCTTTTCCCATTTGCTGATGTCTGCTCGGTTATCCTCTTGGTCACTGGTGCGATTCTCTGCATCCTCAAGTCTGTTGGCAAAGTCTGTCCATTTGCCACTGGATTTTATTTCATGCTTTAAGTCTTGAACTTCCCTTTGATGCATTGCCTTTATCTCCTGTATCATTTCATCCTTTACCTACATTTCTTCCCTCATATCCTGTATGACTCTAAGGAGCATGCTTAAATTTTCTTTCTGTGGTTGGTCAATATCTGCTTTGTCTGTGCACAGAGTTAGCTTCAGGATTTCTTCGAGCATTGTCTTCTGTTTCTCCTCCTTTTTCATTGAAGCACTTAGGACTGGTTGCTGTTTACATGTTGCTTTAGAGGAGCCTGGAGCCATATTCCAGAGTCAAGGAGCACTGGGCTCTCTCTTGGGGGACTTGTAGGATTGCTTCTACAAACTACCTGCTGGGAGCTTTAATGAGGGGTCAGGGTATTGCTATATCTTCCTTTAGTTTCATTCTTACCATTGCCGCCCAGTATTCCATTGTTTGTTGTGTGGGTGGGATAGTCCTCTCATGTGACGCTGGTTGGGTTGTTGTGGGCCCGTGAGGTCATCACTTCACTTGCTGATCTCTAAGGAGGCCTCATGGTGCTTGGAGCGCCTTGGATGACCTGTAGTGTTTCCATGTGCAACTGGAGTGCCAAGGAGGCCTAGTGGTTGTATCCCCTAGGTGTGGAGCCATACAATGGGCAGGGGATTTGCTGTAGACACACAGATCCTTTTGGAGGTTGGGTGAATATACGCGCGGTAGCGTGGAAACCCCACCAATGGTGGGCAAGAGGTCAATCCAGTCACATCCCTGGTCTTAGGGATTAAGCTTGAGGTCCCTCCACAGTTTGAAGGGAGAACTGCCTGATGCTTAGTGTATGGAAGAGGACGGGCATGGTTTCATCAGCTGCATGCAAAGTAACAAACGCCGGAGGGAGCTTTCACAGTTGGGCCTTCATAGTCGAGGGCAGTGCCTTGGAGTCTGCAAGTGGCTTGTTAAAGGTCAAAAAAAGGAGAGAAGCAAGAAAACAAAGACTGGTTCAAAAATGGCAAGTACACTAACACCCACTCATAAACACACAACTAAAATGCACAGACTATAAAAAAGTGAAGAGTAAAAAAAGAAAATAGCAAAAAATGAGAACTGGAGGAGCTGCAACTGTGGCAAGAAAGAGAGAACAGATGAAAAAGCAGTTAAACGAAGAAAAATGGAAGAAGAACAAACCGAAAGAAGGAAAAAATGAAAAAGGCGAAAGAGAAAAAAAAAAAATTAATCAATAGAGAGCTGAACTCCGTGCCGTGCTGTGAGTAGCACAGTCTCTTTCTGTGTGCAGCGCTGTCCTAGGGGGAAGGCTTTAGCTCTCCCCACTGGGTGGGCAGAGTTGTCCTAGGCAGAGTTTAGCAGTCTAGAAACCAGCCGTGGAATATGGAAGGAAAAAGAGGAAATGGAGAGAATCATAAAAGCGGAGAGAGAAGAGAAGAGAACTAAAAAATAGAGAAGAATAAAAGGCAAAAGAAGAAAGAGAAAGAAGGGGTAAAACCTCAGCTGTTCTCACTGAGATTGGCTGTAATGGTAAAGAGTGAAGAAAGGGAGAAGGAGGAAATGAAGAATAAAGAGATAACTGGCCCCTGAGATTGAATGGGCGGCAGCTGGGTTTAAACCCTGACCCATGATGGCAGTTTGGGGTGCCCATTTAATGCAGGGACCCAGTGATGCTGGGGGGAATTGCCCTAGTTGGCATGATCACCTTAGAGATCTGACGGAGGTTTCCTCAGCAGATGGCTGTCACAGCTGCCTCGTGTGGTGTGCAGCACTCCCCAGAGGGCAGGCTGGAGTTCCCCCTGCTATTTGGGTTGGTTTGTCCTAGGCAGGGGGTAGTGACCTGACAGCCAGTAGTGGCGTATGATAGGAAAGAGGGAGAGAAGAGGGAAATGAGGAAAAACAGAAGGAAAAAGGAGGTAAGAGAGAATAAAAAGCCAACACATTCCCGAGCTCATTGAGGTTGACTGTGGTGGGAAAGAGAGAAGGGCGAGCGAGTAAAGAAGGAAGAAATAGTGGTAAGTAAGGAGATAACTGAGACTTCATCACCAGTCCGTGGGGCTGGAGGAGTTCCAACTGTTCCCCAAGGACACGGGGTGGAGTGCCCGCTTGATGAAGGGTTCCGCAGATGCTGAGTGGAATTTCTCTCAAAGGCAAGATCACAACAGCAGCCAGGCTTTAGTGCCCACTATGGTACTGAGTGCTGGGGTTCCCTGGTATACCTGCCTTGTGCGGTATGTAGCACTACAGCATGGTCGCTGGCCGGTGTGTTACCACAGCCCCATCTAGGGCCCCAGGGCAGGCAGGACTAACTATCCACCTGTTTACTCCCACACCATGATCTGCCTCAGGTAAAATTCTGCTTTTTCACCTACTCCTAATTATGGTTACCACGAGCCCCACTCCCCAGGATATGCACTCAAGGCAGCTAAATGCACAGAGAGCTCTCGGTAAGGTTCTCCTCGTGTCTGGGGTAGTGTCCCCTCTAGGACATCAGCCTGGAGAAATCGCTGCTCCCCAGTGAAAAATTTGGAGGAGCTTTGCAGCTGGAGCTTCAAACACAGCTTGTTGAACATAGAGTGCTTTAGAGTGTGCTTGGGTCAAATTGGGAGTAGAAATCACATGCAAAAAGGGGGGTTCAGGAGATACCCTAGTACCCTAATTCTAATTTCATGACTCCATGTCCCAGTGGTCTTCACCTTACCTCCCAATTGTCCGGTCTGGCAGCAGGAGCTCTGGACCGGTGAGTCTTAACTAGTGGCCATTTTCCTCTAATCCCTGTTGTTGTTGGGGTTTTTTAAATCATTTTATTGGAGGCTCTTCAACTCTTATCACAATCCATATATCTAGACATTGTGTCAAGCACATTTGTAGATTTGTTGCCATCATCTTTTTCAAAACATTTTCTTTTGTTCCTACTTTTTTAAAAATCATTTTATTAGGGGCTCATACAACTCTTATCACAATTGATACATACATCAATAGTGTAAAGCACATTTGTACATGTATTGCCCTCATCATTCTGAAAACTAGTCACCGTGTTCCTCCAATCCCTGTTGTTGCTTTTTTGTCATGGCCTTTTTGTTGTTGTTATTGTTTTGTTGCTTCCTTTTGCTCTGTCTTGTTTTTGTGCATGTTATTATGTCCTCAAGTCTGTCTAAATTACAGAGCCTGGATGAACAATCTGCAGGATAAAACAATGGGACTGATGGTTCCAGGGGAATATGGGAGAAGGGGATGTCAGGGGAAAGGAAGTGGTGTTAACAAACCCAGGAACAAGGGAAAAACCAGTGATCGAAATCAGTGGTGAGGAGGGTGTGAGAGGCCTAGTAGGGCGTGATCAATGGCAATGTCACCGAGAGGAAATACTGAAACCCGAATGAAGACTGAGCATGGTAGTGGGACCAGAGGAAAGTAAAAGGAAATAGAGGAAAGAACTAAGAGGCAAAGGCCATTTATAGAGGTCTAAATAAAGAAATGTACATATGTAAATACATTTATATATGAGGATGGCAAAATAGATCTATGTGCACATGTTTATAGGTTTAGTATTAGGGTAGCAGATGGACATGGGGCCTCCACTCAAGCACTCCCTCAATGCAAGAATACTTGGCTCTATTAACTTGGCACTCCATGATGCTCACCTTCCTGACACAATTTCTGACGACAAAGCAAGTACATAAGCAAATGTGGTGAAGAAAGCTGATTGAGCCTGGCTCTCAAAAGATATGGCGTCTAGGGTTTTAAAGACTTACAGGTAAACAATAAGCCATCTAGCTCTCTAGAAGCAACAAAGCCCACATGGAAGAAGCACACCAGGCTGCATAATCATGAGGTGTTGAAGGGGTTAGGTATCCAGTATCAAAAATCAAAAAATTCATTTCATTGTGGATGAGGAGGAGTGTGGATTGGGACCCAAAGCTGTTGTGTAGGAAACTGGACATCCCCTTACGGAAGGGTCGTGGGGGGGAGACGAACCAGTCAGGGTGCAGTGTAGCAATGATGGAACATAGAGCTTTCCACTAGTTCTTAAATGCTTCCCCCTGACCCCCACTATCATGATCCCAATTCTCCCTTACAAATCTGGCTAGACCGGAGAATGTACACTGGTACAGATAGGAACTGGAAACACAGGGAATATGGTGGGGTGAGGGGGTGGGGGATGATCCCTTCAGGCCCAGTGGTAAGAGTGGCGATACTGGGAGGGTGGAGGGTGGGTGGGGTTGAAAGGGGGAATTAATTACAAGGCTCTACATATAACCTCCTCGGTGGGGATTGGACATCAGAAAAGTGGGTGAAGGGAGACATCAGACAAGATAAAACACAATAATATTTTATAAATTATCAAGGGCCCATGATGGAGAGGGGAGCGGGGAAGGAGGGGAAAAAAGAGGATCTGATGCAAAGGGCTTAAGTGGAGAGCAAATGCCTTGTAAATGATGAGGACAAAGAATGAACAGATATGCTTTACACAATTGATGTATGTGTGGATTGTGATAAGAGTTGTATGAGTCCCTAATACAATGTTTTTTATAATTATCTAGGGTTCGTGAGAGAGCGGGGAGAAGGGACTCAGGGGTAAATAAGTAGCTGAAGCAAGGGGCTAAGGTGGACAACAAATATTTTGAGAATGATGAGGAAAATGAATGCACAAATGTGCATTACACAAGTGATGTATGGATGGATTGTGATAAGCATTGTATGAACCCCTGATAAAATGATTAAAAA
Organism: Tenrec ecaudatus; assembly: GCF_050624435.1. NCBI lineage: Eukaryota > Metazoa > Chordata > Mammalia > Afrosoricida > Tenrecidae > Tenrec > Tenrec ecaudatus. Next base: position 163,227,323 of record NC_134530.1, read on the forward strand.
AGAAAAAAGGAAGATCGTCAACAAGATGGATTGACAGACTGGCTGCACCAATGGACTTTGTGAACCTAAGAACAATGGTGAGCATGGGGCAGGGCCAGGCAGTGTTTCACTCAGTTGTGCCCAAGGTCCCAGTAAATATGATCCACTCAAAGCACGTACAAGTAACAACGGGAAACTCATTTACTATGTCAGGAAAGATGTCCAAGTCTTCGAAGAGTTAGAGGTCAATACCATGTGTGTGTGTGTGTGTGTGTGTGTGTGTGTGTGTGTGTGTGTGTGTGTGTTGAGTGGAGTGGGGTGGATTCCAAGAGTGTGAGTCCACCATGCAGGACGAGGGTGGTCAGAAGGTCAGTATGTGACCTAGACCCATCAGAAATGAAGGTCTGGGTCACCCCACCAGGCAAAATCCTCAGCCAGTTGAGGTGCTTGCTGAGGACAAAGTAATACAGAATGGGTAGTAGAAGAACATAGTTCTCTCAGTTACGACCACATGATCATTTCCAAAAGCCAGATTTGTAATTTTCAGAGGATTTACTTTATATGTGCTTATTGAATACCTGTCCTTTGTTCATGTATGATACATCAGATACAATTGGACTCAGTGTGTTTTCATTTATATGTATGATAGATGTTTGCTGGTAAGTGTGATTTCATTAAGTTCCAGAAATTACATAGAGCTAAAGAGTTGTCTACATGTGCCAAGTTGGCAAGGGTGGATTGAGGTAGTTAGGTTATTTTGACAACCTGACCAAAAACCATATGTGGGTTTAATTGAAGGACAGAGAGAGAAATGGCTCGGCAAGCCTTCCCTTTTTTGTCTCCTGCTCTTTGATCATCAGACCAGTGTGATGATCAGATCAGGCCCTTGACACACAGCATGTGAGATCACACCGATGATGCCTGCTCACACGGACCCAAACATAGAACCACAGCAGCAGAGGCCAGGTCACTCGTGCTTAAGCCACTGTAGTCCCTGCAGCTCAGGAAAGCGGCCCAGAGAGTAAGCGTCCACCTGGACTCAAGCACATGGTCTAACCTACTCACTGCCCAAGCGCCCTAAGCTATCAGACCATTTAACTTAAGGTGTAGGGAGTGGAAGGCAACCAGGAGGCCCGGTAGAAAAACAGAGATCCAATCTGGTGTCAAGACACGGGTATATCCCTCTAGAAGTGATCATCTTGGGGAAGAACTTGGTATCTTGGAGAATCAATAAAGCAATGAACCAGCAATCAACTGTTCTGCCCAAATGTAAACACACCCCCAAAGAAGGAGCAACAAGGCAAGTGTGAGCGGAAGGAGACACTTTATTGAGGTGGGGATTGGCTCGCCTCTGGGCTGCACCAGGCTCACTGGATTTCCCCGGAACAAGGCTCGGCTCCGTGGCTCTGGTTGTGGTAGTCTGTGCCTATATCGCCCAGGGTGGACAGAAACTCGGAAAACTCAATCTTCGCATCCCGATTCTTATCCTTCTTCTCAAACAGGTTGGCCAAGTAATCCCTCTTTCTTTTCTCCTGCGGAAAGATAGGGTGCACACAAGCAAAAGCCTATTACTTGTGAGATTTAATTGGGGAATGGCAGAAATGACTTGGGGGGTGGATGGCAGTTGTATAGGATGTGACCTTGGCAGAGGAATAAATGAGAAGTGTGGCTGCTCCATTCAGATCCCTCAACCCCAGACCCCTGAGATGGGAAGCAGGAGCATGCTGAGCACTTTCTGAAGGAGCCATACCAATAAAGGAGGCAGGGGCCCTCCTCCCACCAGGCACCATCTGCATTCCTCTGAGGTCCAATTGCTATCTCTCTTCATGCCCACCCTGCAACATGAGTTCCAGATTTCCTTTCCTTGGGGCACAGGTTTTTATAAATTTTACCGGGAAGTCCCACATCTCTACAGGAAACCCCAGTGTGAGAATAACGCTGGCCAAATGCAAAGTCCTATGTCCACGTGTTCCGTGGTATGATTTCTATTGGGCTGCATCTTGAGGAAGTCCCACTGATCCCAGAGGAACCAATGTAGGGCAGGGAGACTCTGAGGCAGATGGTGGAGGTAACTGTAGTCAAACCCAGCACGCGACAGCCTTTCAAATCACACCACTCCGCTGGTCAGCCCTTTACAACCCTTTATATCTGTATCAGATTTGTCCGCTCACAAATCACTTCTCCTTTAGGACATCTTCCCCTTGGTGTGAATAATGGCCCTCGGAAGACATTCCAATCACAGAGTATGTGCAACGTGCTCCAGTCACACACTATGCAGCTTCAAAGAGTAGAAGGAGAGCCCAGGGAATCTCACTCTGCACTTGAGACTCCATTCACTATATCATCTTCTGTACTTGGGGTAGCCCTAGAATTTGTTGGGATGTGGGGTACAAGGTGACCCGGGAAAGACAGCTGGGATGCACTGCTAGATTCAGGATCAGACAACCACAGGGGATCCAGCCTAAGGCCCAACACTGGGCATCCTGCCCAACTCACACAGTCACAGAGGAAGTTGGGGAAATTGTCCTTCATCATTTTCAGCAGGTCACGCTTGTTGATGGTGTCATCCTGTCCAGTGTATTTGTGAAACAGGTCGATCATGCCCATGATGGACTTCTCAGCTTGGGTGTTGCTCATCTTTGCTTTCAAAGAACTGCAAGGGAAAAGATAATGACCTTGAATTCCTATCCACAGGACAACATAACATTTCTGAGTGAGATGGTGCGGAAGGGCTTGAGGAGCAAGGGCAGGTAGGCCTGAGAGGGAGGCAAAGGGATTTATAGTTCTCTGTGTGTTGGAATGAATTATCTCCCAGAGTCAAGGGTGAGACTGGCTGTCCCAGTCCGTGACTGGGGAAGTGAGGAAGAGTGTGAGTGTGAGCAGAGAACACGGCCTATCAGAATGACGAGGAGGGGAGAGGAGGTTTCCTAGACCACCCCAGAAGTGAGAGACTATTAGCACAGTCCGTTGGTTTTATCTATTCCACAGGATACATGAACAGAACCCCACCCTCTTTAGGCTATTCAATGGGAGAAGTGGGGAGTTGGGGTCCTTTGGGTTGTCAGCAATCCAAGACCATCAAGTGTTTGTTCTTCTCTAACCTCTGAACTGCAGGGCTTCACAATTTTTATATCAAGAGAAGGTCTTAATTTAAGACCCCTGAAGCAAGACTTTCTTCCAACACTCAGAGGTCTAGCCTGGACTGAAACTCAAATCAGAGAAGTGGAGCCCTGTGATTCTGCCCTCTCACTTTCTAGAGCATCCTCAAGACAACCTGGACTCAGCCATGAGGGCAGCTAATAACCACCCGCCATCACTGTCCCACGTGGGAGAAAGCTTCAGCCTGGTCAACTGCTAAGAAGAATCACCCAGCTTGTGGCAGCCGTGTCCAAGGACAGCCACTGAGCCCTAGGCTAAAGAGTTCACTAGGCAATCATTGGACAGGAGGGTTGGAAGGTGGAGCTGTGTTTGACAAATGCCTATCTGAGGCTGGTCCAAAACGTATCCTGTAATAATGAGAGAGGGTCCCAATTATGGAGATGGGGAGAGCTTTCACTAGACTCATATGTGACCCTGAGCCCTTCTCCGAGCTACGGAGCTTAAAAAAACAAACACATAGCTATCTACTCAGGTCTCACACGTTTCAGGAGTGACCTATAGGGCAGGGGACAACTGCCCCTGTGGGTACAAGACTGTCATTCTTTATGGGAGGTGAAAGTCTCATTTTTCTCCGAGAGAGCAGCTCACCTGCTAGTTCTGAACTGTTCACCTCTGGTTAGCTGTGCAATTTATAACCCAGTACACTACAGGACACCTGGATATGGACAGAGGGAGTGGGGATTCATGATACTGGGGACTGGATGCAGGTGAATCCACAGAGGAACGAAGGCAAAAAGAGGGAAGGATCCTGTCCTGCACTCCCACTGGAAATGTTTCCATCCAAACAACCACGAGTTCCCCTAGATGTAGAGAGCAGAGCCACAAGGAGCAATGAAAGACCGATGAGGACCCTTGGGCCCAAGTCAGCCTCAAACTGGGCCTAGAACCCAGGCTCTCCCCACAGCAGTTCTCCCAGCTCCTGCCGACCCAACAGCAAGAGGCTCTGGACAGCACTCCAGGGAAAGCTCAGAGGCAGGTGCAGACTTACCGGAGATTCCGATGATCCCGGAGAAGAAGACGAGGGAGGTTGTGTCTCTGGGCACAGAGCAGGCCCTATATAGGCTGAGCCTGGGTCTGTGGGGTTGGGAGCCCTGGGGCCCTGTGTGCTGTCTGCTTCCGGCAGCCCTGTCCATGCAAATGTGTAGACACTCCTCAGGGTGGTGACCCACATTTCCCATAAGCAATCAAGGCCACCAGTAAGTGCCCTTCCTAGGTGACCTCACCAAGGCCTTCTTCCTCCCAAATCCCAATAAGGGGGTGGGGCTAAGTGGACCATGTCTTAACTGGGCTTTACATCCTAAGCCCACTGCCATCAAGTTGACTGTGATCCACAGTGACCCCATGACACACAGGAGAACTGCCCCTGTGCATTGCCGGGGTCGACAGTTGGATAAATGCATAAATAGAATGTAGACGCTTATGTATGAAAAGATTGACATGTCTGCTTCAAGACAAGAGATGTGCAATCATCACTACCGTCCATATGAAAACATTTCCTTTTTCTTCTCTCTGTTGTTAAGCCCCATGTCGCTCCATCCCCCTGTCACGCCCACAGGTAATTGTCCATCCAGTACATGCTCTACAGAGCTACCTATCCCGAATTTCACAGTCAGGAAATCATACAAAACCCAACAAACTGGAAGCAAAGAAATGAAAGCCAACACCGACTAGATTAAACATAGAAAACTCTCCAGCCAAAAAAAGGAGACAATGTTAAAACTGAAACAACTTTATAATGACCCAAAAGGAGATCAGAGGATGAGGTATTACATTCTGAACAAACTATCCTCTCCCATCATTGCCTTTACAGTACTCTCTGTGATCACGAGGTGATTCATATCCCTTGACTGTATTCACATGGGATTGACCACAGGCTTACACCATGTGTATGTCTTTATGGAGCAGAAAGACGTTTTTGCTGACCATACAGGAGCGACAGGTGCATTCAAACTGGTGACCTTGTGGTTATCACCCCAATGCATAATGCATCCTAAACAGGAAGGTTATGAGCACCCTGCATGCAGCATATCGCTGGATACTAATTCACCCTCTGCTGCAACAAGCCTGGACTCATAGTTCATAAACCAACCAGCTCTGCTGCTGCTGGAGAGCGTACAGACTGTGCCAGACATTCAGGTAGCCGCTGCACAGCCAATGCCTCATGATCCTTACCTCTGCAATGTCAGCACTGACACCCCGTCTTTGCAGGGAAGGCATGTTATTTAGGACACTCAGATTATGAACCTGGATCAAGCCTGGACCAAGCTTCCTGGAAACTCCAAATCCAGGGAAGGGACCTCATTCGCAGGAAAGAGTGAGGACTCTGGGCTGAACACAGTCACACCTCCTGCAGGGGACATGCATCCAGAACATAGGAGATCTTGCACTGACGCCCCTACCCCAACACACACACACACATACACACACACACACGCCCACACACAGTTTTCCAGTTACACCTTACCAAACCTGTGACAGATGCTTTCCTGAGGCATCTTCAATTCTTCCTCCTCCTCTATGCAAATCAGCTCGTGTCAGAGTGACAGAGATGACCGGGCTCTGACCCACACCATCTTCTGACACAAACTGATTTCCACACGGAAACAGGAGCCAAAACTCAGCGTAAGGAGACCTGGGGCTGCGGTGGACAGAACTGACGAGTCACTGACAGCTGTCACATTCCTGCACCCCTTCCTGAGTCCTCTCAGGACACAGACAGTTTCCAGCTTAGCCACTGAGCATCCCCGAGGATTGCCTACAGAAGTGTCCTGAAGTCTCCCACAGATTCAGCCAATTCCCACATTCTTCCGTGTCCCTCCATTCAGTGTCTCCATCCATCATCACTGAAACCAGGGCAGGTCTGAGGTCTCCCTCTCCATACATTCATATTATAGTGACATGATATTTCACAGCAAAAGCTGGACATGCACACAATTCAGTGGTTGTGTTGTCTTCATCACGTCATAATGTGAAAATGACAAAAGCTTTCTGACACATCTATTTCCCAGTTGCCACACCCCCACTTCCGTCAGAAGAGGACGATGGGAGTAGTTTGCTGTAGTTGGTGTGCACCCCTGTACCTATCATCCACTTATAATAATGCATGCTTACTGGGCATATCTTATTAGGCCAGCTACTCTTTATCCTTAGCCTGGGCAGTTGTGAGAGAAGTAAATCCAGTAGAGCTATTCGATATTTGTTGCCAAGTACCGTTCTCTTGTGCCCTCACAACAACTGCTCCCACCGTGACTCAAGTGTCCTGGGCATTAAGAGGCAAGTCCTGCCCTCTTTGAGTGTCCACAGCCCAAAGGATAGGCAGCCACGTGGCTGGCTCTTCTTCTCAAGACTGATTTAGTGTTCCGTAGGGAGGTACCCCAACCTCACAGCCACACACCAGCTTGGCTAGTACTAGCTGGGACTAGGTAGGCGGCTAGAAAAGGACTGAGGTTTCTGATGAAGGTAAGACCAATACATTGAGCCCTGTGCAGAGCCAGTGCCCTGCTTGCTTCTCACAGCATCCAGCCCAAGGGAGATCAAGGGAAGACCTTGTTATTCTTCATTCTTTTTCCTTGTCCTTTTTTTATTTATTTGAACGCCTTCCTCTTGATTTCCTTTCTATTTGGTGTTTGTGCTTTGTTAATTTTTATCGACACTACACCCACATGTCATACAATTCAATCTTATCAAGGAGATTACCACAATCATTTTTTAAGACTGATTTGTTCCTTGGCCTCGTTGTTATTCATGTAATTATTATTTTTCAGTTGTGGCAGAAGTGTACCCAACAAAACATTCTTCATTTCAGCAACTTCTACATGTATAATTCAGTGTCATTGATTGTACTTGTCGTTCTGTATGACCATTATTGATAGCCTATTTGAAATTAGTCTATCACCATTTACATAAACTCAATGCCTCTTCCTCCTTCTCCATGGTAAATTTTGGTCAAGTTTGGTTTCTCCGGCTCTCTCTCTTTTTTAGTGGTTTCCTTGATATCATATTCCATCATACACTTCCATAGTTAAACCACTCTTTAATATAGTTGTACATGCATTATCACATCCATTCTAATCCTCACTCCCCCTCCTGCATTCATTGCTTGCTACCCAAACCCCCTGATTACTCCCAACTACCCACGCCTAACCCACCCGCAAGTCCCTGGTCAACTATTGCATCAGTTATTGTCTGTATGCATCTACTCCTTTTGTGATTCACAAACTGGGAAATACAATAGAACCTTTTTTTGTGTGTGTTTGATGCCTGCTACCTGATCCCTTGACCCCTTGTCATCTAACAGGCTGGGATGCTTCTTTCATGTGGGCTTTGTTGTTTCTCAGTTAGATGGCCCCTTGTTTATCTTTCAGCCTATAGGACCCCAGATTCTATATATTTTGACAACTGGGCACCATCAGATTTCTTCACCGCATTTGCCTATGCACCAGCTTTGTCTGCAGTGTTCGTGTCGGGGGAGGTTAATGTACTTCTTCCATGTGCGCATTGTTGTTTCGTAGCTAGATAGCCGCCTGATTGTCTTCAAACCTTTAAGACCCCACATGCTATATCATTTGATAGCCTGACACGATCAGCTTTCTTCACCACTTTTGCTTATGCACCAAATTTGTCCTCAGCGATTCATAAAATTCTTATCACACCCCATCCATCCATCCATGTGTCAAGCACATTTGTACGTTTGTTGCCATCTCCATTCTCAAAACATTTTCTTTCTACTTAAGCCCTTGATACCAGTTCTTCATTTTCCCCTTCACTCCACACTCTACCCTCTCTCAGGAACCCTTCATAATTCATAAAGCATTATTATTATTTTGTCATATCTTACACTGTCCAACATCTCCCTTAACCCACTTGCCTATTGTCCAACCCCCAGGGACAAGGTTATATGTAGATCCTTGTGATCAGTTCCCCATTTCTACCACACCTTCCCTCCACACTCCAGGTATCACCACTCTCACCACTGGTCCCGAAGTGGTCGTGTGACCTGGATTGCCTATATTTCCAGTTCCTATCAGTCCCAATATACAGCCTCTAGTCTAGCTAGATCTGTAAGGTAGAATTGGGATCCTGATAGTGGGGGGGGGAGTAAGCTTTTAAGAACTAGAGTAAAGTTGTATGTTTCATCGTTGCTACCCTGCACCCTGACTGGCTCATCTCCTCCCTGCAACCCTGCAGTAATGGGCTGTGAGTTGCCTACAGATGGGCTTGGGGTCTCCACTCTTCACTCACCCTCATTCACAATGATATGAGTTTTTGTTCTGTGATGCCTGATACCTGATCCCTTCGTCAACTCGTGGTCACACAGGCTGGTGTGCTTCTTCCATGTGGGCTTCGTTGCTTCTGAGCTAGATGGCCGTTTGTTCTCCTTAAAGCCTATAAGACCCCAGACGCTATATCTTTTGATAGCCAGGCAACATCAGCTTTCTTCACCGCATTTGCCATGCACACATTTGTCTTCATTGATCATATCGGGAAGGTGGGCACATGCTGATATTATTTTCTGTTCTTTGATGTCTGATACGTGGTCCCTTCTATAACTCATGGTCACACAGGCTGGTGTGCTTCTTCCATGTGGGCTTTGATGCTTCTTAGCTAGATGGGTGCTTGTTTATCTGTAAGTCTTTAAGACCCCAGACGCTGTATTATTTTTATAGCTGGACACCATCAGCTTTCATCACCACATTTGCTTATGCACACATTTGTCTTCAGCGATCGTGTCGGGAAGGTGTGCATCATGGAATGCCAATCTAATCAAACAAAGTGTTCTTGTATTGAGTATGTGCTTGAGGAGAGGTTCAATGTCCATCTGCTGACGTAATACTGTACCTATAAATATATGCAGGTAGATTGATTTCCTCACCATCCTATATAAATATATTTACATATGAACATGCCTGTATTTTTACCTCGATAAATACCTTTTGTCTCTTCGTTCATTCCTCTATTTCCTTTTACATTCCTCTTGTCCCACTATTATGATCGGTTTCATTTGGGTTTCAGTAATTTCTCTAGGTTCCATTGTCGTTGTTGAATCACTACCAGGCCTCTCTCACTTACAATTTATTTTGGATCATTTGTTGTTCCCCTGTCTCTGGGTTGGTCAACACCGCCTCTTTACCCCTGCCTCCAACCTCTCCCATTTCCTCCTGGAACCATGAGTCCTGTTGTTTTCTCCTTGAGACTGTTTTCCAGCCTCTCTTATCTAGATAGATCTGCAGAGATAATAATATGGATCCAAACACAAGGCATAGCAAGACAAAGTGACAAAAGAGAACACAATGATGACAACAAAAAGAAAACCAATGACCCATAAATATTTTTTAATTTGAAAAAGAAAGAGAAACCTGTATATAGATCAAGGTTTCATTTTTTACCTCTAGGTGTGTCCTCCAGTCAAGTCCGATGGGATGCCATGCTCTGGCCCCAGAGTCTATCCCTTGCACTCCCTGAGGACCTCCCTGATCTGCTTACCCCATTGTTCTGCTGCAAGATTTTACTGTTGTGCCTCGGTGTTGCGGGGTCTCTCCGGGCCAATCGCCACACTCAGTCTCCAGTGTTGTCCCCTGAAGGGACATGGGTCAGCGAGGGATATTGTGCCCCATAGTGGGAGAAACCATATGGTGCACTCTGTGCATTGGCTGTTCGGAACGTGGATATTGTCCTCCAGGATGGGTGGGTCAGGATGTGCTCCACTCTCACGTCCTCCCCATTCATTTGCTCCTGTGTGCTCTGATCAGACATGCCCCTCTTCCCTGAGCTGCAGCTTCAGTGCTGTCCTCTAAGGTAAGTTCTTCCGGGGGTGGCACAGTTGTTCTTGTAGTTGGTATGGGGGCCGGGCCATCAGGCCCCTCCACTGCCATCTCCCTGCCAGCACACTGCAATTTCAGCCCGGGACACTGCACTGGATTTACGTCTGGTCGCACTTTGCCTGTGTAGACATAAACAATACCTTACCCTTTGGTGGGTTAGTATCCTATTCCCTGCCACACTCTCTTTTTTTTACCATTCCCCTCCCTTCTTACTCTTCTATCATGTATAGCTATGGATTTGGTCTGGCTCATGCCACACTGCCTGGAACTCATCCCTGAAGTGTTTGTATGCAGTAGTTTTCCCTGCACCCCTTTGCATATATCTTTTCTTTCCTTTCATAAACTTACTTCAGTGGACTCACATTGTATTTGTCATTTTGTGCTTGGCTTACTTCGCTTAGAATAGTTTCCTCCAGTTCTTCCCGTGCGGCAATAAGCTTCTTGAGTTCATCACCGCCTGTTAGTGATACACAGTACTCCATTGTATGTATGTGCCAAATTTTTTAATCCATTCGTCTGTTGATGGCCATGTGGGTTGTTTCCAGCTCAACTGTGGTGCAATGAACATTGGAGCACAGATGTCTGCCCGCGGTTTGTTTCTTGCCTCTACTGGGTATATATACCCAGGAGGGGGATTGCTGGCTCTTTTGGTAACTCAATTTCCATCTGTTTTAGAAATTGCCAAATCGACTTCCGTTGTGGCTGATCATACCTACAGGTCCACCAGCTGTGGATGACAGTTCTTATCTCACCACAGTCCCTCCAATACTTTTTACGTTCTGATTTTTTTTAATTGGGCTATCTTTGAGGGTGTTAGGTGGCACCTAATTGTTGTTTTAATTTGCATTTCTCTTGTAGCTAATGATCAGGAACATTTTTTCATATGCTTATTTGTCATTTGGATTTCTGCCCCTGTGAAACTTCTGGTCAGGTATGCTTCGGCAATTAGTTATTTTCTTTTGGAAGCTAGCAGAGCATTGTAGATTTCAATAATCAGGCCTTTCTCTGATGTGTCATTGCTAAAAATGTTTTCCCGGTCCGTGGGCTCTCTTCTTACTCTCTTGGTGAGTTCTTTTGATGTACACAGGTGTCTTATCTTCAGTATATCCCACTTGTCTATTTCTGCCTCCTCTGTATTTGTGCTCTTCCCTGTTTCCGATAGGCATGTATTCCCTGTGCCAAGATCCTCAGGTTTGTCCCAATTCCCACATTAATGTCCCAAGTTATTTGGGGTTTTATCTCAAGGGTGTGATCCACCTTGAGTTTATTCTTGTGCATGGAGTGAGGTAAGGGTCTTGCTTCATTTTTCTGCAGGTATATACCCATTTTCTCCAGCACAATTTATTGAAGAGAGCATCTGCTTACCATTGGATATTTTTGGGGCCCTCATCAAATATCAGTTGCCTGTATGCTGTTTTTATTTCTGGGTCTTCAGCTCTTTTTTGTTTGTCTGGATTATCTGTTGTTATACCAGTACTACACGGTTTTGTCTACTGTAACCATATATTATGTGCCTAAGTCAGGTAGAGCAAGCCCTCCCACATTGTCCTTCTCCTTGAGGAGTTCTCTGCTAATTCCGAGCTTCCAAGCCCTCCATATGAAGTTGATAAACAGTTTTTCCAATTTTTGAAGAAGGATGGTGGTATTTGTATCGGTATAGCACTGGGCTTATATATTGCCTTGGCCAGCACTGACATCTGCCAATCCAGGAGCATGGGATATTCTTCCGTTTGTTGAGGTCACTCTTGGTTTCTTGTAGTAGTGTTTTATAATTTTCCTCATACAAATCTTTCAATTTCCTAGCCAGGTATATCCCTAGGTATTTCAGTTTGTGCTTGGTTATTGTAAAGGGTACTGCCATTTTAATCGTCTCCTCTGTGATTTTGTCTGATGTGTAGAGTAGTCCAATAAAATTCTGTTGGCTGTCTTGTATCCTGCCACTCTGCCATATTCCTCTACTGCTTCCAACACTCCACTTGTAGAGTTTAGGGGATCTTCAATGTATAGAATTACATCGTCTGTGAATAACGATGATTTCGCCTCTTCCTTCCCCAGATGAATACCTTTAATATCTTTTCTTTTTCTTAGTTTGTTAGCTAGGAACTCCAGTATGACGTTAAATAGGAGTGAGGACAAGGAGTATACTTGTCTGGTCCCCTTTTCCAGTGGAATTGTTTTCATCTTTTCTCCATTAACTACCATGGTAGCTGTTGGTTTCTCACATATACCTTGTATAATATTCAGGAACTTTGCTTCTATTCCTATCTTCTTCAGTGTCTTAAACAGGAATGCATGTTGGATGTTGTCGAAGGCTTTTTCCGCATCTATCGATATTATCACGTGGTTCTTATCATGTTTCTTGCCAATGTGGCGAATAATGCTGATGGTCTTTCGTATGGTGAACCATCCCTGCATCCTTGCTATGAATCCCACTTGGTCCCGGTGAGTTATTTTTTAATATGCTTTTGTATTCTATTGGCCAGCATTTTGTTAAGGATTTCTGCATCGATGCTCACTGGGGATATTGGATTGTAGTTCTCAATTCTCCTGGGATTTTTGTCCACTTTAGGTATCAGAGTTATACCAGCTTCATAGAAAGGATTTGGGAGTTTTCCATGTTTCTCTATGTTCTGAAAGAGATTGTATAGGGTTGGTGTCCGTTCTTCCCTGAATGCTCCGTAGCATTCTACTGTGACGCCATCTGGCCCAGGGGAGTTTTTGTTGGTAATCCCTTGATTAACTTGTCTATTTCTTGCATTGCAATGGATCTGTTGAGATTCTTGATATCCATCTGGGATAGTCTAGGGAGGTGTTGTGTTTCCAAATATTTGTCTATGTCATCCAGACGGTTGAATTCCTTAGATTATAGGCCTTCATAATACTGTGTAATTATCCTTTTGATTTCATTAGGGTTCATTGTAATGTCCCCTGTTTTATCCTCCACTCTTGCAATTGTCTTTCATTCCTTCCCTTCTTTGGTTTGGTTTGCCAGCAGTCTATCAATTCTATTAATTCTTTCAAAGAACCAACTTTTAGCCATATTAATTTTTTCCATATTTTCTTATTTTCCCTCTTCCATATCTCAACTCTGATTTTTATACTATCTCTCCGTCCTCTTGCTATTCATAGGGTTGTTCTGTTGTCTCTGCTCTAAATGGTTTAAGTTTTATGCCAGCATATCATCCACGAGTCGCACTTCTTTTTTCAGGTGTGCATTTATTGCTATCAGCCTTCCTCTGATAAATGCCTTTGCTGCATCCCACAGGTTTTGGTATGTCATCTTCTCGTTCTCATTGGTTTCTAGAAACTTCCTGATTTCATCTTTGATCTGGGTCAATACCCACTCTTTTTGGAAAAGAAATGTTCATCCTCAAATTGTGTGCCCTTGTTTTGTTCACCATCCTTCTGTTAATTTCCAGCCTTGATGGCACAGTGATCAGACAGAGACGTCTGTATAATCTCTATGTGCTTGAATTTACTCAAGTTCGACTTGTGTCCCAGCATGTGATCTATTTAAGAATATGTGGCATGTGGGCTTGAAAAGAATATGAATATTTTTGCATCTGGGTGGGAAGTTCTGAAAATAACTATCAAATCCAGTCACCCAATGATGTTGTTTAGATCTGTAGCCTCCTTATTGAGTTTCTTTCCCAATGATCTGTCTCATTCAGAGAGTGATGTATTAAAGTCACCAACTCTAATTGTTGAGCCTCTAATTGCTTTTTGAACCTTTTGGAGAGTTTGATTTACAAATGCCACAGCTCTCTCGTTAGGGGCATATATATTTATTGTGCTCACTGATTTTTGGTCTACTGTTCCCTTTAGCATTACATACTGCTCCTCCTTGTCTCTTGTGGTGGCCTGCATCTTAAGGTCAATTCTGTCAGATTATAAGATAGTTTCTCTCCTTTTTTTTTTTTGTTTGTTTTTTTTTTGCATTGCCATTTGGTTGGTGTATTTTTCGCCAGCCTTTAATTCTCAACCTGTATTTGTCTCCAGGCCTGAGAGGTGTCTCCTGGAGGCAGCAGATCGATGGGGTTTGTTTTCTGAGCCAGTCTATTAGCCTCTGTCTTTTAATGCCTGAGTTCAGGCCATTCATATTCAGTGTTATTACATCTATCTGTGGACTCTGTGATGTCCTCTTGTACCTTTTGTGCCGCGTGTTTTCCTACCTAGCTATCTTATCAGCTTGTGTGGTGTGTGAGGTTAGCCTTCTTTCCACTATTGAGCCAATGCTATCCTGGGGGCTGTTATTCTCTTTGTTGACATATGGGTGGAATTGTTCTATGTGATGGTCCCTTATTGGCCTTCAGTGAGTGTTGATTTTTGCCCATACTGGATTGGCAAGGATCTTTTCTAGGGCTGGGTTTCTTTTCGTGTATTCTTTGAGGTTTTCCTTGTCTGGGAAGCCTCTTAATTTTCCATCTATCAAAGACATAATTTAGCCGGGTAAAGCATTCTTGGGCTTGTTTTGTTGTCTGTCAATATTTGGAATATGTTACTTCACTCCCTCTTCTCATTGTTTCTGCTGATAGATCGGAACATACTCTTAATGGGGTACCTTTATATGTGACTGTTTGCTTTTCCCTAGCTGCTTTTAGGATCTTCTCCTTTTACTCATAGTTGGGTAATTTGACAATTATGTGTCTAGGTGAATTCTTATTAGGACTCAGTCTGTCTGGTGTTCTTTCAGGCTCCGGAACGATTGCCTGATTTTCATTTATTAAGCTGGAGTCGTTTCCTCTAAGAATTGCCTTTCCACTTTCGTTGTTGACTTCTTTGTTGTGTCTTGTTCCAGTAGTCCAATTATTCTAATACTCTTCCTATTCATAGCATCAGACATGGCTGTCGGGTTTTCTACAGCTTCTCTGAATGCCTTACTTGACTGCTTTTCCCATTTGCTGATGTCTGCTTGGTTATCCTCTTGGTCACTGGTGCGATTCTCTGCATCCTCAAGTCTGTTGGCAAAGTCTGTCCATTTGCCACTGGATTTGTTATTTCATGCTTTAAGTCTTGAATTTCCCTTTGATGCATTGCCTTTATCTCCTGTATCATTTCATCCTTTCCCTACATTTCTTCCCTCATATCCTGTATGACTCTAAGGAGCATGCTTAAATTTTCTTTCTGTGGTTGGTCAATATCTGCTTTGTCTGTGCACATTCTTAGCTTCAGGATTTCTTCGGGCATTGTCTTCTGTTTCTCCTCCTTTTTCATTGAAGCACTTAGGACTGGTTGCTGTTTACATGTTGTTTTAGAGGAGCCTGGAGCCATATTCCAGAGTCAAAGAGCACTGGGCTCTCTCTTGGGGGACTCGTAGGAGTGCTTCTACAAACTACCTGCTGGGAGCTTTAATGAGGGGTCAGGGTATTGCTATATCTTCCTTTAGTTTCATACTTACCATAGTCACCCAGTATTCCATTGTTTGTAGTGTGGGTTGGATAGTCCTCTCATGTGAAGCTGCTTTGGTTGTTGTGGGCCCGTGAGGTCATCACTTCACTTGCTGATCTCTAAGGAGGCCTCATGGTGCTTGGAGCACGTTGGGGGGCCTATAGTGTTTCCATGAGCAACTGGAGTGCCAAGGAGGTCTTGTGGGTGTATCCCCTAGGTTTGGAGCCATACAATGGGCAGGGGATTTGCTGTAGACACACAGATCCTTTTGGAGGTTGGGTGAATATACCCTAGGTAGCGTAGAAACCCCACCAATGGTGGGCAAGAGGTCAATCCAGTCACATGCCTGGCCTTAGGGTTTAGGCTTGAGGGCCCTCCACAGTTTGAAGGGAGAACTGCCTGATGCTTAGTGTATGGAAGAGGACGGGCATGGTTTCATCAGCTGCATGCAAAGTCAACATACGCCGGAGGGAGCTTTCACAGTTGGGCCTTCAGAGTGGAGTGCAGTGGCTTGGAGTCTGCAAGTGGCTTGTTAAAGGTCAAAAAAAGGAAAGAAGCAAGAAAACAAAGACTGGTTCAAAAACGTCAAGTACACTAACACCCACTCATAAACACACAACTAAAATGCACAGACTATACAAAAGTGAAGAGTAAAAAAAGAAAATAGCAAAAAATGAGAACTGGAGTAGCTGCAACCGTGGCAAGAAAGAGAAAACAGATGCAGAAGCAGTTAAACGAAGAAAAATGAAAGAAGAACAAACCGAAAGAAGGAAAAAATGAAAAAGGCGAAAGAGAGAAAAACAAAAAATTAATCAATAGAGAGCTGAACTCCGTGCTGTGCTGTGCTGTGAGTAGCACAGTCTCTTTCTGTGTGCAGCGCTGTCCTAGGGGGAAGGCTTTAGCTCTCCCCACTGGGTGGGCAGAGTTGTCCTAGGCAGAGTTTAGCAGTCTAGAAACCAGCCATGGGATGTGGAAGGAAAAAGAGGAAATGGAGAGAATCATAAAAGCAGAGAGAGAAGAGAAGAGAACTAAAAAATAGAGAAGAATAAAAGGCAAGAGAAGAAAGAGAAAGAATGGGGTAAAACCTCAGCTGTTCTCACTGAGATTGGCTGTAATGGTAAAGAGTGAAGAAAGGGAGAAGGAGGAAATGAAGAATAAAGAGATAACTGGCCCCTGAGATTGAATGGGCGGCAGCTGGGTTTAAACCCTGACCCATGATGGCAGTTTGGGGTGCCCTTTTAATGCAGGGACCCAGTGATGCTGGGGGGAATTGCCCTAGTTGGCATGATCACCTTAGAGATCTGACGGAAGTTTCCTCAGCAGATGGCTGTCACAGCTGCCTCGTGTGGTGTGCAGCACTCCCCAGAGGGCAGGCTGGAGTTCCCCCTGCTATTTGGGTTGGTTTGTCCTAGGCAGGGGTTAGTGACCTGAAAGCCAGTAGTGGTGTATGATAGGAAAGAGGGAGAGAAGAGGGAAATGAGGAAAAACAGAGGGAAAAAGAAGAAGGTAAGGGAGAATAAAAAGCCAACACATACCCGAGCTCATTGAGATTGACTGTGGTGGGAAAGAGAGAAGGGTGAGCGAGTAAAGAAGGAAGAAATAGTGATAAGTAAGGAGATAACTGAGACTTCATCACCAGTCCGTGGGGCTGGAGGAGTTCCAACTGTTCCCCAAGGTCACGGGGTGGAGTGCCCGCTTGATGAAGGGTTCCGCAGATGCTGAGTGGAATTTCTCTCGAAGGCAAGATCACAACAGCAGCCAGGCTTTAGTGCCCACCATGGTACTGAGTGCTGGGGTTCCCTGGTATACCTGCCGTGTGCGGTATGTAGCACTACAGCATGGTCGCTGGCCGGTGTGTTACCACAGCCCCATCTAGGGCCCCAGGGCAGGCAGGACTGACTATCCACCTGTTGACTCCCACACCATGATCTGCCTCAGGTAAAATTCTGCTTTTTCACCTACTCCTAATTATGGTTACCACCAGCCCCACTCCCCAGGATATGCACTCAAGGCAGCTAAATGCACAGAGAGCTCTCGGTAAGGTTCTACTCGTGTCTGGGATTGTGTCCCCTCTAGGACATCAGCCTGGAGAAATCGCTGCTCCCCAGTGGAAAATTTGGAGAAGCTTTACAGCTGGAGCTTCGAACACTGCTTTTTGAACATAGAGTGCTTTAGAGTGTCCTTGGGTCAAATTGTGAGTAGAAATCACATGCAAAAAGGGGAGTTCAGGAGATACCCTAGTACCCTAATTCTAATTTCATGACTCCATGTCCCAGTGGTCTTCACCTTACCTCCCAATTTTCTGGTCTGGCAGCAGGAGCTCCGGTCAGGTGAGTCTTGACTACTGGCCATTTTCCTCTACTCCATGTTGTTGTTGGGGTTTTTTAAATCATTTTATTGGAGGCTCTTCAACTCTTATCACAATCCATGCATCTAGACATTGTGTCAAGCACATTTGTAGATTTGTTGCCATCATCTTTTTCAAAACATTTTCTTTTGTTCCTACTTTTTTAAAAATCATTTTATTAGGGGCTCATACAACTCTTATCACAATTGATACATACATCAATAGTGTAAAGCACATTTGTACATGTATTGCCCTCATCATTCTGAAAACTAGTCACCGTGTTCCTCCAATCCCTGTTGTTGCTTTTTTGTCATGGCCTTTTTGTTGTTGTTATTGTTTTGTTGCTTCCTTTTGCTCTGTCTTGTTTTTGTGCATGTTATTATGTCCTCAAGTCTGTCTAAATTACAGAGCCTGGATGAACAATCTGCAGGATAAAACAATGGGACTGACGGTTCCAGGGGAACATGGGAGAAGGGGATATCAGGGGAAAGGAAGTGGTGTTAACAAACCCAGGGACAAGGGAAAAACAAGTGATCGAAATCAGTGGTGAGGAAGGTGTGAGAGGCCTAGTAGGGCGTGATCAATGGCAATGTCACCGAGAGGAAATACTGAAACCCGAATGAAGACTGAGCATGGTAGTGGGACCAGAGGAAAGTAAAAGGAAATAGAGGAAAGAACTAAGAGGCAAAGGCCATTTATAGAGGTCTAAATAAAGAAATGTACATATGTAAATACATTTATATATGAGGATGGCAAAATAGATCTATGTGCACATGTTTATAGGTTTAGTATTAAGGTAGCAGATGGACATGGGGCCTCCACTCAAGCATTCCCTCAATGCAAGAATACTTTGCTCTATTAACTTGGTGCTCCATGATGCTCACCTTCCTGACACAATTGCTGAAGACAAAGCAAGTACATAAGCAAATGTGGTGAAGGAAGCTGATTGAGCCTGACTCTCAAAAGATATAGCGTCTAGGGTTTTAAAGACTTACAGGTAAACAATAAGCCATCTAGCTCGCTAGAAGCAACAAAGCCCACACGGAAGAAGCTCACCAGGCTGCATAATCATGAGGTGTTGAAGGGGTTAGGTATCCAGTATCAAAGATCAAAAAATTCATTTCATTGTGGTTGAGGAGGAGTGTGGATTGGGGACCCAAAGTTGATGTGTAGGAAACTGGACATCCCTTTATGGAAGGGTCGTGGGGAGGAGACGAACCAGTCAAGGTGCAGTGTAGCAATGATGGAACATAGAACTTTCCACTAGTTCTTAAATGCTTCCCCCTGACCCCCACTAAAATGATCCAAATTCTCCCTTACAAATCTGGCTATACCGGAGAATGTACACTGGTACAGATTGGAACTGGAAAAACAGGGAATATGGGGGGGGGGGGGTGAGGTAGCGGGGATGATGCCTTCAGGCCCAGTTTTAAGAGTGGCAATACTGGGAGGGTAGAGGGAGGGTGGGGTTGAAAGGGGAAATTAATTACAAGGATCTACATACAACCTCCTCCGTGGGGACTGGACATCAGAAAAGTGGGTGAAGGGAGACGTCAGACAAGATAAAACACAATAATATTTTATAAATTATCAAGGGCTCATGATTGAGGGGGGAGCGGGGAGGGAGGGGGGGAAAAAGAAGATCTGATGCAAAGGGCTTAAGTGGAGAGCAAATGCCTTGAAAATGATGAGGACAAAGAATGTACAGATGTGCTTTACACAATTGATGTATGTGTGGATTGTGATAAGAGTTGTATGAGTCCCTACTAAATGTTTTTTTTTAATTATCTAGGGTTCGTGAGAGAGTGGGGAGAAGGGATTCAGGGATAAAGAAGTAGCTGAAGCAAGAGGCTTAGGTGGACAACATATATTTTGAGAATGATGAGGAAAATGAATGCACAAATGTGCATTACACAAGTGATGTATGGATGGATTGTGATAAGCATTGTATGAGCCCCTGAAAAATGATTAAAAAAGAAAAAAGGAAGATCGTCAACAAGATGGATTGACAGACTGGCTGCACCAATGGACGTTGTGAGCCTAAGAACAATGGTGAGCATGAGGCAGGGCCAGGCAATGTTTCAGTCAGTTGTGCCCAAGGTCCCGGTGAATATGATCCACTCAAAGCACGTAAAAGTAACAACAGGAAACTCATTTACTATGTCAGGAAAGATGTCCAAGTCTTCGAAGAGTTAGAGGTCAATACCGTGTGTGTGTGTGTGTGTGTGTGTGTGTGTGTGTGTGTGTGTGTGTGTTGTTGGGGGTGGGGTGGGTTCCAAGTGTGTGAGTCCACCATGCAGGAGGAGGGTGGTCAGAAGGTCAGCATGTGACCTAGACCCATCAGAAATGAAGGTCTGGGTCACCCCACCAGGCAAAATCCTCAGCCAGTTGAGGTGCTTGCTGAGGGCAAAGTAATAAAGAATGGGTAGTAGAAGAACATAGTTCTCTCAGTTACGACCACATGATCATTTCCAAAAGCCAGATTTGTAATTTTCAGAGGATTTACTTTATATGTGCTTATTGAATACCTGTCCTTTGTTCATGTATGATACATCAGATACAATTGGACTCAGTGTGTTTTCATTTATATGTATGATAGATGTTTGCTGGGAAGTGTGATTTCATTATGTTCCAGAAATTACATAGAGCTAAAGAGTTGTCTACATGTGCCAAGTTGGCAAGGGTGGATTGAGGTAGTTAGGTTATTTTGACAACCTGACCAAAAACCATATGCCGGTTTAATTGAAGGACAGAGAGATAAATGGCTCGGCAAGCCTTCCCTTTTTTGTCTCCTGCTCTTTGATCATCAGACCAGTGTGATGATCAGATCAGGCCCTTGACACACAGCATGTGAGATCACACCGATGATGCCTGCTCACACGGACCCAAACATAGAACCACAGCAGCAGAGGCCAGGTCACTCGTGCTTAAGCCACTGTAGTCCCTGCAGCTCAGGAAAGCGGCCCAGAGAGTAAGCGTCCACCTGGACTCGAGCACATTGTCTAACCTGCTCATTGCCCAAGCGACCTAAGCTATCAGACCATTTAACTTAAGGTGTAGGGAGTGGAAGGCAACCAGGAGGCCCGGTAGAAAAACAGAGATCCAATCTGGTGTCAAGACACGGGTATATCCCTCTAGAAGTGATCATCTTGGGGAAGAACTTGGTATCTTGGAGAATCAATAAAGCAATGAACCAGCAATCAACTGTTCTGCCCAAATGTAAACACACCCCCAAAGAAGGAGCAACAAGGCAAGGGTGAGCGGAAGGAGACACTTTATTGAGGTGGGGATTGGCTCGCCTCTGGGCTGCACCAGGCTCACTGGATTTCCCCGGAACAAGGCTCGGCTCCGTGGCTCTGGTTGTGGTAGTCTGTGCCTATATCGCCCAGGGTGGACAGAAACTCGGAAAACTCAATCTTCTCATCCCGATTCTTATCCTTCTTCTCAAACAGGTTGGCCAAGTAATCCCTCTTTCTTTTCTCCTGCGGAAAGAAAAGGGTGCACACAAGCAAAAGCCTATTACTTGTGAGATTTAATTTGAGAATGGCAGAAATGACTTGGGGGGTGGATGGCAGTTGTATAGGATGTGACCTTGGCAGAGGAATAAATGAGAAGTGTGGCTGCTCCATTCAGATCCCTCAACCCCAGACCCCTGAGATGGGAAGCAGGAGCATGCTGAGCACTTTCTGAAGGAGCCATACCAATAAAGGAGGCAGGGGCCCTCATCCCAGCAGGCACCATCTGCATTCCCCTGTGGTCCAATTGCTATCTCTCTTCATGCCCACCCGGCAACATGAGTTCCAGATTTCCTTTCCTTGGGGCACAGGTTTTTATAAATTTTACCGGGAAGTCCCACATCTCTACAGGAAACCCCAGTGTGAGAATAACGCTGGCCAAATGCAAAGTCCTATGTCCACGTGTTCCGTGGTATGATTTCTATTGGGCTGCATCTTGAGGAAGTCCCACTGATCCCAGAGGAACCAATGTAGGGCAGGGAGACTCTGAGGCAGATGGTGGAGGTAACTGTAGTCAAACCCAGCACGCGACAGCCTTTCAAATCACACCACTCCGCTGGTCAGCCCTTTACAGCCCTTTATATCTATATCAGATTTGTCCGCTCACAAATCACTTCTCCTTTAGGACATCTTCCCCTTGGTGTGAATAATGGCCCTCGGAAGACATTCCAATCACAGAGTATGTGCAACGTGCTCCATTCACACACTATGCAGCTTCAAAGAGTAGAAGGAGAGCCCAGGGAACCTCACTCTGCACTTGAGACTCCATTCACTATATCATCTTCTGTACTTGGGGTAGCCCTAGAATTTGTTGGGATGTGGGGTACATGGTGACCCGGGAAAGACAGCTGGGATGCACTGCTAGATTCAGGATCAGACAACCACAGGGGATCCAGCCTAAGGCCCAACACTGGGCATCCTGCCCAACTCACACAGTCACAGAGGAAGTTGGGGAAATTGTCCTTCATCATTTTCAGCAGGTCACGCTTGTTGATGGTGTCATCCTGTCCAGTGTATTTGTGAAACAGGTCGATCATGCCCATGATGGACTTCTCAGCTTGGGTGTTGCTCATCTTTGCTTTCAAAGAACTGCAAGGGAAAAGATAATGACCTTGAATTCCTATCCACAGGACAACATTTCTGAGTGAGATGGTGCGGAAGGGCTTGAGGAGCAAGGGCAGGTAGGCCTGAGAGGGAGGCAAAGGGATTTATAGTTCGCTGTGTGTTGGAATGAATTATCTCCCAGAGTCAAGGGTGAGACTGGCTGTCCCAGTCCGTGACTGGGGAAGTGAGGAAGAGTGTGAGTGTGAGCAGAGAACACGGCCTATCAGAATGACGAGGAGGGGAGAGGAGGTTTCCTAGACCACCCCAGAAGTGAGAGACTATTAGCACAGTCCGTTGGTTTTATCTATTCCACAGGATACATGAACAGAACCCCACCCTCTTTAGGCTATTCAATGGGAGAAGTGGGGAGTTGGGGTCCTTTGGGTTGTCAGCAATCCAAGACCATCAAGTGTTTGTTCTTCTCTAACCTCTGAACTGCAGGGCTTCACAATTTTTATATCAAGAGAAGGTCTTAATTTAAGACCCCTGAAGCAAGACTTTCTTCCAACACTCAGAGGTCTAGCCTGGACTGAAACTCAAATCAGAGAAGTGGAGCCCTGTGATTCTGCCCTCTCACTTTCTAGAGCATTCTCAAGACAACCTGGACTCAGCCATGAGGGCAGCTAATAACCACCCGCCATCACTGTCCCACGTGGGAGAAAGCTTCAGCCTGGTCAACTGCTAAGAAGAATCACCCAGCTTGTGGCAGCCGTGTCCAAGGACAGCCACTGAGCCCTAGGCTAAAGAGTTCACTAGGCAATCATTGGACAGGAGGGTTGGAAGGTGGAGCTGTGTTTGACAAATGCCTATCTGAGGCTGGTCCAAAACGTGTCATGTAATAATGAGAGAGGGTCCCAATTATGGAGATGGGGAGAGCTTTCACTAGACTCATATGTGACCCTGAGCCCTTCTCTGAGCTACGGAGCTTAAAAAAACAAACACATAACTATCTACTCAGGTCTGACACGTTTCAGGAGTGACCTATAGGGCAGGGGACAACTGCCCCTGTGGGTACAAGACTGTCATTCTTTATGGGAGGTGAAAGTCTCATTTTTCTCCGAGAGAGCAGCTCACCTGCTAGTTCTGAACTGTTCACCTCTGGTTAGCTGTGCAATTTATAACCCAGTACACTAGAGGACACCTGGATATGGACAGAGGGAGTGGGGATTCATGATACTGGGGACTGGATGCAGGTGAATCCACAGAGGAACGAAGGCAAAAAGAGGGAAGGATCCTGTCCTGCACTCCCACTGGAAATGTTTCCATCCAAACAACCACGAGTTCCCCTAGACGTAGAGAGCAGAGCCACAAGGAGCAATGAAAGACGGATGAGGACCATTGGCCCCAAGTCAGCCTCAAACTGGGCCTAGAACCCAGGCTCTCCCCACAGCAGCTCTCCCAGCTCCTGCCGACCCAACAGCAAGAGGCTCTGGACAGCACTCCAGGGAAAGCTCAGAGGCAGGTGCAGACTTACCGGAGATTCCGATGATCCCGGAGAAGAAGACGAGGGAGGTTGTGTCTCTGGGCACAGAGCAGGCCCTATATAGGCTGAGCCTGGGTCTGTGGGGTTGGGAGCCCTGGGGCCCTGTGTGCTGTCTGCTTCTGGCAGCCCTGTCCATGCAAATGTGTAGACACTCCTCAGGGTGGTGACCCACATTTCCCATAAGCAATCAAGGCCACCAGTAAGTGCCCTTCCTAGGTGACCTCACCAAGGCCTTCTTCCTCCCAAAACCCAATAAGGGGGTGGGGCTAAGTGGACCATGTCTTAACTGGGCTTTACATCCTAAGCCCACTGCCATCAAGTTGACTGTGATCGACAGTGACCCCATGACACACAGGAGAACTGCCCCTGTGTATTGCCGGGGTCGACAGTTGGATAAATGCATAAATAGAATGTAGACGCTTATGTATGAAAAGATTCACATGTCTGCTTCAAGAAAATTTCTAAAATTAAAAATTTTATTGCCATTTACTTCACATATCCCATAATGAATCATTTAATGGTATTAGCAAGAGATGTGCAATCATCACTACCGTCAATATGAAAACATTTCCTTTTTCTTCTCTCTGTTGTTAAGCCCCATGTCGCTCCATCCCCCTGTCATGCCCACAGGTAATTGTCCATCCAGTACATGCTCTACAGAGCTACCTATCCCGAATTTCACAGTCAGGAAATCATACAAAACCCAACAAACTGGAAGCAAAGAAATGAAAGCCAACACCGACTAGATTAAACATAGAAAACTCTCCAGCCAAAAAAAGGAGAAAATGTTAAAACTGAAACAACTTTATAATGACCCAAAAGGAGATCAGAGGATGAGGTATTACATTCTGAACAAACTATCCTCTCCCATCATTGCCTTTACAGTACTCTCTGTCATCACGAGGTGATTCATATCCCTGGACTGTATTCACATGGGATTGACCACAGGCTTACACCATGTGTATGTCTTTATGGAGCAGAAAGAGGTTTTTGCTGACCATACAGGAGCGACAGGTGCATTCAAACTGGTGACCTTGTGGTTATCACCCCAATGCATAATGCATCCTAAACAGGAAGGTTATTAGCACCCTGCATGCAGCATATCGCTGGATACTAATTCACCCTCTGCTGCAACAAGCCTGGACTCATAGTTCATAAACCAACCAGCTCTGCTGCTGCTGGAGAGCGTACAGACTGTGCCAGACATTCAGGTAGCCGCTGCACAGCCAATGCCTCATGATCCTTACCTCTGCAATGTCAGCACTGACACCACGACTTTGCTGGGAAGGCATGTTATTTAGGACACTCAGATTATGAACCTGGATCAAGCCTGGACCAAGCTTCCTGGAAACTCCAAATCCAGGGAAGGGACCTTATTCGCAGGAAAGAGGGAGGACTCTGGGCTGAACACAGTCACACCTCCTGCAGGGGACATGCATCCAGAACATAGGAGATCTTGCACTGACGCCCCTACCCCAACACACACACACACATACACACACACACACGCCCACACACAGTTTTCCAGTTACACCTTACCAAACCTGTGACAGATGCTTTCCTGAGGCATCTTCAATTCTTCCTCCTCCTCTATGCAAATCAGCTCGTGTCAGAGTGACAGAGATGACCGGGCTCTGACCCACACCATCTTCTGACACAAACTGATTTCCACACGGAAACAGGAGCCGAAACTCAGCGTAAGGAGACCTGGGGCTGCGGTGGACAGAACTGACGAGTCACTGACAGCTGTCACATTCCTGCACCCCTTCCTGAGTCCTCTCAGGACACAGACAGTTTCCAGCTTAGCCACTGAGCATCCCCGAGGATTGCCTACAGAAGTGTCCTGAAGTCTCCCACAGATTCAGCCAATTCCCACATTCTTCCGTGTCCCTCCATTCAGTGTCTCCATCCATCATCACTGAAACCAGGGCAGGTCTGAGGTCTCCCTCTCCATACATTCATATTATAGTGACATGATATTTCACAGCAAAAGCTGGACATGCACACAATTCAGTGATTGTGTTGTCTTCATCACGTCATAATGTGAAAATGACAAAAGCTTTCCGACACATCTATTTCCCAGTTGCCACACCCCCACTTCTGTCAGAAGAGGACGATGGGAGTAGTTTGCTGTAGTTGGTGTGCACCCCTGTACCTATCATCCACTTATAATAATGCATGCTTACTGGGCATATCTTATTAGGCCAGCTACTCTTTATCCTTAGCCTGGGCAGTTGTGAGAGAAGTAAATCCAGTAGAGCTATTCGATATTTGTTGCCAAGTACCGTTCTCTTGTGCCCTCACGACAACTGCTCCCACCGTGACTCAAGTGTCCTGGGCATTAAGAGGCAAGTCCTGCCCTCTTTGAGTGTCCACAGCCCAAAGGATAGGCAGCCACGTGGCTGGCTCTTCTTCTCAAGACTGATTTAGTGTTCCGTAGGGAGGTACCCCAACCTCACAGCCACACACCAGCTTGGCTAGTACTAGCTGGGACTAGGTAGGCGGCTAGAAAAGGACTGAGGTTTCTGATGAAGGTAAGACCAATACATTGAGCCCTGTGCAGAGCCAGTGCCCTGCTTGCTTCTCACAGCATCCAGCCCAAGGGAGATCAAGGGAAGACCTTGTTATCCTTCATTCTTTTTCCTTGTTCTTTTTTTATTTATTTGAACGCCTTCCTCTTGATTTCCTTTCTATTTGGTTCTTGTGCTTTGTTAATTTTTATTGACACTGCACCCACATGTCATACAATTCAATCTTATCCAGGAGATTACCACAATCATTTTTTAAGACTGATTTGTTCCTTGGCCTCGTTGTTATTCATGTAATTATTATTTTTCAGTTGTGGCAGAAGTGTACCCAACAAAACATTCTTCATGTCAGCAACTTCTACATGTATAATTCAGTGTCATTGATTGTACTTGTCGTTCTGTATGACCATTATTGATAGCCTATTTGAAATTAGTCCATCACCATTTACATAAACTCAATGCCCCTTCCTCCTTCTCCATGGTAAATATTGGTCAAGTTTGGTTTCTCCGGCTCTCTCTCTTTTTTAGTGGTTTCCTTGATATCATATTCCATCATACACTTCCATAGTTAAACCACTCTTTAATATAGTTGTACATGCATTATCACATCCATTCTAATCCTCACTCCCCCTCCTGCATTCATTGCTTGCTACCCAAACCCCCTGATTACTCCCAACTACCCATGCCTAACCCCACCCACAAGCCCCTGGTCAACTATTGCATCAGTTATTGTCTGTATGCATCTACTCCTTTTGTGATTCACAAACTGGGAAATACAATAGAACCTTTTTTTTTTTTTTTTTTGCATTTGATGCCTGCTACCTGATCCCTTGACCCCTTGTCATCTCACAGGCTAGGGTGCTTCTTTCATGTGGGCTTTGTTGTTTCTCAGTTAGATGGCCCCTTGTTTATCTTTCAGCCTATGGGACCCCAGATTCTATATATTTTGACAACTGGGCACCATCAGATTTCTTCACCGCATTTGCCTATGCACCCGCATTGTCTGCAGTGTTCGTGTCGGGGGAGGTTGATGTGCTTCTCCATGTGGGCATTGTTGTTTCTTAGCTAGATAGCCGCCTGATTGTCTTCAAACCTTTAAGACCCCACATGCTATATCATTTGATAGCCTGACACGATCAGCTTTCTTCACCACTTTTGCTTATGCACCAAATTTGTCCTCAGCGATTCATAAAATTCTTATCACACCCCATCCATCCATCCATGTGTCAAGCACATTTGTACGTTTGTTGCCGTCTTCATTCTCAAAACATTTTCTTTCTACTTAAGCCCTTGATACCAGTTCTTCATTTTCCCCTTCCCTCCACACTCTACCCTCTCTCAGGAACCCTTCATAATTCATAAAGCATTATTATTATTTTGTCATATCTTACACTGTCCAACATCTCCCTTAACCCACTAGCCTATTGGCCAACCCCCAGGGACAAGGTTATATGTAGATCCTTGTGATCAGTTCCCCATTTCTACCACACCTTCCCTCCACACTCCTGGTATCACCACTCTCACCACTGGTCCTGAAGTGGTCGTGTGACCTGGATTGCCTATATTTCCAGTTCCTATCAGTCCCAATATACAGCCTCTAGTCTAGCTAGATCTGTAAGGTAGGATTGGGATCCTGATAGTGGGGGGAGTAAGCTTTTAAGAACTGGAGTAAAGTTGTATGTTTCATCATTGCTACCCTGCACCCTGACTGGCTCATCTCCTCCCTGCAACCGTGCAGTAATGGGCTGTGAGTTGCCTACAGATGGGCTTTGGGTCTCCACTCTTCACTCACCCTCATTCACAATGATATGAGTTTTTGTTCTGTGATGACTGATACCTGATCCCTTCGTCAACTCGTGGTCACACAGGCTGGTGTGCTTCTTCCATGTGGGCTTTGTTGCTTCTGAGCTAGATGGCCGTTTGTTCTCCTTAAAGCCTATAAGACCCCAGACGCTATATCTTTTGATAGCCAGGCAACATCAGCTTTCTTCACCACATTTGCCATGCACACATTTGTCTTCATTGATCATATCGGGAAGGTGGGCACATGTTGATATTATTTTCTGTTCTTTGATGTCTGATACGTGGTCCCTTCTATAACTCATGGTCACACAGGCTGGTGTGCTTCTTCCATG
The DNA here is from genome assembly GCF_050624435.1 of Tenrec ecaudatus. NCBI lineage: Eukaryota > Metazoa > Chordata > Mammalia > Afrosoricida > Tenrecidae > Tenrec > Tenrec ecaudatus. The sequence continues at coordinate 163,255,782 of NC_134530.1, forward strand.
TGGGCTTTGATGCTTCTTAGCTAGATGGGTGCTTGTTTATCTGTAAGTCTTTAAGACCCCAGACGCTGTATTATTTTTATAGCTGGACACCATCAGCTTTCATCACCACATTTGCTTATGCACACATTTGTCTTCAGCGATCGTGTCGGGAAGGTGTGCATCATGGAATGCCAATCTAATCAAACAAAGTGTTCTTGTATTGAGTATGTGCTTGAGGAGAGGTTCAATGTCCATCTGCTGACGTAATACTGTACCTATAAATATATGCAGGTAGATTGATTTCCTCACCATCCTATATAAATATATTTACATATGAACATGCCTGTATTTTTACCTCGATAAATACCTTTTGTCTCTTCGTTCATTCCTCTATTTCCTTTTACATTCCTCTTGTCCCACTATCATGATCGGTTTCATTTGGGTTTCAGTAATTTCTCTAGGTTCCATTGTCGTTGTTGAATCACTACCAGGCCTCTCTCACTTACAATTTATTTTGGATCATTTGTTGTTCCCCTGTCTCTGGGTTGGTCAACACCGCCTCTTTACCCCTGCCTTCAACCTCTCCCATTTCCTCCTGGAACCATGAGTCCTGTTGTTTTCTCCTTGAGACTGTTCTTCCAGCCTATCTTATCTAGATAGATCTGCAGAGATAATAATATGGATCCAAACACAAGGCATAGCAAGACAAAGTGACAAAAGAGAACACAATGATGACAACAAAAAGAAAACCAATGACCCATAAATATTTTTTAATTTGAAAAAGAAAGAAAAACCTGTATATAGATCAAGGTCTCATTTTTGACCTGTAGGCGTGTCCTCCAGTCAAGTCCGATGGGATGCCATGCTCTGGCCCCAGAGTCTATCCCTTGCACTCCCTGAGGACCTCCCTGATCTGCTTACCCCATTGTTCTGCTGCAAGATTTTACTGTTGTGCCTCAGTGTTGCGGGGTCTCTCCGGGCCAATCGCCACACTGAGTCTCCAGTGTTGTCCCCCGAAGGGACATGGGTCAGCGAGGGATATCGTGCCCCATAGTGGGAGAAACCATATGGTGCACTCTGTGCATTGGCTGTTCGGAACGGGGATATTGTCCTCCAGGATGGGTGGGTCAGGATGTGCTCCACTCTCACGTCCTCGCCATTCATTTGCTCCTGTGTGCTCTGATCAGACATGCCCCTCTTCTCTGAGCTGCAGCTTCAGTGCTGTCCTCTAAGGTAAGTTCTTCCAGGGGTGGCACAGTTGTTCATGTAGCTGGTGTGGGGGCCGGGCCATCAGGCCCCTCCACTGCCATCTCCCTGCCAGCACACTGCAATTTCAGCCCGCGACACAGCACTGGATTTACGTCTGGTCGCACTTTCCCTGTGTAGGCATAAATAATACCTTACCCTTTTGTGGGTTAGGATCCTATTCCCTGCGACACTCTCTTTTTTTTACCACTCCCCTCCCTTCTTACTCTTCTATCATGTATAGCTATGGATTTGGTCTGGCTCATGCCACACTGCCTGGAACTCATCCCTGAAGTGTTTGTATACAGTAGTTTTCCCTGCACCCCTTTGCATATATCTTTTCTTTCCTTTCATAAACTTACTTCAGTGGACTCACATTGTATTTGTCATTTTGTGCTTGGCTTACTTCGCTTAGAATAGTTTCCTCCAGTTCTTCCCATGCGGCAATAAGCTTCTTGAGTTCATCACCGCCTGTTAGTGAAACACAGTACTCCATTGTATGTATGTGCCAATTTTTTTAATCCATTCGTCTGTTGATAGCCATGTGGGTTGTTTCCAGCTCCTTGTGATGGTGAACTGTGGTGCAATGAACATTGGAGCACAGATGTCTGCCCGCGGTTTGTTTCTTGCCTCTACTGGGTATATATACCCAGGAGGGGGATTGCTGGCTCTTATGTTAACTCAATTTCCATCTGTTTTAGAAATTGCCAAATCAACTTCCGTTGTGGCTGATCATACCTACAGGTCCACCAGCTGTGGATGAGAGTTCTTATCTCACCACAGTCCCTCCAATACTTGTTACGTTCTGATTTTTTTTAATTGGGCTATCTTTGAGGGTGTTAGGTGGCACCTCATTGTTGGTTTAATTTGCATTTCTCTTGTAGCTAATGATCAGGAACATTTTTTCATATGTTTATTTGTCATTTGGATTTCTGCCCCTGTGAAACTTCTGGTCAGGTATGCTTCGGCAATTAGTTATTTTCTTTTGGAAGCTAGCAGAGCATTGTAGATTTCAATAATCAGGCCTTTCTCTGATGTGTCATTGCTAAAAATGTTTTCCCGGTCCGTGGGCTCTCTTCTTACTCTCTTGGTGAGTTCTTTTGATGTACACAGGTGTCTTATCTTCAGTATATCCCACTTGTCTATTTCTGCCTCCTCTGTATTTGTGCTCTTCCCTGTTTCCGATAGGCATGTATTCCCTGTGCCAAGATCGTCAGGTTTGTCCCAATTCCCTCATTAATGTCCCAAGTTATTTGGGGTTTTATCTCAAGGGTGTGATCCACCTTGAGTTTATTCTTGTGCATGGAGTGAGGTAAGGGTCTTGCTTCATTTTTCTGCAGGTATATACCCATTTTCTCCAGCACAATTTATTGAAGAGAGCATCTGCTTACCATTGGATATTTTGGGGGCCCTTATCAAATATCAGTTGCCTGTATGTTGTTTTTATTTCTGGGTCTTCAGCTCTTTTTTGTTTGTCTGAATTATCTGTTGTTATACCAGTACTACACGATTTTGTCTACTGTAACCATATATTATGTGCCTAAGTCAGGTAGAGCAAGCCCTCCCACATTGTCCTTCTCCTTGAGGAGTTCTCTGCTAATTCTGAGCTTCCTAGCCCTCCATATGAAGTTGATAAACAGTTTTTCCAATTTTTGAAGAAGGATGGTGGTATTTGTATCGGGATAGCACTGGGCTTATATATTGCCTTGGCCAGCACTGACATCTGCCAATCCAGGAGCATGGGATAATCTTCCGTTTGTTGAGGTCACTCTTGGTTTCTTGTAGTATGTTTTATAATTTTCCTCATACAAATCTTTCAATTTCCTAGCCAGGTACATCCCTAGGTATTTCAGCTTGTGCTTGGTTATTGTAAAGGGTACTACCATTTTAATCATCTCCTCTGTGATTTTGTCTGATGTGTAGAGTAGTCCAATAAAATTCTGTTGGCTGTCTTGTATCCTGCCACTCTGCCATATTCCTCTACTGCTTCCAACACTCCACTTGTAGAGTTTAGGGGATCTTCAATGTATAGAATTACATCGTCTGTGAATAATGATGATTTCGCCTCTTCCTTCCCCAGATGAATACCTTTAATGTCTTTCTTTTTCTAAGTTTGTTAGCTAGGAACTCCAGTATGACGTTAAATAGGAGTGAGGACAAGGAGTATACTTGTCTGGTCCCCTTTTCCTGTGGAATTGTTTTCATCTTTTCTCCATTAACTGCCATGTTAGCTGTTGGTTTCTCACATATACCTTGTATAATATTCAGGAACTTTGCTTCTATTCCTATCTTCTTCAGTGTCTTAAACAGGAAAGCATGTTGGATGTTGTCGATGGCTTTTTCCACATCTATCGATATTATCACGTGGTTCTTATCATGTTTCTTGCCAATGTGGCGAATAATGCTGATGGTCTTTCGTATGGTGAACCATCCCTGCATCCTTGCTATGAATCCCACTTGGTCCCGGTGAGTTATTTTTTAATATGCTTTTGTATTCTATTGGCCAGCATTTTGTTAAGGATTTCTGCATCGATGCTCACTGGGGATATTGGATTGTAGTTCTCAATTCTCCTGGGATTTTTGCCCACTTTAGGTATCAGAATTATACCAGCTTCATAGAAAGGATTTGGGAGTTTTCCATGTTTCTCTATGTTCTGAAAGAGATTGTATAGGGTTGGTGTCCGTTCTTCCCTGAATGCTTGGTAGCATTCTCCTGTGAAGCCATCTGGCCCAGGGGAGTTTTTGTTGGTAATCCCTTGATTAACTTGTCTATTTCTTGCATTGCTATGGATCTGTTGAGATTCTTGATATCCATCTGGGATAGTCTAGGGAGGTGTTGTGTTTCCAAATATTTGTCTATGTCATCCAGACGGTTGAATTCCTTAGATTATAGGCCTTCATAATACTGTGTAATTATCCTTTTGATTTCATTAGGGTTCATTGTAATGTCCCCTGTTTTATCCTCCACTCTTGCAATTGTCTTCCATCCCTTCTTTGGTTTGGTTTGCCAGCAGTCTATCAATTGTATTAATTCTTTCAAAGAACCAACTTTTAGCCATATTAATTTTTTCCATGTTTTCTTATTTTCCCTCTCCCATATCTCAACTCTGATTTTTATACTATCTCTCCGTCCTCTTGCTATTCATAGGGTTGTTCTGTTGTCTCTGCTCTAATTGTTTTAAGTTTTATGCCAGCATTTCATCCACAAGTCACACTTCTTTTTGCAGGTGTGCATTTATTGCTATCAGCCATCCTCTGATAAATGCCTCTGCTGTATCCCACAGGTTTTGCTATGTCATCTTCACGTTCTCATTGGTTTCTAGAAACTTCCTGATCTCATCTCTGATCTGGGTCAATACCCACTCCTTTTGCAAAAGAGAAATGTTCATCCTCAAATTGTGTGCCCTTGTTTTGTTCACCACCCTTATGTTAATTTCCAGCTTGATGGCACAGTGATCAGACAGAGACGTCTGTATAATCTCTATGTGCTTGAATTTACTCAAGTTCGACTAGTGTCCCAGCATGTGATCTATTTAAGAATATGTGGAATGTGGGCTTGAAAAGAATATGAATAATTTTCATATGGGTGGGAAGTTCAGAAAATAACTATCAAATCCAGTCGCCCAATGATGTTGTTTAGATCTGTAGCCTCCTTATTGAGTTTCTTTCCCAATGATCTGTCTCATTCAGAGAGTGATGTATTAAAGTCACCAACTCTAATTGTTGAGCCTGTAATTGCTTTTTTAACCTTTTGGAGAGTTTGATTTACAAATGCCACAGCTCTCTCGTTAGGCTCATATAGATTTATTATGCTCACTGATTTTTGGTCCACTGTTCCCTTTAGCATTACATACTGCTCCTCCTTGTCTCTTGTGGTGGCCTGCATCTTAAGGTCAATTCTGTCAGATTATAAGATAGTTTCTCTCCTTTTTTGTTTTTTTGCATTGCCATTTGGTTGGTGTATTTTTCGCTAGCCTTTAATTCTCAACCTGTATTTGTCTCCAGGCCTTAGAGGTGTCTCCTGGAGGCAGCAGATCGATGGGGTTTGTTTTCTGAGCCAGTCTATTAGCCTCTGTCTTTTAATGCCTGAGTTCAGGCCATTCATATTCAGTGTTATTACATCCATCTGTGGACTCTGTGATGTCATCTTGTACCTTTTGTGCCCCGTGTTTTCCTACCTAGCTATCTTATCAGCTTGTGTGGTGTGTGAGGTTAGCCTTCTTTCCACTATTGAGCCAATGCTATCCTGGGGGCTGTTATTCTCTTTGTTGCCATATGGGTGGAATTGTTCTATGTGATGGTCCCTTATTGGCCTTCAGTGAGTGTTGATTTTTGCCCATACTGGATTGGCAAGGATCTTTTCTAGGGCTGGGTTTCTTTTCGTGTATTCTTTGAGGTTTTCCTTGTCTGGGAAGCCTCTTAATTTTCCATCTATCAAAGACATAATTTAGCCGGGTAAAGCATTCTTGGGCTTGTTTTGTTGTCTGTCAATATTTGGAATATGTTACTTCACTCCCTCCTCTTCTCATTGTTTCTGCTGATAGATCGGAACATACTCTTAATGGGGTACCTTTCTATGTGACTGTTTGCTTTTCCCTAGCTGCTTTTATGATCTTCTCCTTTTACTCATAGTTGGGTAATTTGACAACTATGTGTCTAGGTGAAATCTTATTAGGACTCAGTCTGTCTGGTGTTCTTTCAGGCTCCGGAATGATTGCCTGATTTTCATTTATTAAGCTGGTGTTGTTTTCCTCTAAGAATTTCCTTTCAACTTTCGTTGTTGACTTCTTTGTTGTGTCTTGTTCCAGTAGTCCAATTATTCTAATACTCTTCCTATTCATGGCATCAGACATGGCTGTCGGGTTTTCTACAGCTTCTCTGAATGCCTTACTTGACTGCTTTTCCCATTTGCTGATGTCTGCTTGGTTATCCTCTTGGTGACTGGTGCGATTCTCTGCATCCTCAAGTCTGTTGGCAAAGTCTGTCCATTTGCCACTGGATTTTGTTATTTCATGCTTTAAGTCTTGAATTTCCCTTTGATGCATTGCCTTTATCTCCTGTATCATTTCATCCTTTCCCTACATTTCTTCCCTCATATCCTGTATGACTCTAAGGAGCATGCTTAAATTTTTTTTCTGTGGTTGGTCAATATCTGCTTTGTCTGTGCACAGTGTTAGCTTCATGATTTCTTCGAGCATTGTCTTATGTTTCTCCCCCTTTTTCATTGAAGCACTTAGGACTGGTTGCTGTTTACATGTTGTTTTAGAGGAGCCTGGAGCCATATTCCAGAGTCAAAGAGCACTGGGCTCTCTCTTGGGGGACTTGTAGGATTGCTTCTACAAACTACCTGCTGGGAGCTTTAATGAGGGGTCAGGGTATTGCTATATCTTCCTTTAGTTTCATTCTTACCATTGCCGCCCAGTATTCCATTGTTTGTTGTGTGGGTGGGATAGTCCTCTCATGTGACGCTGGTTGGGTTGTTGTGGGCCCGTGAGGTCATCACTTCACTTGCTGATCTCTAAGGAGGCCTCATGGTGCTTGGAGCGCCTTGGATGACCTGTACTATTTCCATGTGCAACTGGAGTGCCAAGGAGGCCTTGTGGTTGTATCCCCTAGGTGTGGAGCCATATAATGGACAGGGGATTTGCTGTAGACACACAGATCCTTTTGGAGGTTGGGTGAATATACGCGCAGTAGCGTGGAAACCCCACCAATGGTGGGCAAGAGGTCCATCCAGTCACATCCCTGGCCTTAGGGTTTAAGCTTGAGGTCCCTCCACTGTTTGAAGGGAGAACTGCCTGATGCTTAGTGTATGGAAGAGGACAGGCATGGTTTCATCAGCTGCATGCAAAGTCCACAAACGCCGGAGGGAGCTTTCACAGTTGGGTCTTCGAGTGGAGGGTAGTGGCTTGGAGTCTGCAAGTGGCTTGTTAAAGGTCAAAAAAAGGAGAGAAGCAAGAAAACAAAGACTGGTTCAAAAATGGCAAGTAAACTAACACCCACTCATAAACACACAACTAAAATGCACAGACTATAAAAAAGTGAAGAGTAAAAAAAGAAAATAGCAACAAATGAGAACTGGAGTAGCTGCAACTGTGGCAAGAAAGAGAGAACAGATGCAAAAGCAGTTAAACGAAGAAAAATGAAAGAAGAACAAACAGAAGAAGGAAAAAATGAAAAAGGCGAAAGAGAGAAAAACAAAAAATTAATCAAGAGAGAGCTGAACTCCGTGCCGTGCTATGTGTAGCACAGTCTCTTTCTGTGTGCAGCGCTGTCCTAGGGGGAAGGCTTTAGCTCTCCCCACTGGGTGGGCAGAGTTGTCCTAGGCAGAGTTTAGCAGTCTAGAAACCAGCCGTGGAATATGGAAGGAAATAGAGGAAATGGAGAGAATCATAAAAGCAGAGAGAGAAGAGAAGAGAACTAAAAAATAGAGAAGAATAAAAGACAAGAGAAGAAAGAGAAAGAAGGGGTAAAACCTCAGCTGTTCTCACTGAGATTGGCTGTAATGGTAAAGAGTGAAGAAAGGGAGAAGGAGGAAATGAAGAATAAAGAGATAACTGGCCCCTGAGATTGAATGGGCGGCAGCTGGGTTTAAACCCTGACCCATGATGGCAGTTTGGGGTGCCCTTTTAATGCAGGGACCCAGTGATGCTGGGGGGAATTGCCCTAGTTGGCATGATCACCTTAGAGATCTGACGGAGGTTTCCTCAGCAGATGGCTGTCACAGCTGCCTCGTGTGGTGTGCAGCACTCCCCAGAGGGCAGGCTGGAGTTCCCCCTGCTATTTGGGTTGGTTTGTCCTAGGCAGGGGGTAGTGACCTGACAGCCAGTAGTGGCGTATGATAGGAAAGAGGGAGAGAAGAGGGAAATGAGGAAAAACAGAAGGAAAAAGAAGGAGGTAAGAGAGAATAAAAAGCCAACACATACCCGAGCTCATTGAGATTGACTGTGGTGGGAAAGAGAGAAGGGCGAGCGAGTAAAGAAGGAAGAAATAGTGGTAAGTAAGGAGATAACTGAGACTTCATCACCAGTCCGTGGGGCTGGAGGAGTTCCAACTGTTCCCCAAGGTCACGAGGTGGAGTGCCCGCTTGATGAAGGGTTCCGCAGATGCTGAGTGGAATTTCTCTCAAAGGCAAGATCACAACAGCAGCCAGGCTTTAGTGCCCACTATGGTTCTGAGTGCTGGGGTTCCCTGGTATACCTGCCTTGTGCGGTATGTCGCACTACAGCATGGTCGCTGGCCGGTGTGTTACCACAGCCCCATCTAGGGCCCCAGGGCAGGCAGGACTAACTATCCACCTGGTTACTCCCACACCATGATCTGCCTCAGGTAAAATTCTGCTTTTTCACCTACTCCTAATTATGGTTAGCACCAGCCCCACTCCCCAGGATATGCACTCAAGGCAGCTAAATGCACACAGAGCTCTCGGTAAGGTTCTCCTCGTGTCTGGGGTAGTGTCCCCTCTAGGACATCAGCCTGGAGAAATCGCTGCTCCCCAGTGAAAAATTTGGAGGAGCTTTGCAGCTGGAGCTTCGAACACAGCTTGTTGAACATAGAGTGCTTTAGAGTGTCCTTCGGTCAAATTGGGAGTAGAAATCACATGCAAAAAGGGGGGTTCAGGAGATACCCTAGTACCCTAATTCTAATTTCATGACTCCATGTCCCAGTGGCCTTCACCTTACCTCCCAATTTTCCGGTCTGGCAGCAGGAGCTCTGGATCGGTGAGTCTTAACTAGTGGCCATTTTCCTCTAATCCCTGTTGTTGTTGGGGTTTTTTAAATCATTTTATTGGAGGCTCTTCAACTCTTATCACAATCCATACATCTAGACATTGTGTCAAGCACATTTGTAGATTGGTTGCCATCATCTTTTTCAAAATATTTTCTTTTGTTCCTACTTTTTTAAAAATCATTATATTAGGGGCTCATACAACTCTTATCACAATTGATACATACATCAATAGTGTAAAGCACATTTGTACATGTATTGCCCTCATCATTCTGAAAACTAGTCACCGTGTTCCTCCAATCCCTGTTGTTGCTTTTTTGTCATGGCCTTTTTGTTGTTGTTATTGTTTTGTTGCTTCCTTTTGCTCTGTCTTGTTTTTGTGCATGTTATTATGTCCTCAAGTCTGTCTAAATTACAGAGCCTGGATGAACAATCTGCAGGATAAAACAATGGGACTGATGGTTCCAGGGGAATATGGGAGAAGGGGATATCAGGGGAAAGGAAGTGGTGTTAACAAACCCAGGGACAAGGGAAACACAAGTGATCGAAATCAGTGGTGAGGAGGGTGTGAGAGGCCTAGTAGGGCGTGATCAATGGCAATGTCACCGAGAGGAAATACTGAAACCCGAATGAAGACTGAGCATGGTAGTGGGACCAGAGGAAAGTAAAAGGAAATAGAGGAAAGAACTAAGAGGCAAAGGCCATTTATAGAGGTCTAAATAAAGAAATGTACATATGTAAATACATTTATATATGAGGATGGCAAAATAGATCTATGTGCACATGTTTATAGGTTTAGTATTAGGGTAGCAGATGGACATGGGGCCTCCACTCAAGCACTCCCTCAATGCAAGAATACTTGGCTCTATTAACTTGGCACTCCATGATGCTCACCTTCCTGACACAATTTCTGACGACAAAGCAAGTACATAAGCAAATGTGGTGAAGAAAGCTGATTGAGCCTGGCTCTCAAAAGATATGGCGTCTAGGGTTTTAAAGACTTACAGGTAAACAATAAGCCATCTAGCTCTCTAGAAGCAACAAAGCCCACATGGAAGAAGCACACCAGGCTGCATAATCATGAGGTGTTGAAGGGGTTAGGTATCCAGTATCAAAAATCAAAAAATTCATTTCATTGTGGATGAGGAGGAGTGTGGATTGGGACCCAAAGCTGTTGTGTAGGAAACTGGACATCCCCTTACGGAAGGGTCGTGGGGGGGGGGGCGAACCAGTCAGGGTGCAGTGTAGCAATGATGGAACATAGAGCTTTCCACTAGTTCTTAAATGCTTCCCCCTGACCCCCACTATCATGATCCCAATTCTCCCTTACAAATCTGGCTAGACCGGAGAATGTACACTGGTACAGATAGGAACTGGAAACACAGGGAATATGGTGGGGTGAGGGGGGGGGGATGATCCCTTCAGGCCCAGTGGTAAGAGTGGCGATACTGGGAGGGTGGAGGGTGGGTGGGGTTGAAAGGGGGAATTAATTACAAGGCTCTACATATAACCTCCTCGGTGGGAATTGGACATCAGAAAAGTGGGTGAAGGGAGACATCAGACAAGATAAAACACAATAATATTTTATAAATTATCAAGGGCCCATGATGGAGAGGGGAGCGGGGAGGGAGGGGAAAAAAGAGGATCTGATGCAAAGGGCTTAAGTGGAGAGCAAATGCCTTGTAAATGATGAGGACAAAGAATGAACAGATATGCTTTACACAATTGATGTATGTGTGGATTGTGATAAGAGTTGTATGAGTCCCTAATACAATGTTTTTTTTATAATTATCTAGGGTTCGTGAGAGAGCGGGGAGAAGGGACTCAGGGGTAAATAAGTAGCTGAAGCATGGGCTAAGTTGGACAACAAATATTTTGAGAATGATGAGGAAAATGAATGCACAAATGTGCATTACACAAGTGATGTATGGATGGATTGTGATAAGCATTGTATGAACCCCTGATAAAATGATTTAAAAAGAAAAAAGGAAGATCGTCAAGAAGATGGATTGACAGACTGGCTGCACCAATGGACTTTGTGAACCTAAGAACAATGGTGAGCATGGGGCAGGGCCAGGCAGTGTTTCATTCAGTTGTGCCCAAGGTCCCAGTAAATATGATCCACTCAAAGCACGTAAAAGTAACAACGGGAAACTCATTTACTATGTCAGGAAAGATGTCCAAGTCTTCGAAGAGTTAGAGGTCAATACCGTGTGTGTGTGTGTGTGTGTGTGTGTGTGTGTGTGTGTGTGTTGAGTGGGAGTGGGGTGGATTCCAAGAGTGTGAGTCCACCATGCAGGACGAGGGTGGTCAGAAGGTCAGCATGTGACCTAGAGCCATCAGAAATGAAGGTCTGGGTCACCCCACCAGGCAAAATCCTCAGCCAGTTGAGGTGCTTGCTGAGGGCAAAGTAATACAGAATGGGTAGTAGAAGAACATAGTTCTCTCAGTTACGACCACATGATCATTTCCAAAAGCCAGATTTGTAATTTTCAGAGGATTTACTTTATATGTGCTTATTGAATACCTGTCCTTTGTTCATGTATGATACATCAGATACAATTGGACTCAGTGTGTTTTCATTTATATGTATGATAGATGTTTGCTGGTAAGTGTGATTTCATTAAGTTCCAGAAATTACATAGAGCTAAAGAGTTGTCTACATGTGCCAAGTTGGCAAGGGTGGATTGAGGTAGTTAGGTTATTTTGACAACCTGACCAAAAACCATATGTGGGTTTAATTGAAGGACAGAGAGATAAATGGCTCGGCAAGCCTTCCCTTTTTTGTCTCCTGCTCTTTGATCATCAGACCAGTGTGATGATCAGATCAGGCCCTTGACACACAGCATGTGAGATCACACCGATGATGCCTGCTCACACGGACCCAAACATAGAACCACAGCAGCAGAGGCCAGGTCACTCGTGCTTAAGCCACTGTAGTCCCTGCAGCTCAGGAAAGCGGCCCAGAGAGTAAGCGTCCACCTGGACTCAAGCACATTGTCTAACCTACTCACTGCCCAAGCGCCCTAAGCTATCAGACCATTTAACTTAAGGTGTAGGGAGTGGAAGGCAACCAGGAGGCCCGGTAGAAAAACAGAGATCCAATCTGGTGTCAAGACACGGGTATATCCCTCTAGAAGTGATCATCTTGGGGAAGAACTTGGTATCTTGGAGAATCAATAAAGCAATGAACCAGCAATCAACTGTTCTGCCCAAATGTAAACACACCCCCAAAGAAGGAGCAACAAGGCAAGTGTGAGCGGAAGGAGACACTTTATTGAGGTGGGGATTGGCTCGCCTCTGGGCTGCACCAGGCTCACTGGATTTCCCCGGAACAAGGCTCGGCTCCGTGGCTCTGGTTGTGGTAGTCTGTGCCTATATCGCCCAGGGTGGACAGAAACTCGGAAAACTCAATCTTCGCATCCCGATTCTTATCCTTCTTCTCAAACAGGTTGGCCAAGTAATCCCTCTTTCTTTTCTCCTGCGGAAAGAAAAGGGTGCACACAAGCAAAAGCCTATTACTTGTGAGATTTAATTTGAGAATGGCAGAAATGACTTGGGGGGTGGATGGCAGTTGTGGAGGATGTGACCTTGGCAGAGGAATAAATGAGAAGTGTGGTTGCTCCATTCAGATCCCTCAACCCCAGAGCTCCAGATGGGAAGCAGGAGCATGCTGAGCACTTTCTGAAGAAGCCATACCAGTAAGGGAGGCAGGGGCCCTCCTCACACCAGGCACCATCTGCATTCCTCTGAGGTCCAATTGCTATCTCTCTTCATGCCCACCCTGCAACATGAGTTCCGGGTTTCCTTTCCTTGGGGCACAGGTTTTTATAAATTTTAGCGGGACGTCCCACACACTCTACAGTGTGAGAATAACGCTGGCCAAAGGCAAAGCCCTATGTCCACGTGTTCCATGGTATGATTTCTATTGGGCTGCATCTTGAGGAAGTCCCACTGATCCCAGAGGAACCAATGTAGGGCAGGGAGACTCTGAGGCAGATGGTGGAGGTAACTGGAGTCAAACCCAGCACGCGACAGCCTTTCAAATCACACCACTCCGCTGGTCAGCCCTTTACAGCCCTTTATATCTATATCAGATTTGTCCGCTCACAAATCACTTCTCCTTTAGGACATCTTCCCCTTGGTGTGAGTAATGGCCCTCGGAAGACATTCCAATCACAGAGTATGTGCAACGTGCTCCAGTCACACACTATGCAGCTTCAAAGAGTAGAAGGAGAGCCCAGGGAATCTCACTCTGCACTTGAGACTCCATTCACTATATCATCTTCTGTACTTGGGGTAGCCCTAGAATTTGTTGGGATGTGGGGTACATGGTGACCCGGGAAAGACAGCTGGGATGCACTGCTAGATTCAGGATCAGACAACCACAGGGGATCCAGCCTAAGGCCCAACACTGGGCATCCTGCCCAACTCACACAGTCACAGAGGAAGTTGGGGAAATTGTCCTTCATCATTTTCAGCAGGTTACACTTGTTGATGGTGTCATCCTGTCCAGTGTATTTGTGAAACAGGTCGATCATGCCCATGATGGACTTCTCAGCTTGGGTGTTGCTCATCTTTGCTTTCAAAGAACTGCAAGGGAAAAGATAATGACCTTGAATTCCTATCCACAGGACAACATTTCTGAGTGAGATGGTGCGGCAGGGTTTGAGGAGCAAGGGCAGGTAGGCCTGAGAGGGAGGCAAAGGGATTTATAGTTCTCTGTGTGTTGGAATGAATTATCTCCCAGAGTCAAGGGTGAGACTGGCTGTCCCAGTCCGTGACTGGGGAAGTGAGGAAGAGTGTGAGTGTGAGCAGAGAACACGGCCTATCAGAATGACGAGGAGGGGAGGGGAGGTTTCCTAGACCACCCCAGAAGTGAGAGACTATTAGCACAGTCTGTTGGTTTTATCTATTCCACAGGATACATGAACAGAACCCCACCCTCTTTAGGCTATTCAATGGGAGAAGTGGGGAGTTGGGGTCCTTTGGGTTGTCAGCAATCCAAGACCATCAAGTGTTTGTTCTTCTCTAACCTCTGAACTGCAGGGCTTCACAATTTTTATATCAAGAGAAGGTCTTTATTTAAGACCCCTGAAGCAAGACTTTCTTCCAACACTCAGAGGTCTAGCCTGGACTGAAACTCAAATCAGAGAAGTGGAGCCCTGTGATTCTGCCCTCTCACATTCTAGAGCATCCTCAAGACAACCTGGACTCAGCCATGAGGGCAGCTAATAACCACCCGCCATCACTGTCCCACGTGGGAGAAAGCTTCAGCCTGGTCAACTGCTAAGAAGAATCACCCAGCTTGTGGCAGCCGTGTCCAAGGACAGCCACTGAGCCCTAGGCTAAAGAGTTCACTAGGCAATCATTGGACAGGAGGGTTGGAAGGTGGAGCTGTGTTTGACAAATGCCTATCTGAGGCTGGTCCAAAACGTGTCATGTAATAATGAGAGAGGGTCCCAATTATGGAGATGGGGAGAGCTTTCAGTAGACTCATATGTGACCCTGAGCCCTTCTCCGAGCTACGGAGCTTAAAAAAACAAACACATAACTATCTACTCAGGTCTGACACGTTTCAGGAGTGACCTATAGGGCAGGGGACAACTGCCCCTGTGGGTACAAGACTGTCATTCTTTATGGGAGGTGAAAGTCTCATTTTTCTCCGAGAGAGCAGCTCACCTGCTAGTTCTGAACTGTTCACCTCTGGTTAGCTGTGTAATTTATAACCCAGTACACTAGAGGACACCTGGATATGGACAGAGGGAGTGGGGATTCATCATACTGGGGACTGGATGCAGGTGAATCCACAGAGGAACGAAGGCAAAAAGAGGGAAGGATCCTGTCCTGCACTCCCACTGGAAATGTTTCCATCCAAACAACCACGAGTTCCCCTAGACGTAGAGAGCAGAGCCACAAGGAGCAATGAAAGACGGATGAGGACCATTGGCCCCAAGTCAGCCTCAAACTGGGCCTAGAACCCAGGCTCTCCCCACAGCAGCTCTCCCAGCTCCTGCCGACCCAACAGCAAGAGGCTCTGGACAGCACTCCAGGGAAAGCTCAGAGGCAGGTGCAGACTTACCGGAGATTCCGATGATCCCGGAGAAGAAGACGAGGGAGGTTGTGTCTCTGGGCACAGAGCAGGCCCTATATAGGCTGAGCCTGGGTCTGTGGGCTTGGGAGCCCTGGGGCCCTGTGTGCTGTCTGCTTCCGGCAGCCCTGTCCATGCAAATGTGTAGACACTCCTCAGGGTGGTGACCCACATTTCCCATAAGCAATCAAGGCCACCAGTAAGTGCCCTTCCTAGGTGACCTCACCAAGGCCTTCTTCCTCCCAAAACCCAATAAGGGGGTGGGGCTAAGTGGACCATGTCTTAACTGGGCTTTACATCCTAAGCCCACTGCCATCAAGTTGACTGTGATCGACAGTGACCCCATGACACACAGGAGAACTGCCCCTGTGTATTGCCGGGGTCGACAGTTGGATAAATGCATAAATAGAATGTAGACGCTTATGTATGAAAAGATTCACATGTCTGCTTCAAGAAAATTTCTAAAATTAAAAATTTTATTGCCATTTACTTCACATATCCCATAATGAATCATTTAATGGTATTAGCAAGAGATGTGCAATCATCACTACCGTCAATATGAAAACATTTCCTTTTTCTTCTCTCTGTTGTTAAGCCCCATGTCGCTCCATCCCCCTGTCATGCCCACAGGTAATTGTCCATCCAGTACATGCTCTACAGAGCTACCTATCCCGAATTTCACAGTCAGGAAATCATACAAAACCCAACAAACTGGAAGCAAAGAAATGAAAGCCAACACCGACTAGATTAAACATAGAAAACTCTCCAGCCAAAAAAAGGAGAAAATGTTAAAACTGAAACAACTTTATAATGACCCAAAAGGAGATCAGAGGATGAGGTATTACATTCTGAACAAACTATCCTCTCCCATCATTGCCTTTACAGTACTCTCTGTCATCACGAGGTGATTCATATCCCTGGACTGTATTCACATGGGATTGACCACAGGCTTACACCATGTGTATGTCTTTATGGAGCAGAAAGAGGTTTTTGCTGACCATACGGGAGCGACAGGTGCATTCAAACTGGTGACCTTGTGGTTATCACCCCAATGCATAATGCATCCTAAACAGGAAGGTTATTAGCACCCTGCATGCAGCATATCGCTGGATACTAATTCACCCTCTGCTGCAACAAGCCTGGACTCATAGTTCATAAACCAACCAGCTCTGCTGCTGCTGGAGAGCGTACAGACTGTGCCAGACATTCAGGTAGCCGCTGCACAGCCAATGCCTCATGATCCTTACCTCTGCAATGTCAGCACTGACACCCCGTCTTTGCTGGGAAGGCATGTTATTTAGGACACTCAGATTATGAACCTGGATCAAGCCTGGACCAAGCTTCCTGGAAACTCCAAATCCAGGGAAGGGACCTTATTCGCAGGAAAGAGGGAGGACTCTGGGCTGAACACAGTCACACCTCCTGCAGGGGACATGCATCCAGAACATAGGAGATCTTGCACTGACGCCCCTACCCCAACACACACACACACATACACACACACACGCCCACACACAGTTTTCCAGTTACACCTTACCAAACCTGTGACAGATGCTTTCCTGAGGCATCTTCAATTCTTCCTCCTCCTCTATGCAAATCAGCTCGTGTCAGAGTGACAGAGATGACCGGGCTCTGACCCACACCATCTTCTGACACAAACTGATTTCCACACGGAAACAGGAGCCGAAACTCAGCGTAAGGAGACCTGGGGCTGCGGTGGACAGCCCTGAGGAGTCACTGACAGCTGTCACATTCCTGCACCCCTTCCTGAGTCCTCTCAGGACACAGACAGTTTCCAGCTTAGCCACTGAGCATCCCCGAGGATTGCCTACAGAAGTGTCCTGAAGTCTCCCACAGATTCAGCCAATTCCCACATTCTTCCGTGTCCCTCCATTCAGTGTCTCCATCCATCATCACTGAAACCAGGGCAGGTCTGAGGTCTCCCTCTCCATACATTCATATTATAGTGACATGATATTTCACAGCAAAAGCTGGACATGCACACGATTCAGTGATTGTGTTGTCTTCATCACGTCATAATGTGAAAATGACAAAAGCTTTCCGACACATCTATTTCCCAGTTGCCACACCCCCACTTCCATCAGAAGAGGACGATGGGAGTAGTTTGCTGTAGTTGGTGTGCACCCCTGTACCTATCATCCACTTATAATAATGCATGCTTACTGGGCATATCTTATTAGGCCAGCTACTCTTTATCCTTAGCCTGGGCAGTTGTGAGAGAAGTAAATCCAGTAGAGCTATTCGATATTTGTTGCCAAGTACCGTTCTCTTGTGCCCTCACGACAACTGCTCCCACCGTGACTCAAGTGTCCTGGGCATTAAGAGGCAAGTCCTGCCCTCTTTGAGTGTCCACAGCCCAAAGGATAGGCAGCCACGTGGCTGGCTCTTCTTCTCAAGACTGATTTAGTGTTCCGTAGGGAGGTACCCCAACCTCACAGCCACACACCAGCTTGGCTAGTACTAGCTGGGACTAGGTAGGCGGCTAGAAAAGGACTGAGGTTTCTGATGAAGGTAAGACCAATACATTGAGCCCTGTGCAGAGCCAGTGCCCTGCTTGCTTCTCACAGCATCCAGCCCAAGGGAGATCAAGGGAAGACCTTGTTATCCTTCATTCTTTTTCCTTGTTCTTTTTTTATTTATTTGAACGCCTTCCTCTTGATTTCCTTTCTATTTGGTTCTTGTGCTTTGTTAATTTTTATTGACACTACACCCACATGTCATACAATTCAATCTTATCCAGGAGATTACCACAATCATTTTTTAAGACTGATTTGTTCCTTGGCCTCGTTGTTATTCATGTAATTATTATTTTTCAGTTGTGGCAGAAGTGTACCCAACAAAACATTCTTCATGTCAGCAACTTCTACATGTATAATTCAGTGTCATTGATTGTCCTTGTCGTTCTGTATGACCATTATTG
The DNA here is from genome assembly GCF_050624435.1 of Tenrec ecaudatus. Taxonomy (NCBI): domain Eukaryota; kingdom Metazoa; phylum Chordata; class Mammalia; order Afrosoricida; family Tenrecidae; genus Tenrec; species Tenrec ecaudatus. Next base: position 163,273,766 of record NC_134530.1, read on the forward strand.
ATAGCCTATTTGAAATTAGTCCATCACCATTTACATAAACTCAATGCCCCTTCCTCCTTCTCCATGGTAAATATTGGTCAAGTTTGGTTTCTCCGGCTCTCTCTCTTTTTTAGTGGTTTCCTTGATATCATATTCCATCATACACTTCCATAGTTAAACCACTCTTTAATATAGTTGTACATGCATTATCACATCCATTCTAATCCTCACTCCCCCTCCTGCATTCATTGCTTGCTACCCAAACCCCCTGATTACTCCCAACTACACATGCCTAACCCCACCCGCAAGTCCCTGGTCAACTATTGCATCAGTTATTGTCTGTATGCATCTACTCCTTTTGTGATTCACAAACTGGGAAATACAATAGAACCTTTTTTTGTGTGTGTTTGATGCCTGCTACCTGATCCCTTGACCCCTTGTCATCTCAAAGGCTAGGGTGCTTCTTTCATGTGGGCTTTGTTGTTTCTCAGTTAGATGGCCCCTTGTTTATCTTTCAGCCTATGGGACCCCAGATTCTATATATTTTGACAACTGGGTACCATCAGATTTCTTCACCGCATTTGCCTATGCACCCGCATTGTCTGCAGTGTTCGTGTCGGGGGAGGTTGATGTGCTTCTCCATGTGGGCATTGTTGTTTCTTAGCTAGATAGCCGCCTGATTGTCTTCAAACCTTTAAGACCCCACATGCTATATCATTTGATAGCCTGACACGATCAGCTTTCTTCACCACTTTTGCTTATGCACCAAATTTGTCCTCAGCGATTCATAAAATTCTTATCACACCCCATCCATCCATCCATGTGTCAAGCACATTTGTACGTTTGTTGCCGTCTTCATTCTCAAAACATTTTCTTTCTACTTAAGCCCTTGACACCAGTTCTTCATTTTCCCCTTCCCTCCACACTCTACCCTCTCTCAGGAACCCTTCATAATTCATAAAGCATTATTATTATTTTGTCATATCTTACACTGTCCAACATCTCCCTTAACCCACTAGCCTATTGGCCAACCCCCAGGGACAAGGTTATATGTAGATCCTTGTGATCAGTTCCCCATTTCTACCACACCTTCCCTCCACACTCCTGGTATCACCACTCTCACCACTGGTCCTGAAGTGGTCGTGTGACCTGGATTGCCTATATTTCCAGTTCCTATCAGTCCCAATATACAGCCTCTAGTCTAGCTAGATCTGTAAGGTAGAATTGGGATCCTGATAGTGGGGGGAGTAAGCTTTTAAGAACTGGAGTAAAGTTGTATGTTTCATCGTTGCTACCCTGCACCCTGACTGGCTCATCTCCTCCCTGCAACCGTGCAGTAATGGGCTGTGAGTTGCCTACAGATGGGCTTTGGGTCTCCACTCTTCACTCACCCTCATTCACAATGATATGAGTTTTTGTTCTGTGATGACTGATACCTGATCCCTTCGTCAACTCGTGGTCACACAGGCTGGTGTGCTTCTTCCATGTGGGCTTTGTTGCTTCTGAGCTAGATGGCCGTTTGTTCTCCTTAAAGCCTATAAGACCCCAGACGCTATATCTTTTGATAGCCAGGCAACATCAGCTTTCTTCACCACATTTGCCATGCACACATTTGTCTTCATTGATCATATCGGGAAGGTGGGCACATGTTGATATTATTTTCTGTTCTTTGATGTCTGATACGTGGTCCCTTCTATAACTCATGGTCACACAGGTTGGTGTGCTTCTTCCATGTGGGCTTTGATGCTTCTTAGCTAGATGGGTGCTTGTTTATCTGTAAGTCTTTAAGACCCCAGACGCTGTATTATTTTTATAGCTGGACACCATCAGCTTTCATCACCACATTTGCTTATGCACACATTTGTCTTCAGCGATCGTGTCGGGAAGGTGTGCATCATGGAATGCCAATCTAATCAAACAAAGTGTTCTTGTATTGAGTATGTGCTTGAGGAGAGGTTCAATGTCCATCTGCTGACGTAATACTGTACCTATAAATATATGCAGGTAGATTGATTTCCTCACCATCCTATATAAATATATTTACATATGAACATGCCTGTATTTTTACCTCGATAAATACCTTTTGTCTCTTCGTTCATTCCTCTATTTCCTTTTACATTCCTCTTGTCCCACTATCATGATCGGTTTCATTTGGGTTTCAGTAATTTCTCTAGGTTCCATTGTCGTTGTTGAATCACTACCAGGCCTCTCTCACTTACAATTTATTTTGGATCATTTGTTGTTCCCCTGTCTCTGGGTTGGTCAACACCGCCTCTTTACCCCTGCCTTCAACCTCTCCCATTTCCTCCTGGAACCATGAGTCCTGTTGTTTTCTCCTTGAGACTGTTCTTCCAGCCTATCTTATCTAGATAGATCTGCAGAGATAATAATATGGATCCAAACACAAGGCATAGCAAGACAAAGTGACAAAAGAGAACACAATGATGACAACAAAAAGAAAACCAATGACCCATAAATATTTTTTAATTTGAAAAAGAAAGAAAAACCTGTATATAGATCAAGGTCTCATTTTTGACCTGTAGGCGTGTCCTCCAGTCAAGTCCGATGGGATGCCATGCTCTGGCCCCAGAGTCTATCCCTTGCACTTCCTGAGGACCTCCCTGATCTGCTTACCCCATTGTTCTGCTGCAAGATTTTACTGTTGTGCCTCAGTGTTGCGGGGTCTCTCCGGGCCAATCGCCACACTGAGTCTCCAGTGTTGTCCCCCGAAGGGACATGGGTCAGCGAGGGATATCGTGACCCATAGTGGGAGAAACCATATGGTGCACTCTGTGCATTGGCTGTTCGGAACGTGGATATTGTCCTCCAGGATGGGTGGGTCAGGATGTGCTCCACTCTCACGTCCTCCCCATTCATTTGCTCCTGTGTGCTCTGATCAGACATGCCCCTCTTCCCTGAGCTGCAGCTTCAGTGCTGTCCTCTAAGGTAAGTTCTTCCGGGGGTGGCACAGTTGTTCATGTAGCTGGTGTGGGGGCCGGGCCATCAGGCCCCTCCACTGCCATCTCCCTGCCAGCACACTACAATTTCAGCCCGCGACACAGCACTGGATTTACGTCTGGTCGCACTTTCCCTGTGTAGGCATAAACAATACCTTACCCTTTTGTGGGTTAGTATCCTATTCCCTGCCACACTCTCTTTTTTTTACCACTCCCCTCCCTTCTTACTCTTCTATCATGTATAGCTATGGATTTGGTCTGGCTCATGCCACACTGCCTGGAACTCATCCCTGAAGTGTTTGTATACAGTAGTTTTCCCTGCACCCCTTTGCATATATCTTTTCTTTCCTTTCATAAACTTACTTCAGTGGACTCACATTGTATTTGTCATTTTGTGCTTGGCTTACTTCGCTTAGAATAGTTTCCTCCAGTTCTTCCCATGCGGCAATAAGCTTCTTGAGTTCATCACCGCCTGTTAGTGAAACACAGTACTCCATTGTATGTATGTGCCAATTTTTTTAATCCATTCGTCTGTTGATAGCCATGTGGGTTGTTTCCAGCTCCTTGTGATGGTGAACTGTGGTGCAATGAACATTGGAGCACAGATGTCTGCCCGCGGTTTGTTTCTTGCCTCTACTGGGTATATATACCCAGGAGGGGGATTGCTGGCTCTTATGTTAACTCAATTTCCATCTGTTTTAGAAATTGCCAAATCAACTTCCGTTGTGGCTGATCATACCTACAGGTCCACCAGCTGTGGATGAGAGTTCTTATCTCACCACAGTCCCTCCAATACTTGCTACGTTCTGATTTTTTTTAATTGGGCTATCTTTGAGGGTGTTAGGTGGCACCTAATTGTTGTTTTAATTTGCATTTCTCTTGTAGCTAATGATCAGGAACATTTTTTCATATGTTTATTTGTCATTTGGATTTCTGCCCCTGTGAAACTTCTGGTCAGGTATGCTTCGGCAATTAGTTATTTTCTTTTGGAAGCTAGCAGAGCATTGTAGATTTCAATAATCAGGCCTTTCTCTGATGTGTCATTGCTAAAATGTTTTCCCGGTCCGTGGGCTCTCTTCTTACTCTCTTGGTGAGTTCTTTTGATGTACACAGGTGTCTTATCTTCAGTATATCCCACTTGTCTATTTCTGCCTCCTCTGTATTTGTGCTCTTCCCTGTTTCCGATAGGCATGTATTCCCTGTGCCAAGATCGTCAGGTTTGTCCCAATTCCCACATTAATGTCCCAAGTTATTTGGGGTTTTATCTCAAGGGTGTGATCCACCTTGAGTTTATTCTTGTGCATGGAGTGAGGTAAGGGTCTTGCTTCATTTTTCTGCAGGTATATACCCATTTTCTCCAGCACAATTTATTGAAGAGAGCATCTGCTTACCATTGGATATTTTGGGGGCCCTTATCAAATATCAGTTGCCTGTATGTTGTTTTTATTTCTGGGTCTTCAGCTCTTTTTTGTTTGTCTGAATTATCTGTTGTTATACCAGTACTACACGATTTTGTCTACTGTAACCATATATTATGTGCTTAAGTCAGGTAGAGCAAGCCCTCCCACATTGTCCTTCTCCTTGAGGAGTTCTCTGCTAATTCTGAGCTTCCTAGCCCTCCATATGAAGTTGATAAACAGTTTTTCCAATTTTTGAAGAAGGATGGTGGTATTTGTATCGGGATAGCACTGGGCTTATATATTGCCTTGGCCAGCACTGACATCTGCCAATCCAGGAGCATGGGATAATCTTCCGTTTGTTGAGGTCACTCTTGGTTTCTTGTAGTATGTTTTATAATTTTCCTCATACAAATCTTTCAATTTCCTAGCCAGGCACATCCCTAGGTATTTCAGCTTGTGCTTGGTTATTGTAAAGGGTACTACCATTTTAATCATCTCCTCTGTGATTTTGTCTGATGTGTAGAGTAGTCCAATAAAATTCTGTTGGCTGTCTTGTATCCTGCCACTCTGCCATATTCCTCTACTGCTTCCAACACTCCACTTGTAGAGTTTAGGGGATCTTCAATGTATAGAATTACATCGTCTGTGAATAATGATGATTTCGCCTCTTCCTTCCCCAGATGAATACCTTTAATGTCTTTCTTTTTCTAAGTTTGTTAGCTAGGAACTCCAGTATGACGTTAAATAGGAGTGAGGACAAGGAGTATACTTGTCTGGTCCCCTTTTCCAGTGGAATTGTTTTCATCTTTTCTCCATTAACTGCCATGTTAGCTGTTGGTTTCTCACATATACCTTGTATAATATTCAGGAACTTTGCTTCTATTCCTATCTTCTTCAGTGTCTTAAACAGGAAAGCATGTTGGATGTTGTCGATGGCTTTTTCCGCATCTATCGATATTATCACGTGGTTCTTATCATGTTTCTTGCCAATGTGGCGAATAATGCTGATGGTCTTTCGTATGGTGAACCATCCCTGCATCCTTGCTATGAATCCCACTTGGTCCCGGTGAGTTATTTTTTAATATGCTTTTGTATTCTATTGGCCAGCATTTTGTTAAGGATTTCTGCATCGATGCTCACTGGGGATATTGGATTGTAGTTCTCAATTCTCCTGGGATTTTTGCCCACTTTAGGTATCAGAGTTATACCAGCTTCATAGAAAGGATTTGGGAGTTTTCCATGTTTCTCTATGTTCTGAAAGAGATTGTATAGGGTTGGTGTCCGTTCTTCCCTGAATGCTTGGTAGCATTCTCCTGTGAAGCCATCTGGCCCAGGGGAGTTTTTGTTGGTAATCCCTTGATTAACTTGTCTATTTCTTGCATTGCTATGGATCTGTTGAGATTCTTGATATCCATCTGGGATAGTCTAGGGAGGTGTTGTGTTTCCAAATATTTGTCTATGTCATCCAGACGGTTGAATTCCTTAGATTATAGGCCTTCATAATACTGTGTAATTATCCTTTTGATTTCATTAGGGTTCATTGTAATGTCCCCTGTTTTATCCTCCACTCTTGCAATTGTCTTCCATCCCTTCTTTGGTTTGGTTTGCCAGCAGTCTATCAATTGTATTAATTCTTTCAAAGAACCAACTTTTAGCCATATTAATTTTTTCCATGTTTTCTTATTTTCCCTCTCCCATATCTCAACTCTGATTTTTATACTATCTCTCCGTCCTCTTGCTATTCATAGGGTTGTTCTGTTGTCTCTGCTCTAATTGTTTTAAGTTTTATGCCAGCATTTCATCCACAAGTCACACTTCTTTTTGCAGGTGTGCATTTATTGCTATCAGCCATCCTCTGATAAATGCCTCTGCTGTATCCCACAGGTTTTGCTATGTCATCTTCACGTTCTCATTGGTTTCTAGAAACTTCCTGATCTCATCTCTGATCTGGGTCAATACCCACTCCTTTTGCAAAAGAGAAATGTTCATCCTCAAATTGTGTGCCCTTGTTTTGTTCACCACCCTTATGTTAATTTCCAGCTTGATGGCACAGTGATCAGACAGAGACGTCTGTATAATCTCTATGTGCTTGAATTTACTCAAGTTCGACTAGTGTCCCAGCATGTGATCTATTTAAGAATATGTGGCATGTGGGCTTGAAAAGAATATGAATAATTTTCATATGGGTGGGAAGTTCTGAAAATAACTTATCAAATCCAGTCGCCCAATGATGTTGTTTAGATCTGTAGCCTCCTTATTGAGTTTCTTTCCCAATGATCTGTCTCATTCAGAGAGTGATGTATTAAAGTCACCAACTCTAATTGTTGAGCCTGTAATTGCTTTTATAACTTTTTGGAGAGTTTGATTTACAAATGCCACAGCTCTCTCGTTAGGCTCATATAGATTTATTATGCTCACTGATTTTTGGTCCACTGTTCCCTTTAGCATTACATACTGCTCCTCCTTGTCTCTTGTGGTGGCCTGCATCTTAAGGTCAATTCTGTCAGATTATAAGATAGTTTCTCTCCTTTTTTGTTTTTTTGCATTGCCATTTGGTTGGTGTATTTTTCGCTAGCCTTTAATTCTCAACCTGTATTTGTCTCCAGGCCTTAGAGGTGTCTCCTGGAGGCAGCAGATCGATGGGGTTTGTTTTCTGAGCCAGTCTATTAGCCTCTGTCTTTTAATGCCTGAGTTCAGGCCATTCATATTCAGTGTTATTACATCCATCTGTGGACTCTGTGATGTCATCTTGTACCTTTTGTGCCCCGTGTTTTCCTACCTAGCTATCTTATCAGCTTGTGTGGTGTGTGAGGTTAGCCTTCTTTCCACTATTGAGCCAATGCTATCCTGGGGGCTGTTATTCTCTTTGTTGCCATATGGGTGGAATTGTTCTATGTGATGGTCCCTTATTGGCCTTCAGTGAGTGTTGATTTTTGCCCATACTGGATTGGCAAGGATCTTTTCTAGGGCTGGGTTTCTTTTCGTGTATTCTTTGAGGTTTTCCTTGTCTGGGAAGCCTCTTAATTTTCCATCTATCAAAGACATAATTTAGCCGGGTAAAGCATTCTTGGGCTTGTTTTGTTGTCTGTCAATATTTGGAATATGTTACTTCACTCCCTCCTCTTCTCATTGTTTCTGCTGATAGATCGGAACATACTCTTAATGGGGTACCTTTCTATGTGACTGTTTGCTTTTCCCTAGCTGCTTTTATGATCTTCTCCTTTTACTCATAGTTGGGTAATTTGACAACTATGTGTCTAGGTGAAATCTTATTAGGACTCAGTCTGTCTGGTGTTCTTTCAGGCTCCGGAACGATTGCCTGATTTTCATTTATTAAGCTGGTGTTGTTTTCCTCTAAGAATTTCCTTTCAACTTTCGTTGTTGACTTCTTTGTTGTGTCTTGTTCCAGTAGTCCAATTATTCTAATACTCTTCCTATTCATGGCATCAGACATGGCTGTCGGGTTTTCTACAGCTTCTCTGAATGCCTTACTTGACTGCTTTTCCCATTTGCTGATGTCTGCTTGGTTATCCTCTTGGTCACTGGTGCGATTCTCTGCATCCTCAAGTCTGTTGGCAAAGTCTGTCCATTTGCCACTGGATTTTGTTATTTCATGCTTTAAGTCTTGAATTTCCCTTTGATGCATTGCCTTTATCTCCTGTATCATTTCATCCTTTCCCTACATTTCTTCCCTCATATCCTGTATGACTCTAAGGAGCATGCTTAAATTTTTTTTCTGTGGTTGGTCAATATCTGCTTTGTCTGTGCACAGTGTTAGCTTCATGATTTCTTCGAGCATTGTCTTATGTTTCTCCCCCTTTTTCATTGAAGCACTTAGGACTGGTTGCTGTTTACATGTTGTTTTAGAGGAGCCTGGAGCCATATTCCAGAGTCAAAGAGCACTGGGCTCTCTCTTGGGGGACTTGTAGGATTGCTTCTACAAACTACCTGCTGGGAGCTTTAATGAGGGGTCAGGGTATTGCTATATCTTCCTTTAGTTTCATTCTTACCATTGCCGCCCAGTATTCCATTGTTTGTTGTGTGGGTGGGATAGTCCTCTCATGTGACGCTGGTTGGGTTGTTGTGGGCCCGTGAGGTCATCACTTCACTTGCTGATCTCTAAGGAGGCCTCATGGTGCTTGGAGCACCTTGGATGACCTGTACTATTTCCATGTGCAACTGGAGTGCCAAGGAGGCCTTGTGGTTGTATCCCCTAGGTGTGGAGCCATATAATGGACAGGGGATTTGCTGTAGACACACAGATCCTTTTGGAGGTTGGGTGAATATACGCGCAGTAGCGTGGAAACCCCACCAATGGTGGGCAAGAGGTCCATCCAGTCACATCCCTGGCCTTAGGGTTTAAGCTTGAGGTCCCTCCACTGTTTGAAGGGAGAACTGCCTGATGCTTAGTGTATGGAAGAGGACGGGCATGGTTTCATCAGCTGCATGCAAAGTCCACAAACGCCGGAGGGAGCTTTCACAGTTGGGTCTTCCAGTGGAGGGTAGTGGCTAAGAGTCTGCAAGTGGCTTGTTAAAGGTCAAAAAAAGGAGAGAAGCAAGAAAACAAAGACTGGTTCAAAAATGGCAAGTAAACTAACACCCACTCATAAACACACAACTAAAATGCACAGACTATAAAAAAGTGAAGAGTAAAAAAAGAAAATAGCAACAAATGAGAACTGGAGTAGCTGCAACTGTGGCAAGAAAGAGAGAACAGATGCAAAAGCAGTTAAACGAAGAAAAATGAAAGAAGAACAAACAGAAGAAGGAAAAAATGAAAAAGGCGAAAGAGAGAAAAACAAAAAATTAATCAACAGAGAGCTGAACTCCGTGCCGTGCTCTGTGTAGCACAGTCTCTTTCTGTGTGCAGCGCTGTCCTAGGGGGAAGGCTTTAGCTCTCCCCACTGGGTGGGCAGAGTTGTCCTAGGCAGAGTTTAGCAGTCTAGAAACCAGCGGTGGAATGTGGAAGGAAAAAGAGGAAATGGAGAGAATCATAAAAGCAGAGAGAGAAGAGAAGAGAACTAAAAAATAGAGAAGAATAAAAGACAAGAGAAGAAAGAGAAAGAAGGGGTAAAACCTCAGCTGTTCTCACTGAGATTGGCTGTAATGGTAAAGAGTGAAGAAAGGGAGAAGGAGGAAATGAAGAATAAAGAGATAACTGGCCCCTGAGATTGAATGGGCGGCAGCTGGGTTTAAACCCTGACCCATGATGGCAGTTTGGGGTGCCCTTTTAATGCAGGGACCCAGTGATGCTGGGGGGAATTGCCCTAGTTGGCATGATCACCTTAGAGATCTGACGGAGGTTTCCTCAGCAGATGGCTGTCACAGCTGCCTCGTGCGGTGTGCAGCACTCCCCAGAGGGCAGGCTGGAGTTCCCCCTGCTATTTGGGTTGGTTTGTCCTAGGCAGGGGGTAGTGACCTGACAGCCAGTAGTGGCGTATGATAGGAAAGAGGGAGAGAAGAGGGAAATGAGGAAAAACAGAAGGAAAAAGAAGGAGGTAAGAGAGAATAAAAAGCCAACACATACCCGAGCTCATTGAGATTGACTGTGGTGGGAAAGAGAGAAGGGCGAGCGAGTAAAGAAGGAAGAAATAGTGGTAAGTAAGGAGATAACTGAGACTTCATCACCAGTCCGTGGGGCTGGAGGAGTTCCAACTGTTCCCCAAGGTCACGGGGTGGAGTGCCCGCTTGATGAAGGGTTCCGCAGATGCTGAGTGGAATTTCTCTCAAAGGCAAGATCACAACAGCAGCCAGGCTTTAGTGCCCACTATGGTTCTGAGTGCTGGGGTTCCCTGGTATACCTGCCTTGTGCGGTATGTCGCACTACAGCATGGTCGCTGGCCGGTGTGTTACCACAGCCCCATCTAGGGCCCCAGGGCAGGCAGGACTAACTATCCACCTGGTTACTCCCACACCATGATCTGCCTCAGGTAAAATTCTGCTTTTTCACCTACTCCTAATTATGGTTAGCACCAGCCCCACTCCCCAGGATATGCACTCAAGGCAGCTAAATGCACACAGAGCTCTCGGTAAGGTTCTCCTCGTGTCTGGGGTAGTGTCCCCTCTAGGACATCAGCCTGGAGAAATCGCTGCTCCCCAGTGAAAAATTTGGAGGAGCTTTGCAGCTGGAGCTTCGAACACAGCTTGTTGAACATAGAGTGCTTTAGAGTGTCCTTCGGTCAAATTGGGAGTAGAAATCACATGCAAAAAGGGGGGTTCAGGAGATACCCTAGTACCCTAATTCTAATTTCATGACTCCATGTCCCAGTGGCCTTCACCTTACCTCCCAATTTTCCGGTCTGGCAGCAGGAGCTCTGGATCGGTGAGTCTTAACTAGTGGCCATTTTCCTCTAATCCCTGTTGTTGTTGGGGTTTTTTAAATCATTTTATTGGAGGCTCTTCAACTCTTATCACAATCCATACATCTAGACATTGTGTCAAGCACATTTGTAGATTGGTTGCCATCATCTTTTTCAAAATATTTTCTTTTGTTCCTACTTTTTTAAAAATCATTATATTAGGGGCTCATACAACTCTTATCACAATTGATACATACATCAATAGTGTAAAGCACATTTGTACATGTATTGCCCTCATCATTCTGAAAACTAGTCACCGTGTTCCTCCAATCCCTGTTGTTGCTTTTTTGTCATGGCCTTTTTGTTGTTGTTATTGTTTTGTTGCTTCCTTTTGCTCTGTCTTGTTTTTGTGCATGTTATTATGTCCTCAAGTCTGTCTAAATTACAGAGCCTGGATGAACAATCTGCAGGATAAAACAATGGGACTGATGGTTCCAGGGGAACATGGGAGAAGGGGATATCAGGGGAAAGGAAGTGGTGTTAACAAACCCAGGGACAAGGGAAACACAAGTGATTGAAATCCGTGGTGAGGATTACATTTATATATAAGGATGGCAAAATAGATCTATGTGCACATGTTTATAGGTTTAGTATTAAGGTAGCAGATGGACATGGGGCCTCCACTCAAGCACTCCCTCAATGCAAGAATACTTTGCTCTATTAACTTGGCGCTCCATGATGCTCACCTTCCTGACACAATTGCTGACGACAAAGCAAGTACATGAGCAAATGTGGTGAAGGAAGCTGATTGAGCCTGGCTCTCAAAAGATATAGCGTCTAGGGTTTTAAAGACTTACAGGTAAACAATAAGCCATCTAACTCACTAGAAGCAACAAAGCCCACATGGAAGAAGCACACCAGGCTGCATAATCATGAGATGTTGAAGGGGTTAAGTATCCAGTATCAAAAATCAAGAAATTCATTTCATTGTGGATGAGGAGGAGTGTGGATTGGGACGCAAAGCTGTTGTGTAGGAAACTAGACATCCCCTTACGGAAGGGTCGTGGGGGGGAGAAGAACCAGTCAGGGTGCAGTGTAGCAATGATGGAACATAGAGCTTTCCACTAGTTCTTAAATGCTTCCCCCTGACCCCCACTATCATGATCCCAATTCTCCCTTACAAATCTGGCTAGACCGGAGAATGTACACTGGTACATATAGGAACTGGAAACATAGGAATATGGTGGGGTGAGGGGTCGGGGATGATCCCTTTAGGCCCAGTGGTAAGAGTGGCGATATGGGAGGGTGGAGGGTGGGTGGGCTTGAAAGGGGGAATTAATTACAAGGCTCTACATATAACCTCCTCCGTGGGGATTGGACATCAGAAAAGTGGGTGAAGGGAGACGTCAGACAAGATAAAACACAATAATATTTTATAAATTATCAAGGGCCCATGATGGAGAGGGGAGCAGGAGGGAGGGGAAAAAAGAGGATCTGATGCAAAGGGCTTAAGTGGAGAGCAACTGCCTTGTAAATGATGAGGACAAAGAATGTACAGATGTGCTTTACACAATTGATGTATGTGTGGATTGTGATAAGAGTTGTATGAGTCCCTAATACAATTTTTATTTAATTACCTAGGGTTCGTGAGAGAGCGGGGAGAAGGGATTCAGGGGTAAATAAGTACCTGAAGCAAGGGGATAAGGTGGACAACAAATATTTTGAGAATGATGAGGAAAATGAATGCACAAATGTGCATTACACAAGTGATGTATGGATGGATTGTGATAAGCGTTGTATGAGCCCCTGAAAAAAGATTTTAAAAGAAAAAAGGAAGATCGTCAACAAGATGGATTGACAGACTGGCTGCACCAATGGACTTTGTGAGCCTAAGAACAATGGTGAGCATGGGGCAGGGCCAGGCAATGTTTCACTCAGTTGTGCCCAAGGTCCCGGTGAATATGATCCACTCAAAGCACATAAATGTAACAATGGGAAACTCATTTACTATGTCAGGAAAGATGTCCAAGTCTTCGAAGAGTTAGAGGTCTATACCGTGTGTGTGTGTGTGTGTGTGTGTGTGTGTCTGTGTGTGTGTGTGTGTGTGTGTGTTGGGTGGGGGTGGGGTGGGTTCCAAGTGTGTGAGTCCACCATGCAGGACGAGGGTGGTCAGAAGGTCAGCATGTGACCTAGAACCATCAGAAATGAAGGTCTGGGTCACCCCACCAGGCAAAATCCTCAGCCAGTTGAGGTGCTTGCTGAGGACAAAGTAATACAGAATGGGTAGTAGAAGAACATAGTTCTCTCAGTTACAACCACATGATCATTTCCAAAAGCCAGATTTGTAATTTTCAGAGGATTTACTTTATATGTGCTTATTGAATACCTGTCCTTTGTTCGTGTATGATACATCAGATACAATTGGACTCAGTGTGTTTTCGTTTATATGTATGATAGATGTTTGCTGGTAAGTGTGATATCATTAAGTTCCAGAAATTACATAGAGCTAAAGAGTTGTCTACATGTGCCAATTTGGCAAGGGGTGGATTGAGGTAGTTAGGTTATTTTGACAACCTGACCAAAAACCACATGTGGGTTTAATTGAAGGACAGAGAGATAAATGGCTCGCCAAGCCTTCCCTTTTTTGTCTCCTGCTCTTTGATCATCAGACCAGTGTGATGATCACATCAGGCCCTTGACACACAGCATGTGAGATCGCACCGATGATGCCTGCTCACATGGACCCAAACATAGAACCACAGCAGCAGAGGCCAGGTCACTCGTGCTTAAGCCACTGTAGTCCCTGCAGCTCAGGAAAGCGGCCCAGAGAGTAAGCGTCCACCTGGACTCAAGCACATTGTCTAACCTGCTCATTGCCCAAGCGACCTAAGCTATCAGACCATTTAACTTAAGGTGCAGGGAGTGTAAGGCAACCAGGAGGCCCGGTAGAAAAACAGAGATCCAATCTGGTGTCAAGACACGGGTATATCCCTCTAGAAGTGGTCATCTTTGGGAAGAACTTGGTATCTTGGAGAATCAATAAAGCAATGAACCAGCAATCAACTGTTCTGTCCAAATACAAACACACCCAAAAAAAAGGAGTAATAAGGCAAGGGTGAGCGGAAGGAGACACTTTATTGAGGTGGAGATTGGCTCGCCTCTGGGCTGCACCAGGCTCACTGGATTTCCCCGGAACAAGGCTCGGCTCCGTGGCTCTGGTTGTGGTAGTCTGTGCCTATATCGCCCAGGGTGGACAGAAACTCGGAAAACTCAATCTTCTCATCCCGATTCTTATCCTTCTTCTCAAACAGGTTGGCCAAGTAATCCCTCTTTCTTTTCTCCTGCGGAAAGATAGGGTGCACACAAGCAAAAGCCTATTACTTGTGAGATTTAATTGGGGAATGGCAGAAATGACTTGGGGGGTGGATGGCAGTTATGGAGGATGTGACCTTGGCAGAGGAATAAATGAGAAGTGTGGTTGCTCCATTCAGATCCCTCAACCCCAGAGCCCTGAGATGGGAAGCAGGAGCATGCTGAGCACTTTCTGAAGGAGCCATACCAGTAAGGGAGGCAGGGGCCTCCTCCCACCAGGCACCATCTGCATTTCTCTGAGGTCAAATTGCTATCTCTCTTCATGCCCACCCTGCAACATGAGTTCCAGATTTCCTTTCCTTGGGGCACAGGTTTTATAATTTTTACCGGGAAGTCCCACACACTCTACAGGAAACCCATAGTGAGAATAAGGCTGGCCAAATGCAAAGCCCTATGTCCACGTGTTCCGTGGTATGATTTCTATTGGGCTGCATCTTGAGGAGGTCCCACTGAACCCAGAAAAGCCAATGTCAGGGAGAGAGACTCTGAAGCAGATGGGTGGAGGTGAATCCAGTCAAAGCTGACCCATGACAGCTTTTCAAATGACACCACTCTGCTGGTCAGCTGCTAACAGCCTTTTATATCTGTATCCGATTTGTCCACTCACAAATCACTTCTCCTTTGGGACATCTTCCCCCTGGTGTGAATAATGACCCCCGGAATACATTCCAATCACAAAGTATGTGGAACGTGCCCAGGTCACACACTATGCAGCTGCAAGGAATAGAAGGAGAGCCCAGGGAATCTCACTCTGCACTTGAGACTCCATTCACTATATCACCTTCTGTACTTGGGGTAGCCCTAGAATTTGTTGGGGTGTGGGGTACATGGACACCCGGGAAAGACAGCTTGGATGCACTGCTAGATTCAGGATCAGACAACCACAGGGGATCCAGGCTACGGCCCAATACTGGGCATCCAGCCCCACTCACACAGTCACAGAGGAAGTTGGGGAAATTGTCCTTCATCATTTTCAGCAGGTCATGCTTGTTGATGGTGTCATCCTGTCCAGTGTATTTGTGAAACAGATCGATCATGCCCATGATGGACTTCTCAGCTTGGGTGTTGCTCATCTTTGCTTTCAAAGATCTGCAAGGGAAAAGACAATGACCTTGAATTCCTATCCCCAGGATAGCATTTCTGAGTGAGATGATGCGGAAGGGCTTGAGGAGCAAGGGCAGGTAGGCCTGAGAGGGAGGCAAACGGATTTATAGTTCTCTGTGTGCTGGAATAAATTGGCTCTAAGAGTCAAGGGTGAGACTGGCTGTCCCAGTCCGTGACTGGGAAAGTGAGGAAGAGTGTGAGTGTGAGCAGAGAACACGGCCTATCAGAATGACGAGGCGAGGGGAGGTTTCCTAGACCACCCCAGAAGTGAGAGACTATTAGCACAGTCCGTTGGTTTTATCTATTCCACAGGATACATGAACAGAACCCCACCCTCTTTAAGCTGTTCAGTGGAGAGAAGTGGGGAGT
This sequence comes from Tenrec ecaudatus, assembly GCF_050624435.1. Lineage (NCBI taxonomy): Eukaryota > Metazoa > Chordata > Mammalia > Afrosoricida > Tenrecidae > Tenrec > Tenrec ecaudatus. The sequence continues at coordinate 163,289,246 of NC_134530.1, forward strand.
GGGGGTCCTTTGGGTTGTCAGCAATCCAAGACCATCAAGTGTTTGTTCTTCTCTAACCTCTGAACTGCAGGGCTTCACAATTTTTACATAAACAGAAGTTTTAATTTAAGACCCTGATGCGAGACTTTCTTCCAACACTCAGAAGTCTAGCCTGGACTGAAACTCAAATCAGAAAAGTGCAGCCCTGCGATTCTGCCCTCCCACTTTCTAGAGCATCCTCAAGACAACTGGACTCAGCCATGAGGGCAGCTAATAACCACCCGCCATCACTGTCCCACGTGGGAGAAAGCTTCAGCCTGGTCAACTGCTAAGAAGAATCACCCAGCTTGTGGCAGCCATGTCCAAGGCCAGCCACTGATCCCTAGGCTAAAGAGTTCACTAAGCAATCATTGGACAGGAGGGCTGGAAGGTGGAGCTGTGTTTGACAAATGCCTATGTGAGGCTCGTCCAAAATGGATCATGTAATAATGAGAGAGAGTCCCAATTATGGAGATGGGGAGAGCTTTCACTAGACTCATATGTGACCCTGCACGCTTCTTCGTAGCTACGGAGCTTAAAAAAACAAACACTTATAGCTATCTGCTCAGGTCTGACACGTTTCAGGAGTGACCCTATAGGGCAGGGGACAACTGCCCCTGTGGGTACAAAACTGTCATTCTTTATGGGAGGTGAAAGCCTCACTTTTTTCCCAGAGAGCAGCTCCCCGACTAGTTCTGAACTGTTCACCTCTGGTTAGCTGTGCAATTTATAACCCAGTACACTAGAGGACACCTGGACATGGACAGAGGGAGTGGGGATTTATGATACTGGGGACTGGATGCAGGTGAATCCACAGAGGAACGAAGGCAAAAAGAGGGAAGGATCCTGTCCTTCACTCCCCTTGGAAATGTTTCCACCCAAACTACCACGAGTTCCCCTAGACATAGAGAGCAGAGCCACAAGAAGCAATGAAAGACCAATGAGGACCCTTGGGCCCAAGTCAGCCTCCAACCGGGCCTAGAACTCAGGCTCTCCCCACAGCAGCTCTCCCAGCTCTTGCCGGCCCAACAGTAAGAGGCTCTGGACAGCACTCCAGGGAAAGCTAAGAGGCAGGTGCAGACTTACCGGAGATTCGGATGATCCCGGAGAAGAAGATGAGGGAGGTTGTGTCTCTGGGCACAGAGCAGGCCCTATATAGGCTGAGCCTGGGTCTGTGGGGTTGGGAGCCCTGGGGCCCTGTGTGCTGTCTGCTTTCGGCAGCCCTGTCCATGCAAATGTGTAGACACTCCTCAGGGTGGTGACCCACATTTCCCATAAGCAATCAAGGCCACCAGTAAGTGCCCTTCCTAGGTGACCTCACCAAGGCCTTCTTCCTCCCAAAACCCAATAAGGGGTGGGGCTAAGTGGACCATGTCTTAACTGGGCTTTACATCCTAAGCCCACTGTCATCAAGTTGACTGTGATCCACAGTGACCCCATGACACACAGGAGAACTGCCCCTGTGCATTGCCCGGGTCAACAGTTGGATAAATGCACAAATAAAATGTAGATGCTTATGTATGAAAAGATGGACATGTCTGCTTCAAGAAAATTTCTAAAATTAAAAATTTTATTGGCATTTACTTCACATATCCCATAATGAATCATTTAATGGTATTAGCAAGAGATGTGCAATCATCACTACCGTCCATATGAAAACATTTCCTTTTTCTTCTCTCTGTTGTTAAGCCCCATTTTGCTCCATCTCCCTGTCCTGCCCACAGGTAATTGTCCATCCAGTACAGGCTCTACAGAGCTACCTATCCCGAATTTCACAGTCAGGAAATCATACAAAACCCAACAAACTGGAAGCAAAGAAATGAAAGCCAACACCGACTAGATTAAACGTAGAAAACTCTCCAGCCAAAACAAGCAGAAAATGTTAAAACTGAAACAACTTTATAATGACCCAAAAGGAGATCAGAGGATGAGGTATTACATTCTGACCAAACTATCCTCTCCCATCATTGCCTTTACAGTACTCTCTGTGATCACGAGGCGACTCATATCCCTAGACTGTATTCACATGGGATTGACCACAGGCTTACACCATGTGTATATCTTTGTGGAGCAGAAAGAGGTTTTTGCTGACCATCCAGGAGCGACTGGTGCATTCGAACTGGTGACCTTGTGGTTATCACCCCAATGCATAATGCATCCTAAACGGGTTAGTTATTAGCACCCTGCATGCAGCATATCGCTGGATACTAATTCACCCTCTGCTGCAGCAAGCCTGGACTCATAGTTCATAAACCAACCAGCTCTGCTGCTGCTGGAGAGCGTACAGACTTTGCCAGACATTCAGGTAGCCTCTGCACAGCCACTGCCTCATGATCCTTACCTCTGCAATGTCAGCACTGAAACCCTGTCATTGCAGGGAAGGCATGTTGTTTAGGACACTCAGATTATGAACCTGGATCGAGCCTTGACCAAGCTTTCTTGAAACTCCAAGTCCAGGGAAGGGACCTGATTCACAGAAGAGAGGGGGGACTCTGGGCTGAACACAGTCATGCCTCCTGCAGGGGACATGCATCCTGAACATAGGAGATCTTGCACTGAGGCCCCTACCCCAACACACACACACATGCACACACACATGCGCACACACGCCCACACACAGTTTTCCAGTGACACCTTTCCAACCCTGTGACAGATGCTTTCCTGAGGCATCTTCAATTCTTCCTCCTCCTCTATGCAAATCAGCTCGTGTCAGAGTGACAGAGATGATTGGGCTCTGACCCACACCATCTTCTGACACAAACTGATTTCCACACGGAAACAGGAGCCGAAACTCAGCGTAAGGAGACCTGGGGCTGCGGTGGACAGAACTGACGAGTCACTGACAGCTGTCACATTCCTGCAATCCTTCCTCAGTCCTCTCAGGACACAGACAGTTTCCAGCTTAGCCACTGAGCGGCCCCGAGGATTGCCTACAGAAGTGTCTTGAAGTCTCCCACAGATTCAGCCGATTCCCACATTCTTCCGTGTCCCTCCATTCAGTGTCTCCATCCATCATCACTGAAACCAGGGCAGGTCTGAGGTCTCCCTCTCCATACATTCATATTATAGTGACATGATATTTCACATCAAAAGCTGGACATGCACACGATTCAGTGATTGTGTTGTCTTCATCACGTCATAATGTGAAAATGACAAAAGCTTTCCAACACACCTATTTCCCAGATGCCACACCCCCACTTCCGTCAGCAGCGGACGATGGGAGTAGTTTGCTGTAGTTGGTGTGCACACCTGTACCTATCATCCACTTGTAATAATGCATGCTTACTGGGCATATCTTATTAGGCAAGCTACTCTTTATCCTTAGCCTGGGCAATTGTGAGAGATGTAAATCCAGTAGAGTTATTAGATATTAGTTGTCAAGTACCGTTCTCATGTGCCCTCACGACAACTGCTCCCACCATGACTCAAGTGTCCTGGGCATTAAGAGGCAAGTCCTGCCCTCTTTGAGTGCCCACACACAAGGAGTGAGTGCCCAGCCCAATGGATAGGCAGCCACATGGCTGGCTCTTCTTCTCAAGATTGATTTAGTGTTCCGTAGGGAGGTACCCCAACCTCACAGCCACACACTAGCCTGGATAGCACTGGCTTGGACTAGGTAGGCGGCTAGAAAAAGATGGAGGTTTCTGATGAAGGTAAGACCAATACATTGACCCCTGTGCAAAGCCACTGCCCTGGTTGCTTCTCACAGCATCCAGCCCAAGGGAGATCAAGGAGAAGACCTTGTTATTCTTTATTCTTGTTCATTTTTTTTAATTATTTTAAATCCTTCATTCTTGCTTTGCTCTCTATTTTCTATTTTGTTAAGTTTTATTGGCATTTTATTCACATGACATACAATTTAGTAATTCAATCATATCAAGGAGGTTACAATAATCAGTTTTAGAATATTCATTTTTCCTTGTACTCATTGTTATTTATGCAATTATTTTTTTCAATTATGGCAGAAATATACACATCAAAACATTCTCCAAGTCAGCAAATTCTACATGTATAGTTCAGTGCCATTCATTGTCCTTGTTATTCTGTATGACCATTATTGATAGCCTATTTGAAATTAGCCCATCCCCATTAACCTAACCTCAGTAGTAAAATTTGATTTCTCTCTCTCTCTTTCCCTCTCTCTCTTTCTTTGATGTAGTTTTCTAAAAAATTAAATAAATCACTTTTCAAAATAGTTGTACATACATTATCACAAGCAAGGCTGGACAATGTGAGGAGAAAATAACGGGACCAACGCCCCGGGGGACATGAGAGTGTGGGAGGTAGGGGAAAGGAGGAGGTGTTGGCCAACCCAGGGTCAAGGGAAATATGAGTGGTTCAAAACCAGTGGAGAGAGGGGATGGGAGGACTGGTAGGGAGTGACCAAGGGCAAGGTAACTTAGAGGAATTACTGAAACCAGAATGAAGGCTGAAAATTGTAGTGGGACAGGGGGAAAGCGTAAGGAAATAGAGAAAAGGAGTAGGAGGCAAAGGACATACATAGAAGCCTAAACACAGACATGCACATATGTAAATATATTTATGATTATGGGGGAAATAGACCTATGTGCATATATTTATAGGTTCAGTAGTAGGGTAGCAGGTGTACACTGGGCCTCCTCACACACTCCCTCAATACAATAGCACCTTGCTCATCTAAATGGTCATTCCATGATACCCACCTCCTGACATGATTGCTGAAGACAGACATGTGCATAAGCAAACGTGGTGAAGAAAGCTGATGGTGCCCAGCTTTCAAAAAGATATAGCATCTGGGGTCTTAAAGGCTTGAAGGCAAACAAGTGGCCATCTAGCTCAGAAGCAACAAAGCCCACAGAGAAGAAGCACACAAGCCTAAGTGAACACGAGGTTTTGAAAGGATCAGGTAGCAGACACCAAAGAACAAAAAGCATCATTGTGTGAACACCTTCCCCACATAAATGCTGAAGACGAATATGTGCATAAATAAGTATGGTGAAGAAGGCTGATGGTGCCCAGCTACTGAGAGATATAGCATCTGGGGACTTAAAGGCTTGAAAGTAAACAAGTGGCCACCTAACCCAGAAGCAACAAGTCCCACATGGAAGCAGCACACCAACATGTGTGATCATGAAGGGCCGAGGTGACCAGGTTTCAAGCAACAAAGGCCTGGGGAAAAAAAAAATCATATCATCATGAATGAGGGGAGTGCGTGATGGGGACCCAATGCCCATCTGTAGACAATTGGACATCCCTTGCAGAGGGATAGTGGGGAGCAGATGAGTCACTCAGGGTGCAGTGTAGCAACAATGAAACTCAAAACCTTCCTCTAGCTCTTGAATGCTTCCTCCCCCACAATTGTCATGATCCCAGTTCTACCTTGCAAACCTGGTTAGACCAGAGGATGCGCAGCGGTGCAGTTGGGATCTGGAAACACAGGGAATCTAGGACAGATGAACCCCTCAGGACCAATGGTGAAAGTGGTGACACCGGGAGGGAAGGGAGTGTAGAAAGGGGGAACCGATCTCGGGGATCTACATATAACCTCCTCTCTGGGGGATGGGCAACAGGATGGTGGGTGAAGGAAGACACCGGGCAGTGTAAGATAAGATAAAATAATAATTCATAAATTATTAAGGGTTCATGAGGGAGGGGAAGCAGGGAGGGGAGGAGAGGAAAAAAAAGGAAAATGAGGATTCCAGGAACACAAGTGGAAGGCAAATTTTGAAAATGATGAGGGCAACGAATGTATAAGGGTGCTTTACTCAATTGATGTATGTATGGATTGTGATAAGATATGTATGAGCCCCAATAAAATGATTTATTTTAAAAATTCCACAAACAGACATGGAACTACTTAGTCTTTATTTTTCTCATTGGTTTTTGGTGGTGGTTGTTGTTTAGTTTGGCTTTTTATTTTCTTTTGTTGTTTTATTTTTCTCTGTCTTGTTTTAGTGCTTATTATTGACTCTGAATGTCTATCTACACAAGATAGGTGGTATCAACAATCCGTAGAAGAAAACAATAGAACCAATTCCAGGGGTACATGGGAGAGGGGAAGGCGGGGAAAGGAATGTTGAGTCACCAAACCAGGAACAAGGGATCAACAAATGATGTAAAATCGATGGTGAGGAGGGCATAGGATGCCTGCTGGGCTTCAGCAGGACAATGTAGCTGAGAGGAGTTACTGAAACCGAATGAAGACCGAACATGATAGTGGGATGAGAGGAAAGTAAAAGGAAATAGAAGAAAGAACTAAGAAACAAGGGAAATTTATAGAGATCTGAATATAGTCATGTCCATATATAAATATATTTATATATAATATTGGGGAGACAGATCTATGTTGATGTATTTCTATGTTAAGTATTAAGGTAGCAGAAGGACATTGGGCCTCTATGCAAGTACCCCCTCAACACAAGAACAATTTGTTCTAATAACCAGGCATTCTGTGATGCTCAGCTTCCTGGCACGATCCTTGAAGACAAAATGGGTGCATAAGGAAATGTGGTGAAGAAAGCTGATGGTGCCTGGCTATCAAAAATATAATGCCTGGGGTGTTAAAGGCTTGAAGATAAACAAGCGGCCATCTAGCTGAGAAGCAACTAACCCCACATGGAGGAAGCACATGAGCCTGTGTGATCATGAGGTGTTGATGGAATCAAGTATCAGGCTAAAGACCCAGAACAAAAAAACCATATCAATGTGAATGAGGGTCTGTGTGTGAAATGGAGATCCAAAGCCAATTTGTAGAAAATTGGACATCCCCTTACAAAAGGGTCAAAAGGAAAAGAGGAGCCAGTCAGGGTGCAGTATAACATCAATGAAACATACAACTCTACTCAAGTTCTTTAATGCTTCCTCACCCCCTACCTCACCATATTATGACACCAATTCTACCTTACAAATTTGGCTACACCAGAGCATGTACACTGATACAGAAAACAGCTGGAACCACAGGGAATCCAGGACAAATAAATCCCTCAGAACCAATAATAAGAGTAGTGATATCAGGATATAAGTGGGATATACTGAAGATAAGTCACCTGTGTACATCAAAAGAATTCACCAAGAGAGTAATAAGAGAATCTGCGGACTGGAAAAACATCCTTAGCAATGGCACACCAGACAAAGGTCTTATTACTAAAATCTACTATACTTTGAAAGCTTACAATAAGAGGAAAACTAACTGCCCACTGAAGAGGTAGGCAAAGGACATGAACAGAAGTTTGTAGTTTTAGATCTCCAGCATACTTGTTGAGTTTCTTCCCCAGTGATCTATCTTTCTCAAGAGCGATATATTGAAATCACCCTCTATAATTGTTGAGGCTGTGATTTCTTTTTGAAGTACTTGGTTGACATATTCAGTGGGTTTTTCATTCAGGGAATATGTTTAAAGTGCTTAGTGGTTCTTTGTCTACAGTTCCTTTGAGCATTTTATACTGTCCCTCCTTATCTATTTTTATGTTTACACTTTGAAGTCAGTTTTATCCCAGATTAGGATGGCAACCCCTGTGGTTTTTTTAATTACTGTTTGCTTGGTATGCGTTTGTCGAGCCTTCAATTCTCAGCCTATTTTTGTCTGTAGTCTTGAGATGTATCTATGGTAGGCAGTAGATTGATGAGTTGTGTTTTTTAAGTCAGTCTGCCAGTCTCAGTCTTTTAATGCCTGAGTTCAGTCCATTGATAATCAGGGTTATTGTATCAATCCGTGGACTTTGTGATGTCATCTTATACCTTTTGTGTTGGGTGTTTTCCTACCTCCCTTTCTTAGTGTGTTGGGAATGTGTGTGTGTGTGTGTGTGTGCGCACGCACGTGTGTGTGTGTGTGTGTGTGTGTGTGTGTGTCATTCTTGACTTCTTTCCACCCTTAAGTCAATGCTATCTTGTGGTCAGTTTTCTTTGTTTCCCTCTGGGTAGGATTATTCTATGAAGCGATCTCTTATTTATGTTTAGTGAGTGCGCTTCTTCTGACTATACTGGGTCAGCAAGGATCTTTTATATCTCTTGATTTCTTCTAAGGTATTCTTTGAGTTTTTCCTTGTCTGGGAAGACTCCTATTTCTCTATTTTCTTGATAAATCATTTGAATGGGTAGAGTATTCTTTGGTTTGTGTTCTTTTCCTTCAATTTTTGGAATATATTACTCTACTCTCTCCTCTTGTTCATAGTGCCCATTAAGATGTCTGAGCATATTCTTATTTAGGAATCTTTATATGTGATTGCTTGTTTTTTACTAGCTGCTCTCATGATTTTCTCCTTTTCCTCTACTTTGGATAGTTTAACTATGATCTGCCTTGGTGATTTCTTCTTGGGATTCAGTCTAGTTGGTGTTCTTTCAGCCTCCTAAATGGTTGCCAAGTTTTCATTCATTAAACTGAGGATATTTTCCTCCAAGTATTCTCTCACTATTGTTGCAGATGACTTTATTGTGTCTTCCTCCAGTAATCCAAGTATTCTGAGGTTTACCTCTTCATAGCATCCAACATAGCTCTTAAATTTTCTTCAGCTTCTCTGATGATTTTATTAGATTTTTGTTTACATTTGTTAAAGTCTCCTTGGCTGTCTTCTAGGTCACTGGTGCGGTTCTCTGCTTCCTCCAGTTGATTCACTAGGTCCATGAGTCTGCTAATGGGTTTTGTTATCTCCTCCCTAAGCTCTGGTATTTCTCTTTGGTGTATGAACGCTATCTCCTCTATCATTTCATCCTTTTTCTGTATTGTTTCCCTCATGTCCTGTATGACTCCAAGCAGCATTCTGAAAATTTCTTTCTGTGCCTCATCAATTTCTGTTTCTTCTATGCACATCGTGAAATTCAGGACATCTTTGGCCATTGCATTTTGTTTATCCTATTTTTGTTGTTGTTGAGGTCTTTGGGGCAGATTGCTATTTGCATTGCATTGTTTTAGAGGATCCAGGTGCCATTTTCCAGGGAGTCGAAGAGCACTGGCTGTCTCTGGGAGACTCATAAGAATGTATCTTTGAATCATCTTCAGCTAATTTCACTACGGAATTGGCTTACCGCTTTATCTTCCTGTGACTTCACTCCTTCCCTAGTCAACCAGTATTCTGTTATTGAGAGGGAACGTTGGAAGGTCATCGTAGGGGACACTGGTTGATTTGCTGTTGAACCATGAGAATGGTGCTGTACTGGGTGATCTCATAAGAAGTCGTGATGGTGAGGCCCACGGAAGGTTGGATGCCACAGTGTGGGGGTGGGGGAGCATGCTGCAAGGGGATTGTCACAGAAGGCTAGTGGATTGCCTGCTTTGACATAGAGCACCGCGAATTGTGGGCGGAATTTCCCTGGTGAGGTAGATCGCTGCGGAGATTGGGCAGAAGTTCCCGCAGCAACGTGGAAATTGCCAAGTGTTGGCGGAGCTGTCTTAGGCTATGTGAGGTACTAAGACAGGCAGGAGGAAATTCCCTCAGTCACGTGGGACCACAGAGGACAGATAGAAGCACCCCTAAACACATTGGCAGAAATTCCCTGGGAAGAAGTTGGGTGGAATGTCCCTGGTGGAGGGCGAGTGGGCTTTCCCCAGTCTTGAGCTATACTGCACAGGGTGGAGCTCTCCCAGCTGGGTAGTTGCAGATGAAAATGCCCAAGGATAAGGAGGGTGGTCTGGAGGTCAGCAATGGCTGTCAGAGAAAAAGAGACAAAGATGGGAAAAAGCATGCGCACAGGGACAGTGCGGGGAATAGAGAGATGAAAGGAGAAAACAAGGGCACAGCAACTGTGGGGGGATAGACAGAAGAAAGGGAAACAAAAATAACGATATAGCTGAGCCCAAATTCCTGACCATGGGGCTGCAAGGGTTTAATCCATGGCCCAAGGCCGTAGCAAGTTGTGGATGTGCTGAGACAAAGCCTGTGCACTGGTTCCAAATGATCCCAGGTCTGGCCTAGACAGTGGTGGGGCAAACGTCAAATCCTAGCTGGCCTGCGCAGTTGTAAGCCAAAAGACCCCAGCCCCTCAAAACCTTGTGGATCGGTGCCTACTTCTCTTTATGATGCTCCTCCTGTGATCCAGCTGTGTTGTTTCCCTCTTAGTAACTCTCCAGCACTGATTTTTACGGAGTCCCTCTGGTATGTGTTACTCGGTAGCCATCTTCCAGGAATTCTCCCCAGAAAGACACTTTTATAGGAAAGAGCTGCCCAATTCTATAAACCTTCCCCAGAGGGGGTTGCTGAGACAGGGAAGATGAGTGCTAAGACTGGTGGCTGGTGCTACATGCATGGCAGCAGCTTTTGAAATTTCTCTGGGCTCTAATCAATTTTTTTGTCTTTAATCCTCACCTTCCCCGTTGACCCTTCTTCTATCTCTATAAACATGGCGGTCTAGCGTGCCAGGGCTGCTCAGCCTTATCCTAGAGTGGAGCATGTAGCCAAGGCCACAGTTCTTTCAGGGGGGGATATACGATATTGGTCAGGAAAGGAAATGGGTGAGGTATAGGTTTGCCCTCAAGAAAGAGGGGTAGGGTTTTCTAGCTTGTGACAAGTAGCAAAACTTTTGGCCCACAGTGCACTTTAGTGTCACTCACAGCCTTAGAATTGAAGATGTTCACCTGCGTCCATAGCAGGGTCACCATCCAGTCACTTGGTTGGCATCTTTCTGATTTGCTGCAGGGACTAACAGTGTTTAACTGGCATCTGTTAGTCATTTTCACTTTTTATGCATCCCCAGCTGCCCTCCAATTTGTCTTTGTCTTCTACCTTACCTTCTTTTCAATTTCAACTTTGCTCTGTTCTATAGCTTTATAAAACAGGAGTGTGTGGGACTAAGGCAAAGCATACATAAGGACCTGTTTTAGGCGCTATTCCTTGTACAACAAAAATACTGAATATTTTTTCCTCCTTAGTAAAAGGATTGAAGTCAGCCTCAATTATCATATTAGATTGCCATGCCTTATTTCCACTTCACACAAAGGACTAGGCCAACTCTTTGTTTTTCTTCTTGTTTAAACTTATGTCTTTTTAATATAAAAGTGTAGGCTTTTAAATTTTAAAACAACATGGTGTGAGGAAGGGATGCAAACAATTTTTAATGTATTGTTTTTATAACAACAACAACCAAAAAACACTCCTCCTGTTGGAGCCCTTTGAGCAGGCTCACTCTAAAGTGACCAGATGTCCCACTTTTATCAAGACACTGATTTTTAACAATTGTTACCGCATCCCATAGAATTTTTTTAAGTCCTGATTTTGGAAAGCGTGCACAACAAGCTAGGGTATAAGTTTTTCGACTCTTGTGTGGCTATTTCACCAGGATATGAGTTTTATCAATGGTGTTCTGCTTTACCAATGTTAAAATCTGGTTACCTTACAAACAGAATTTCTCATATAGTACAAATCAAAGAGTGAGGCATGGTTCTGGGAATGATTAGTGTGATGGACATACTGCCTGCAGAAGTAAATAGACCTAGATCAAGCTTTGCATTTTGATATTTGTGTTTCATAAAGGTTTTTTACTATTTTTATTTTTTATTATTTTGTCGCAAAGAAAAACACTCCTCCATGGTCCTGTGTCCTTCATATAACAACACACTCAGTGAGGATTCAATTCCAGTGCTCTGAAGTTAATCAGTACACAACCAGCCTGAGTCTTATCCTTTCAGCACTACAGATCTTGACTGTTGCTCTCCTCCAACTCCACCGAGCACATTCTCACACCTCAAGGAGGAGCTGCACCTCGGAGCAGAATTCCTCACTCATTCGCACTCGCACACTCGAGCACACACAGAGAGACCCTATGGACTCACATGTGTAAACACAAACATACATATCTCTAGACTTCCAAAGGGAGGCTAGTTCTCAGAACGCTGCTGCCTCTTCCCATTCATGAAAATTATCCACAAGGAAATGTTCATTTGGATTCTGATTCAAGGAGATGCCTTGACTTTGGTCCAGGATTTACTTTTGGCCCTAAAACGAGTGGTGAGATCCTATTTTCCATGGCCCTGAGGAGCAACTGCCATTAGAGGCTGGGCAATGATTATGTGCCCCTTCTCTCCACCCTTCTCTAAACAGCCAGGGGGGTGATAGACATCTCAGTGCCACACCCAAGGAATCTCACTGCCAATACATGCAAGCGCAGACAGGCCTCTCCTGAGAGACACTGGAACCCACCTGCATCCAGTAGATCATTTTATATATATATATACACACACACACACACACACATATATGCCTGTGGTGGGGCCTCCCCACAGGAGCCCTTTCCCTCTACACTCACCAGTTGAGTTACATAAAGGGCAGAGATAAGCCAGGCAAGGAAAGACAAGGAGGCTTCTATGGAGTCAATGTCAGCTGGGTGCTGAGTCTACAAAACTGAGAGCCAAGACTTCTCCATTTGTCCACTCATTATGTACCCACCCCAGAACCCAAAAAGATGGTGGAAGTAACACATCCTTTGAAAAGAGACACTTTATTGTTTCTTTGGGGGTAAAGGTCTCAGACAGCCTCCAGTCCGGGCTACAATCAATTGTCTTCCCCAGAGCAGGGCTCTGCACCATGGCTTTGATTGTGGTAGTCATCAACTATGTCCCCCATAATGGAGAGAAACTCTTGAAATGACATCATGTGATCCTTATCCGTATCCTTCCTGGCAAATAGATCAGACAAGTAATTTGTATTCTTTTTTTCCTGTGGGGATCAAAACATACAAAGAAGAAAATTCCATCACTATCCAGTCCTGGATGAGGGGGAAAGAGGAGAAGAGGCAGACAGATGGGAGAATCCTGCCACCCAAGCAGGAGACTTGGGTTCAATTGTGCACTGTATTTAAGCTTAGCCACCACCCACTTAGCAGTGGAGCCTTGTGTGTTGCTATCCTGCTGATGATAGCTAACAGTAACCTTACCTCCCAGGGAAGCGTGAAGAGAAGCCTTGGGGAGGTAACTTTTAGCCCAAGGGAACGAAACACGTAGGGATTCTCAGTGAGCAGTGAAAGGGGAAATACATGCATCTCTTCACTGCTCCCCAAATCATAGCATTGCCTTGACTTTCCAGTATGTCTGCCACTTCTGTCAAGGCAGCTTCAAATAAAGTACTCATTTCCAACAACACCTCAACAAGTTAAATTCTATCATCTTTTTTATAGTGGAGAAACTAAAATCATAGAGTGTGGGCAGGTTGTTCAGGGTTACACAGCAGGGAACTCCCAGAGGTGGGCCAGGAGCCCAGGACTTCTGATTCTGAATCATGGACTGGGTGAATGGTACATTAAGCCACAACATGGGACTGGCCTTTCCTGGGTCCTGGGGGTATGATGAGGAGAAGCAACAGATGTGGACAGTGAATCAAGACCCCAGATTAGCGGAACACAAACAGAGCACTCACCGCCCAGGAGATAGTTCAGAGGGGTCAGGAGCTAAGGAAACATCCACCCATCCCTGCCCCCTCCACATACAATCTCTCCCCACCCGAGATAAACCAAACTCACACAGGCACTGAGGAAATTGGGGAAGTTCTTCTTCAACAGCTTGATCATGTTTTCCTTATTTATCTTATCATTTTGACCGCTGTATGAGTGAAATAACTTGACCAAACCCATTGCGGACATCTCGGCTACAGTCAACCCCATCTTGGAATTCAAACAGGCTGCAGGGGAAAAAAAAGAAAATTAGATGTTTTCTTGTTATTCCAAGATGGGAATGCGTCAACAATAAACTCATGAAAACAAGTTGAGTTGGGAGAGTTGGAAGGATGACTCTGAAGAGTGAGTGAGGGCTGAGCTAAGCAAACAGAAAGGACCTGTCATTTCTCAAGCATCAAGATAACTGAGTCTCAGAGAGGGAGGGTGGCTCTAGGAGGGATGGGCCGAGAACAACCAAGATCTGTGCTGTGGTTAGGGAGCAGTGGCGGCTGAACGAAGGTGGATGGGGATAGAACCTTGGCTGGCTTGAGTTAAGAGCAAGACCGCAAAGAGCATCTCAAATCCTAAGGCAAGACTTTCCCACCAAGCATGACATTGGTCTACTTCATCCTCCTCGCTTGGGAAACATGTAGGGTCACAATCCACAGTCCTGTATCTCTGGGTATCATCCCTAACCATGCTGAGGAACGACAGAAGACTATGCATATCGGGGATACCACCTGATCATCTTGGGGTCTCCTCCTGCTAGACAGAAAACTAACACTAGCTGAGACCAGGACACCAGCTGTGGGTGTGGATGTGAGCCGTGAAACATCACTCAACGCCCACGACAGGTTTCCTGGGCTGCTTCCTGGACGTGGAAAAGGAGCTGGGGCCCTAGAAGGTTCCAGGCTTAAAATGAATAAAATAACTGCTTGAGTTTCTACAATGAAGAAAGGATGAAGAGGGAGTCAGAGGATGCTTTTGAACTGTCCATTATTGAAGATTATCCGTCTCCAGTAGTTCTGCCATGCTAAATAAGCTGGTCAGACTTCCAGAAGATAAGATCTCCCGCACAGCACTGAGAAATCTGGACTAGACTGGAGTTGAACAACGGATCCCTGAGTCCCAGACTTTCTGGGTCTCGGGAAAATCCCTTACACTGAACACATAGTCGTCTACTAACAAGCCACCATAACCTCCCAAGAGTGGGTTACCCGGATGGCTGCTAATCTCATGCTCCGTAGGTGCAAACCATCAGCTGCTCCACAGAAAAAAAACAATGAGGCTTTACTACTCCCATAAAGAGTTACATCTCATAAACTAATAGAGGCAGTTCTACCCTGTCCTGTAGGGTCACTATGAGTCGGAATTGACTTGGTGGCAGTGAACTTGGTCCGTGAGGTATTCCAGGGAGAGGAGTCCACTAGACTTTACAGCATGCATGAGGACTGTGGCCAGGCCAGGTTCTGAGCCCAGTGCCCTAAGAGATGGGGCATTTCCAGGGGTGAAAAGACTTTTGGGTTGATGAGACCATTTTGAAAATTGGGACAGGGTATTTGGAACAAGCAATGACACACTGCCTTCCACGGGCAGGTATGCAAGAACTTTACAGCCATCTGCATACTGATACCGATCCCTCCACTCTCCAAAGCTTCCTGAAGTTATGTGGAAACCCTATGTCCAAACAGAGCACTGAGACCAAGAAGTAAAGAAAGGCCACCCAACGAGGAGACATTTTACCTAATGATTCTCAGGAAAGCACCTCGTTTTGCCTCGAGAGTAATAACGAGATCATCTAGCCAACCAGCCTGTCACTGAGAGGAAGAGGGAGGAAATCTGACACAACACCTACAGAAGCAGGTAGAGACTTACCAGAGCTCAGGATAATCACAGTGGAGAGTGTGAATGAGGCTGTGCTTTTGAGGCCCAGAGAAGACCTTTTATAGGGCTCAGCCTGGCATCTTCCCAAAAACCTGGTGCCCTGTGGCAATGTTCATTAGTCTCCCGGTATATTGCTCCACTTTGGGTGGGGGAACACACCCAAGAAACTGTGACCAGCACTTCCTGCATGATTTAAACTCAAATTCACTGCCATCAAGTCAATGCCGCATCACACAGACCCTATGGGGCACGGGAGAACTAGCTCTGTGAGTTTCCTAAGCTGTAATGCTTTCTAGGAGGAGAAAGCCTTATCTTTCTCCCAAGGAGCAACTGGCGGTTTCGAACTGTTGATGTGGCAATTACCATCCCAGCTCATAACTACTAAACCACCCGGGCTCCGATATCCTGACAAATATATCTGGCCCCAAGTGGCCAACCGCTACCAAGGCACATTTCCATGACATTCTACCTGAGCTAGGCCCTTGGCTGGTGGAAGAAGGTCCAAAGCAAGAGAGGTGTGGACCGAAAGAGCACATTACCTCATCTCAAGAATGATGGGACCCAGGCTTCCGGGAAGGAAGAAGCACCTGTGTGTTTGTTCATCCATTCACTCATCCCGCCACAATCCATTGATGGTTACTAATAACTACTCCCATTTCCTAGCACTGCCATGTGCCCAGGAACATTTTAATTGCCTTTTTGCATGGCCCCAGAGGCCCATCAGAGACACTATGATGCAGATCTTTACAGAGGAGTAACTGGAACTGTGGTTGGGTGTTTCAAGACGACTCAGAAAGAATGTGCTCAAGGACTCAAACCCAAGTCACTGGAGTATCAAGGCCCACCCTGCCCTCCTGGTGAACCTTCGTGGTGTCACTCTCTGTCCTGGCCAAGGCCTCACACCACTGTCTACCCTGGAGGAGATTACAGCCCAGAGGAGGTGGCCCTGCACAGAAGCATTCCACAGGGCCTCCCGCCAAAGAGCGCTGTGGTCCCCACTGCCCTGGATGTCACACTCTTTCCACTCACAGGCCCCTCTTCAAGGATTGTCTGTTGATAGTATTGCCCTGGGAACCAAACTTGATGCATCAGGGAAGCTTGCTTTGTTTTCAAAACACCTTCACCAACAACGTTCTCATGCTAGATCTTCACATGAATCCCTACAAGGAAACTAGGACAACTGGCAGGAAAAAAGGTTGATGCTGAACCAATGATGGTCTGTTGGAGTGGGAGATGTCATTGCTGTAGCAGGTTCATCTAAATGACAGCCACTATACTGCCCTGCTCTGTAAACCTTCACATCATATTGAGAGTAGCCAAACAGCCTTCCAGGGGCCCATAATACCACCTGACACCAAAACCAAACTCACCATCGAGTCAATGCTGGCTTATAGCAACCCTATAGGGCAGGGTGCAACTGCCTCTGTGACCTGCTGAGACTGTAGCTGTTAACGGGAGGAGAAAGGCCTGCCTTTCTCCCAAGGAGCAGCTGGTGGTTTTGAACTGCTGACTTAGCAACTCGAAGCCATGTACATTCACCAAGCCTCCAACTCTACCCTGATATGGAACTTAACCCTCAGCTCTTCCATTTCAGTTCTCACGGAAACTTTCCCACTTTCTGAACTTGCCCCCTTCTTCTTGTGCCTTGACTTGACACCAAATATGTCCTCCCCCGTCTCTTCGAACTATAACTTGCCGCTGCCCCTAGCAAGGGGGCCACACCAGCCCAGCCCACCAGCCCCGCCAGCCACAGTCTGAGTTTCTGCCTCCATCTCCATCCACCCTCTCTCCGACATCAGAGGTCTCGTAACCACTCTTTAAAATCAGCCATTGTGGCAAATCAATCCATCATTGAAGGCGACGCGGGACTTAGTTATTAATGGAAGACACTTCACTGCTATCGAGTCGATTCTGGCTCACAGGGATCTTATAAGACAGAGCAGACCTACCCGCTTGGGTTGCTGAGCCCAGAATTCTTTTAACAGTAGAAAGCCTCGTCTTTCTCTCACTCATGGGAAGGACTGAGTAAATGCGGATCAGAGAGCATGGGTTGGGGAGGGGGATGAATTTTACATTGAAAAACTTTTTGTGTTTGTTGATTCTCTGTTATTTCCAAATACATATTGTGCAAAGTGATTTCATTTTATCTTTCTTGACTTCTGCTCCTTTGAATTGCGTGTGAAAAGGAATGTCATGATAATCAGCCAGGTTTGGGGCCTTCTGCAACATTGTTTCAGGAAAGGTCCTTTTTTTGACTATAATCTTTTTGCCCATTCCCTTTCTCACTAAACAAGTCCATATTCAATGTCTGTCTTTTTGTCTATGTGTTTGCTAAATGCTTATGAGACAAACTAACCTTAGCAACAGTAACACCATCTTGTTGACTGCTGAATGACCTGCCTCCATCCCCCTCACATCTCAATCAGTCCCACTAGTAATTGATTTTAGAATGTGCTCTTACGTTCTCAAGATCAGAACATTGTAATTAATATTATTGTTTCTTTTGATGTTGTAACCCAAATATGACTATTTTTATTTGATTAACCAGGATTTTATAATCAATGCTGTGCCCTGTAATGCTGACTAACTCTAAAGAATATTATGATTAATTCTGCTTTCTGCTTCTGTCCATAGTTGCTTATGTCCTAGACAAATAATAAATGAGCTTTTTCTTTTAAAGATGGACTGGCATGTCCACTTGAGCCTGGAATCAAAGACCCGCTTTTAGAATCTAGCAGTCGGGTTACAACTGAATACAGACTCTTCCAAATGATGGAGACATTAGTGTGGCTGTCACTTATGGGACCCCACAACACTTGTTGGTGTGGGTGTTCAATTCCATTGCATGGGATTAATCTGGATCTTTCTGGTTTCTGTTTTCTTCCACTCAGTCGTTTCTTATCGACACATCCTCCTTACCCTTTGCTACCTGTGTCAGGCATCTATGAGTCCACCCAACCCAACGCCACGGCTTCATAGGTGTGTGCTTTCCTTCTTGGCCCGTAGGCACTCGTGATGGTTCACATGTTTCCTAAACCCCAGCCTCCCTGAGAGGCAATGACCAGGGTTTTATATGGCCTCTGTGAAGGCCTCTGTAATGGGACCTGCAACAGCCCCGGGGCCAGGTGTGCCTGGACTGTGTGCTGAAAGGCTCTGGTTTCCGTAGTGTTGCCACAGTGGAGGGGGTGGGACTTTGCTCAATCTGGAAGCACATAAAATCCTATGAGGCAGACATAGACAAAAGGGAGGAACTCCCAGATGCATTGTGCATTTTTCCTCCCTGTACCCACCCCAAACAGACTGTTTCAAGATGCAGTGGCTCCATATGACCTCTCTGAAGAGGTTGTCTGTGAAGAAGCACCCAGCCTCATTTTCTGGAGAAGCGGTGATCAGCGCAGTGGTGCACCACCCTATTCTGCTTCACCTTCCTCTCCCCTTGCTTCCACTCCCCACTCTCTGGAGGCCCTGGAATTGCGCACCCCCACATGTGCATGCACACACACACCAAATAAAGGATTGGTGTGCATGTTTTGCTTTGGACTCTGTTTTCCAGGAAGTCTGAATGAAGACATTTGGTACCAGGAGTAGCTCTAGAGAACAGTCCTAGGGTCGGACCTGAAATGGGTTTGATACTTGTCTTAAGGTTGTAGAGGTTCCATTACGATGGTAAGTGAGGTAGTATTCAGGGGCAACAGAAGTACACAAATTTCCTCTGCGGTAATGGGGATTGGGTGCGGGTGGAAAGAAAGTCACTGAGTGAGGTCAAGGGGTGGAGCATGGGCTCTGTCTGGAGGCAATGATTCTTACTAGGACAGTGACATGGGTGACTTCTTTGTATGGCATTGAAGGTTTAAAAAATGAAAAATAAAACAGGCAAAAAACAAAATAGCAAAGGCCCTCAGGGGCACCATTTAAGGAGACTTTAACTCCTACAAATGCTAGCTACACCAAGCCCTAAATCAGGCCCAAGGCTTGGTCATAATGGTGACCGAGCTGGAAAGGAGCTCAAATGCAATAGCATTGAACTTCTATAGCAAGGCTAGAGGCCTGATAGGGCAAGATGAGCACCCTGAAGACTAGATGGAGGCATGTGGGTGACAGACTCACCCCAACATTACTCTGATCCTTTGAAGATCACTAAAAGGAGAACAACCTCGCCCTCCTTGCCCCTGAAGATGAGGTAATGACCTTATTACAAATAGGTGACACCCGGGACGCTTGTTCCCCTGGAACTCTGTCTTACCACACCTCTTTGCCACAGATCAGGCAGGGACCTAAACACAATCTGAAAGCCAAGTCCAGCATGGGGTTTCAAAACAATTTTTTTTAATCTACCTCCCAAAAGGATTTCAGAACCTGATGAATGTGAGCCAGCAGGAAGATATGAGAGCATGTGAGATCTTGACTGGTGGTGGAGGAAGATGAGATAAAGGGTTGAATAAAAGAGATTTCATTCGTGACTTAGAGCCAAGCCTTAGGCAAGGACATCTGGAGCAGGTCTAAGTGGTGTACTGTTTGACTCCTTGAACTTTGCTACAATACAATGATCACCTACAGATATGCGGTGCAGGTGCCAGAATCCCTGGGCACAGTACTGAAGGGCGACTCTGAAGGATCCACTAGAATGGATTAACCATGCCGTAACTGAGATCGCATCATCTGGCTGCGTCCCTTAGGCGATCCAGAGGACACTCCCTTCATAAGACCACAAGAAATCGGATGAGAGAGACATGAGCATCTTTGAGCTGAGTGGGGGCTGTCCACTGCAGATTGGCTAACGTTGGGAAATGCTGCTATGTAACTGGTCTTATATCGGTGAGGAGGGTGGAATTCCACAGTGGCAGGAGGTGGAAATGAAACCTAGTATCAAGTGAGTAAAATAAGTGACAAGGAGCCCTGCAGAAAAGACTGTGCGGGGACCCAATAGCATCCATTCCTTCTCATTAAAGTTCATCTGATGAGAAACCCTAGGCAATAAGATAAAATAACAAATACTTCCCTCTGAGACCAAGGACTCATGGGTGCATGCTGTCAGCACTTTGCTTCCATTTTATAGACAAGAGGGTATTTTTTTAATAAGTCATTTAAAAAGTAAAGTATAATGATTGGGAAGGAAAAATAAAACTGGCATTATTTTGGGTGGCTTGATTGTTTGCATATAAAAACTAAAAGAATCATGGAAGAACCATACCAATCCATCTGATCATGAAGTGTCGATGGGATCAGGTATCAGAAAACCTAAACGCAACCATTTTAATGTGAACAAGGTGGGGTCGGAATAGAGACCCAAAGCCAATCTGTAGACAATTAGACACCACCTCACAGAAGGGTCACAAGGAAGGGATGAGACAGACAGAGTGCAGTACAACAACCATGAAACACACAACATTCTTTAAGTTCTTTAGTGCTTCCTCCCCCCACTATCATGACCCCAGTTCTTTCTTACAAATCTGGCTAGACCAGAGTATGTGCACTGGTACAGATAAGAGCTCTCAACACAGAGAATCCAGGACAGATAAACCCCTCAGGACCAATAATGAGAGTAGCAATACCATGCGGGTAGGAGAAGGTGGGGCAAGAAGGGAGATTAAGAGGGAACCGATCTCAATGATCGATGTACAATACACCCCCTCGGGGGGGGGGGAGGTTACAATAGAAATATGGAAGGAGAAGGCAGACACTGTAAAATATGAAATATAAATATGGAGGGAGATGGCAGACAGTGTAAAATATGAAAATAAAAATAATTGATACATTATTGAGGGCTAGAGGGTTACATAGGGAGGTGGGGAAAGGAGTGGACACCAAGGGCTCAAGTAGAAAGAAAATATTTTTGGAAAGGTTGATGACAACATATGTACAGATGTTCTTAATACAATTGATGTATGGATTGGTATAAGAACTGTAAGAGCTCCCAATAAAGTGATTTATTTAAAATAAATAAATAAAAATAAAATGGAGAAAAAAGAATCTACACACAAACTATCAAAAATGATAACTGAATTTAGGTTGGTCAATGAGTAAATAAATTAAATTTCCATATACAAGTAACAAATAGAAAAGAAGTGTTTTAAAATAGCACCGTGATTCTAAAGTGTCATCCCCCAAATAAATACATAGAAACATATCTAATGAAGCAATGTACAAGATCTCTATTTTGAAAACTATACATTTTATTAAGATAAATTAGACATGACCTAAATAAATGAAGAACTATATCATATCCATGTATTTCAAAATCCTATCTTATAAAGATCTCAGCTGTCTTCAAACTGATCCATAGATTGAACATGATGTCAGTCGGAATTGCAACACAGAGGACACAAGACAAGACCAGGAAAGCCCCCAGACTGCTATACAGGTGTGCTATCTGCAAAGGAATGGGAGAAAAAAAGAGGACTGGACAGGAAGGGCCCTACTGGAATGCAGTTCCAAGAAGGACTCAGCCAAGCTATGGAACATCCTCAACCTAAAGATACCCATGAAGGAATCCCACGTCTTTCAAGATGACTCGCCTTTCCATCCTTGTCACACTCAGTGAGAAGGCCCTCCGGAAGCATGACCTCAGTGCAAGTGCAGTGGTGGCTTCAGAAGGACAGTGACCAGCACTGTCTGTCAATCAACTCTGCAGGAGAGCCAAGCATCACTATCTCATGACCTCTACAATCTACCCTTTGTTCTGCACAAATCTGCTCTTCTGGACTAGTCAAGGGGCATCCCTGGGAGAGAAGATAATGTCAGGGAGATGAGCCCTACAATGGACAGAAGGAGCCAGAGGGCAGGTGAACAAAGATAAATGTGAACATCCCCCTGAGATTCTTGAGGGGCTTCTCCTTGATCATGATCAGTGGAGTTGCGTGACCTCAGGATTTGGAAGTGGGGTGTGTGTGGAGGGTACTGACAGGGAACCTGAAACCCCAGAGCTCCCTCCACTCTCTAGGGCATGCCCTCCGCTGTTCTTCCCACAGGAACTAAAAATAGGACATCACATCTTGGTCTCTTCATTCTCTAACCATCTTTTTTTGGTCTTGTTTCCCTACCACACATGAGCTGTTATGAGTTTTTGTTCTTGGTCATCTCATGACAAGGTTACCTGGTCATCATCTTTCTGGTACTCAGTTTACTGCATTCTAGCAGCCAAACTAAATCAGGTTTCTGAATGAGCTTTCTCAATTTTAAACAATGATGTTAACTCATATGGCATTTCTATTGCATTCACTTTACCCTCAGGGACTTCGGCAGAAAGTGTAGAGGCAGGGCCAGAACACATAGGGTTGAATATCACAGGAGGGACCTTGAGGAACAAGGGAAGGAAGGGTGCCTGCTGACTGATCCCCCAGAAGCAGCATTTTTTTTTGATCCTTTGCTAGCAGATGTCTATCTTGCCGCTCCTCTTGCCTATTTTCAGTACTTTCACATATTGCATTCTGTACATCCTCACAATGACCCAGGAAATGAAGTTCCAGTTTCCTCTTTCCACACAGGTAAAATTGAGGATCAGGAAGCAATGGGCCCAAGGTACAGAGCATAGCATGGCCTCAACTGTACCAGGGACCCACCCAAACTTGATCATCCAGACCCACTCACACAGGCACTGAGGAAGTTGGGGAAGTTCTCCCTCATCATTGTCAGAAGACCAGGCTTGTGAATTGTGTCATCTCGACCAGTGTGTTTGTGAAATAAATCAATCAGGTTCAGCATTGTCTTCTTGGCTTGAGTGTTGCTCATGTTTACTTTCAAAAACTCTGCAAGAAAAAAAGACGATGACTTTGATTTCCGTTCACCCAGGTAACCATCTCTAAGTTAAATGGTGAATGGGGCCTGAGGATTGAGGATTGGCTAAGGGAGATCAGGAGCTTGTGTTTCCTATGTAGGGAATAATTGGCCTCAAAAAGGGAGGGGACCTGAGGTGGATCATGGACACGGGCCAGGGGGCAGGAGGAGTTCCGAAAGACAGCAAGTGTCCATTATTTCTATCTCTCTTCTGTCTCTCTTCTTTTCTATGACTCTATTATAATCTTTACTTATTATCGCTGTACAATTGTGTCTACCAACCCTGTGATAATTTGTTAGGGGCGGACTCCCCAGACATTGCACCCTCCCAGACCTGTGACAAGCCTTTACCCAAGACATGTTCAATCCTTCCCCTTTCACAATGCAAATTAGCATGCATCCTCTGAGGGCAGGTGGCATCCAGGTGTGAACAGATCTGGGCGTCAAAACAAGGGAGCTTGAAAGCTGCCGAGGACAGACCTGATGAATCCCGGATAGTCACCATGGTTCCGCTTCCTGTTCCGGAGTCCCTCCTTCACACCAGAGAGCTGCATTCTCCACCAGTGAGCATCAGCTCATGCTTCCTGGCCTCCACTGAGCATCCTGAGGTCTTTCTGAGATGCACTCCGTTCTCATGATCCAGCATGTTGTCAACCAGGGTTCAGTAGAGCACGAATGGGTCATGCAATACACCTCTATTTCCTGGAGGCCTCTTCACCCACAGCTATCACAACCTCAGGGCCGCCTCCAAATCTAGTCTAGACAGGAGCATGGACATAGGTATAGGCCAGAGATAAAACTCACAACACATGGAACCCAGGAACAGGAATGGGAATAGAGATACCAAAAAGGGAGGGGGAAGAGGGAGCGCAGTGGGGAGGGAGAGGGGAACCAATCAAAATGAATGGCACATAACCACACACCCCCAGTAGAGGGAGGAACAACAGACACCAGAGGGGAAGGGAAACGGCGGTCAGAGTGAGATTTGAAAATAATTAACAATCTCTCCGGGGGGCACGAGGTTTGCATAGGAGGGAGGGAAAATGGAGGAACTGATCCCAAGGGCTCAATGGAAAGTAAATGTCTAAAAAAGAAAGATGGAAAATATGTATGAATATGACAGATACAATTGATATATGGTTTGTCACAAGAGTTGTAAGAACCCCCAATAAAATGGGAATAAACAAATAAATAAAAACTAATCCATACCCAAATAAAATGTTTTCGGATTATTACAATATGTCATAGCATTTCTTGTAGTTTAAAACATTTAAATAGGGAACAGAACATAAAAAACAAAACTTACATTTTATAAAAAAGGAAGAAGAAGAAGAAGAAAGAAAATGTTGTCTGATATAAACTATAAAATGGGGTGTGCCAGGGTTGTATCCTATCACCTTTATTCAATCGTATTTCACTGCCATAGATTGTGAAGGGAGACGTCAGACAGGACAAGATATGACAAAACAATAATTTATAAATTAGCAAGGGATCATGAGGTAGGGGGAGCGGGCAAGGGGAGGAAAAATGAGGACCTGATGCCAGGGGCTTAAGTGGAGAGCAAATGTTTTGAGAATGATGAGGGCAATGAATGTACAAATGTGCTTTACGCAATTGATGTATGTATGGATGGTGATAAGAGTTGTATGAGCACCTAATAAAACGATTAATTAAAAAAATTAAAGATAAAAAAAGAATGGAATCTGACTCACAGTGACCCTATAGGACAGGGTCCAACTGTCCCTGTGGGTTTCTGAGACCGGAACTCTTTAAAGGAGGAGAAAGCCCCGTCTTTCCCCAAAGGAGCTGTTGGTGGGCTCTTTCAAACTGCTGGTCTTTCAAACCACAGCCTAATGCATAACCACTATGCCAATCAGAGAAAATGCATTCTATTGTCCCTTTGTCCTCTTTTCTGTGACCCTCCACTTGCTCTGCTGGGTCCTCCCAACCCTTCTGTATGCCATTGGTATTGCTTCTTCCGGGTTCCATGTGAGCTTCTAGGACTATGTAGAATCCCAACGTGCTTGTGAGAATATTGAGGACATCTTCTCTGCACAAGGTAATGAAAGTGCTACTGGAACTTAGAAGGTGGTTCCAACCCGGGGCAGTTCTCATTAAGGATTATGCTTGCAGAATTAAAAGTGATTGGAAATTTAAAACATGATCCAGGACGCAGCGTTCTGACTTGTAGTCCAATCCGTAATGGAACTCTGTGTGGCCCAGGGAATTACAGCCTCATGTCTTTGTCTCCACAGTGTCCAATGAAAGGAAAAGCTTTCTTCTGATCTAAAATTGCTATTGAGCCTACTCCCTGTTCTTTGAAGTTATTTCAACATTGGAGAAAACCTGTTTTCTGCATCTTCCGTGCCCAGCACCAAGTGTGGAGAAGACAGTGCCTGGCAGGTGGAACTGCAGTCCCTCTCTAGCATTCATCAAGTTGTCCCTCTAAGACTTGGTGAGCTCTCCGTGGTGCTGACCCTTTCTTTGGTGCGGGTTTTCTGGTTTACAACCTAGCATTACTGTAGGGTAGGGGTTTTTTGCTATCATTTTATTGGGGGCTCATACAATTCTTAGCACAATCCATACATGCATCCACTGTGTCAAGCACATTTGCACATTTGTTGCCATCATCATTCTCAAAACATTTGCATTCTCCTGGAGCCCATGGTATCAGCTCTTCATTTTTCCCTTCCCTCCCCGTACATCTTCCCTCACGAACGTGTGATCATTTATAATTTTTTCTCATGTCTTACACTGACTGATGTCTCCCTTCACCCACTTTTCTGTCGTCAATCCCCCAGGGAGGGGGTTATATGTAGATCCTTGTGATCGGTTCTCCCTTTCTCCCCCACCTTCCCCTTACTATCCTGGTATCGCTACTCTCATTATTGGTCCGGAGGGGTTTATCTGTCCTGGATTCCCTGTCTTTCCAGCTCCTTTCTGTACCAGTGTACACCCTCTGATATATCCGGATTTCTAAGGTAGAATTGGGATCCTGATATGGGCGGGGAGGGGGAGAACTAAAGAACTAGAAAATTTGTATTTTTCATCGGTGATATACTGCACCCTGACTGGCTCATCTCATCCCTGAGGCCCTTCTGTAAGGGGATGTCCACTAGCCTACAGATGGGCTTTGGGTCTCCACTCCGCATTCCCCCTCATTCACAATATTATTATTTTTTTCCTTTGATGCCTGATACCTGATCCTATCAAAATGTGGTGATCACACAGGCTGGTGTTCTGCTTCCATGTCGGCTGGATTGCTTCCCAGCTACATGGTGCTTCTTTATCTTGAAGCCTTTAAGACTCCAGATGCGCTATTTTTGCTAGCTGGGCACAAGGAGCTTGCTTTTTTTTTTTTAATCGTTTTATTGGGGGCTCATAAAACTCTTATCACAATCCAAACATACATAAATTCTGTAAAGCACATCTGTACATTCATTGCCCTCATCATTCTCAAAACATTTGCTCTCCATTTAAGCCCCTGGCATCAGGTCCTCATTTTTTCCTCTCCCTCCCCACTTCACCCTACCTCATGAACCCTTGATAATTTATAAATTATTATTTTGTCATATCTTTCCCTGTCTAACGTCTCCCTTCACCTACTTTTCTGTTGTCCATCCCCCAGGGAGGAGGTCACATATAGATCCTTGTAATCGGTTCCCCCTTTCCAACCCACTCTCCCTGTACGCTCCCAGTATTGCCACTCACACCACTGGTCCTGAAGGGTTCATCTACCCTTGATTCCCTGAGTTTCCGGTTCCTATATGTACCAGTGTACATCTTCTGGTCTAGCCAGACTTGCGAGGGAGAATTCGGCTCATGACAGTGGGGGCGGGGGGAGGAAGATTTAGGAACTAGAGGAAAGTTGTATTTTTCATTGTTGCTACATCACATCCTGACTACCTCATCTCCTCCCTGAGACCCCTCTACAAAGGAATCTCCAATGGCCTACAAATGGGCTTTGGGTCTCCGTTCTGCACTCTCCCCCACTCATTCACTATGGTAAGATTTTTTGTTCTGGTGATGCCTGATATCTCATCCCTTCCACACCTCGTCATCGCACAGGCTGGTGTGCTTCTTCCATGTGGGTTTTGTTTCTTCTGAGCTAGATGGCCTCTTGTTGACCTTCAAGCCTTTCAGACCCCACATGCTATATCTTTTGATAGCCGGGCACCATCAGCTTTCTTCACCACATTTGCTTATGCACCCATTTGTCTTCAGCGATCATATCAGGGAGGTGAGCACACAATGATATGATTTTTTGTTCTTTGATGCCCAATAACTGATCCCTTCGGCAATCATGATCACACAGGCTGGTGTGCTTCTTCCATGTGGGCTTTGTTGCTTCGGAGCTAGATGGACTCTTGTTTACCTTCAAGCTTTTAAGACCCCAGGCGCTATATCTTTTCATAGCTGGGCACCATCAGCTTTCTTCGCCACATTCGCTTACTTACCTGCTTTGCCTTCAGCGGTTGTGTCGGGAAGGTGAGCATCATAGAATGCCAATTTAATAGAAGAAAGTATTCTTGCATTGAGGGAGTACTTGAGTGGAGGCCCAATGTCCTTCTTCTACCTTAATACTAAACCTATAAATATAGGCACATAGATTTTTCCCCATCCTCATATATAAATGTATTTGCATATGTACATGTCTTTATCTAGACCTCTATAAGTGCACTTTGCCTCCCAGCTCTTTCCTCTATTGCCCTTGACTTCCCTCCTGTCCCACCATCAGCTTTCTTCAGCACGTTTGCTTATGCACCCGCTTTGTCTTCAGCACTCGTGTTAGGAAAGTGAGCATCATGGAATGCCAGGTTAGTAGAACAAAGCGTTTTTCCGTTGAGGGAGTACTTGAGTAGAGGCCCAGTGTCCATCTGCTACCTTAATACTAAACCTACAAATATATGCACATAGATCAATTTCCCCATTGGGATATGTAAATGTATTTACATGTGTACATGCCTGTATTTAGACCTCTATAAATGCCCTTTGCCTCCTAGTTCTTTCCTCTATTTCCTTTTACTTTCCTCTTGTCCCACTATCATGTTCAGCCTTCATTTGGATTTCAGTAATTCCTCTAGGTTATACTGCCCTTGATCAAGCCCTACCAGACTTCCTACACCCTCCTCTCTATAGATTTTAGATCATTTGTTGTTCCCTTCTATTGTGGTTCTTATTGTTTTGTGTTCCTTGGAGCCGATCCTGATTCAAAGCGAGCCTAAATAAGAGATTAGAACTCCCCCATAGGAGCTCCTTGGCAGTGAGATCCCACAGGGGCAGATCCCCAGGTGTTCTCCTGCAAAGCTGCTAATGGGCTTAATGAGAATGGTTCAGTGAAGCACTTATCCACTGTGCAGCCAGGATTCTAGGTTAGCACCAAGTTGCTCAGAACCTGGAATAACCAGAGCACTTGCAGATTCCCCAGGATGGCGGCATTGAGCCATTCATCGTACAGGATCAACTCAGCAGACAGAGTGACCTTCTGCCTCACTTCCACGGGGGCACAGCACAGCCACTCAGGCACACACCACACAGACACAGACAAGAACACGGCTCCAAGACCGTAATTAGTGCCCCTGTGGACTCATACTCTCTGAGGAAGCACTGTGAGGTGTGGCCAGTCTCTCCCACAGTCCAACTGGGCCAGAGCAGGTGGTCATGAGCACATGTGTAGGGACATCTGCCCCTTCCCCCCGCAGTGTCTGCTCACCAAGTCCTGAGCCAAGACTAGAGGAAGAGGCATCCCTGTGACTGGACAGAAGGCTTTGCCACCATCTCTCCCTCTGGAAGCACATGTAGTGGTTTCATTGAGTAAGTGGAGAATGGGGAACACAAGTCTCACCGAGACCATAGGCAAGGGACCACCGGAAAGGGACATTGCAAGGTGTTCCCACTGAATCCATGCAGGAGACGGTAGTTTACAATGTGGCTAAGAAGAACCTGACCGTTTTCACACCATAGACAACAAAACCGAAGATTGACACCAATGTGAAATGGAAAGAGGCGTTTATTGTTGTTGGGGTTTCTGGATGCCTCTGGGCTGAGCTGGGCTCACTGGATCTCCCAGAATAGGGCACTGCACCATGGCTCTGCCTGTGGTGATCTGAAGCTATGTCCCCCAGTATGGACATAAACTCCAAAAACTCAAACTTATTATCACCATTCTTGTCCTTTCTCTCAAAATGATTGGTCAAAGAATCTCTTCCCCTTTTGTCCTGCAAGGAGGACAAACAACACAGGAGCAGTCAGTCAGAGATGTATTCTCAGATGGGAAAGGGGAGAAGGGCAGAAGCAGACAGGGGGAAGGGCCCCAGAAAACACAGACAGGGATGGCATTTGCAAGTGCTAAGCAGAGGCTGAGCGAGCAAAGATAGAGTCGGGCTGTGAACATCCCTCTCGAGGCACCCGGAAGGGGACTCCTTGAGCACACCTCAGTGCAGATGGTTGACCTAAGGATGCAGAAGGATTTCCCCTGGAGATGCCTTGGTAATGAATGCATATAGAGGGAGCCTCTCTCCTTAGACCTCCAGCCTCCACTGTAGAGGATCACATACCGCTGAACTTCCTCGGGAAGTCACATTGGAGTTCACATCTGATTCTCTTTGTTCTCAAACGAGCCTCTTTCGTCGACCACACCAAGCTGTTAGTAGTTGTTCTTGGTCATCTTAAAGCTGTGCTAGCTAATCATCAATTTATATATTTATATATAGTATATATGTATATGACTAGTCTATTTCATTCTTCATAAAAATTGTTTAGCTATAATTAACGTATCATACAATTTACACATATGATGTCCAATAACATGGACATCAATTTTGGAGGGTGCTTTATTTATTTTTATTTCTTTTATTTTTAATCATTTTGGGGGCCTCTTACAACTCTTATGACATTCCATATATTGATTGTTTTGGTGGGGTATTGTTTATCATTTTATTGGGGGCTCATACAACTCTTATCACAATCCATACATACATAAATTGTATAAAGAATATTTGTACATTTCTTAACTTCATCATTCTCAAAACATTTGCTCTCCACGTAAGCCCCTTGCATCAGCTCCTCATTTTTCACCCTCTCTCCCAACTCCCCCTTCCCTCAAGAACAGTTGATAATTTATAAATTATTATTTTGTCTTATCTTACACTGTCTGACATCTCCCTTCACCCACTTTTCTCTTGTCCATCCCCCGGGGAGGAGGGTATATATAGATCCGTTCCACCTTTCCAGCCCACTCTCACTCCACCCTCCAGGTATTGCCACTCTCCCAGCTAGGTCCTGAAGGGATCATCCATTCTGAATTCCCTGTGTTTCCAGTTCCTATCTGTACCAGTATACATCCTCTTGTCTAGCCAGATTTTTAAGGTAGAATTGGGATCATTGATAGTGGGGCGGGGGCAGGGGGTGAAGCATTTAGGAAATAGAAGAAAGTTGTATGATTCACCATTGCTACACTGCACCTTGACTGGCTCATCTCCTTGGCTGGGACATCAATTTTTATCCTCCTCAGTTCAGTGCATTCTAATAATTAAATCCAGTTTCAGGTTGAGCTTTATTGATTGTAAACAATAATATTAACAGTGATGGCCTTCCTCTAGGATTCACTCTAGCATCAGAAATTTGACAGGAACCTTAAAGAGCCATGGCCTGCCCCCCTGTGGCTGAGTCTCAAAGAAGGACCATCAGTGACAGAGGAAGGAGTAGGCTAAATTCCCTAAAGAAACAGCATTTTGTTGATCACATGGTAATAGCTCTTTATGTTGTCACAACTCTTGCTGAGTTTCAGAATGCACATATTTCATCTCTCTGCTACCTCACAATGATGAGGAAATGACGAGAAATGTTTCTCTTGGCACATATGTAAAATTGAGAATCAGAAAATTAAAATAATGTGCCCAATGTACACAGCATGATGTGTCCTCAGCCAAACCAGGGACCCACCCAGCCCTGACCAACCAAGCCCCACGCACACATGCTCTGAGGAAGTTGGAAAGTCCTCGCTCATTGCTGTCTGCAGATGGGGCGGTCAATTTTGTCTTCTTGACCGGTGCGTTTGTGAAATGAGTCTATCAGGTTCAGCACTGTCTTCTCGGTTCAGGGTTGCTCATCTTTGCGTTCAAAAGATCTGCAGAGAAGAAGATGCGATCTTGATTTCCTTTCACCAGGGAGATGGTCACTGTGTTCCACAAGTAAGTGAAGGCTGGGCAGTCAGTGAAGGTAGAGCTGCAGGGAAATAGAAGGAATGTGTTTCCATGTATGAGATGTGAGTTACTTCCAAAAAGTAGGGAGCCAAGGTCTATGATGAAGGGCCCATGGGCCAGGCTGGGCAAAAAGGACTGAGGGAGAGAGTTGACATCCTGCTGAAGGGGCGCGTGGAGCGTTGCAGCAGCAGAAGCGGGGCATCAAACTATATGCCAAGGACAGCTCTGTAGTGGGAGCACCACACAGAGAATCCGAGGTCCCCACCCGTCACACACCTGTCCTTCCAGCTTCACATTCAGGATTAGAGTCCCAGGGCAAGAACCTGGTTTTGCGGGGATGGTTGCTGAGCATCCTGAATGTTCTCAGGAGGAGGACCTCCTGCACTTAGACATATGGCGCAAGCTCTGCAGGACATGGCTCGCACACTGCCTGCCTGTCGTTGTGTGTAGAAAGCACAGGCTTTGTGGATGCGTGGGGGTGTTTCTGAACCATCCCTAGAATTGAAAAACTGTGGCGACAGTTGGTCTCCAGCTTTAAAATGAACAGAGATGCCTGCTTTCAGTTTTAGACCAGTGGATGGGTTGGAGGTAGGAGAAGGCAGGTCTTTGGATCTCCTCTTATAAGAATTGTCTGCCTCTGGTCTTTTCTCACAGATAACAGGGGCTTGACAACATTTATGACTCTGACTTTCTATGTCAGGCTCTTTCAGCACTAGTCAGAGGAACCAGCTTTACTGAACCCAAAGTCAGAGAAGTTCAAAGGTGTGCTTGTTCCGTGCACACTTCCCAAAACCTCCCAGAAACGACTTTGACTCATACAGGGAGATGGCTAACCATAACCCTCAACTTACCCGGGAAGAAAGGTCTGTGCAGGCAATTGAACATGAGAGCCCATCCAGAGTCTGCATGGCCTGGCCCAAGCCATAAGCTCAATGCTGCGCTAAGTAGGGGTCTGGGAATTCCATGAGATGAGCGCGGGTGTGGGAAAGATCGAATGACCACTCCCTTCCTGGCATTAGGTCAGCTCATCCGACAGAAAGTGAGGTCTTAAGATGCAATCCTATGGTCAGAGAAACCTTTAAATCATTCACTGAGTATCTTTAATCCTCATTTTCCCTTGGCGAAGGGGTGGCTAATGGGTTTCCATGCGCCCTGATTATGCTCATCGGGTGTATCCAGAGAAGAAAGGAGAGGAAGAAAGGAAAAGTCTATTCCCAGTTCCCACAGGAGACTCTTCCCCAAGATTTCTCCAAGAAATACGCACTAGAAGAGTCCAAGAGAACAGATGAGGACTCTAAGCCTTGTGATGAATCTCGCCCATCCCCATAGTAGCGAAGCCTGAACAAGAGCACAGGTCCCACCCCATCTCCTACAATGGCTGTCACAGCACAGGTGGGCACCGGCACAACCAATAGGAAAGCAAAGGGCAGGTCCAGCTTTGCCAGAGCTGAGCCTGATCACGGAGGGGAAGACTAAAGATACTGTCTATCTGGCTTTTTATATGCTTCAACAGGGTGCTCTGGACATGGTGCTCAGCTCTGTGTGCTGTCTGCTTCCTGCAGCTCTGCCTCAGGGGCATGGGTGGACACTAGCCAGGGACACCACTAACATAACCTACCCAGGAACTTCTTCCTACTAAAACCTCAAAGAAGTTGTGGGGATGAGTGGGCTGTGACTCCATAGGGCAGTGAAGAAGGAAGGGAAAAGAAGGGATGGCACCCAGGGCCCTGGATGCAACACATTTCACGCTGTCCTTCCATAAGGCTGGGCGATGGTTCATAAGCCCACCACCTCTGCTGATGGAGCACCCTCACCCTCTGTGCTGGGTACCCTCACCACCACCCTACAAAATCAGCACTGTCATCCCATTGGACAAAAGAGATGTTGAGCTTTCAATGTGTTGAAGGTACTTCCCAAAATTCCACTGCTAGTAGATGGCACAGAAAATGTAAGAAACAGGATCAGCTGCCTCCTAGTCACATCAGCTCTGACCTTTGGGTACTCAATGCCTACAGAAGAGCCACAGCAGGTCCTTCCAGAAAATCAAGAGAAAGGCTGATGTCACACTCTCAGGTGACAGAGCAAGGGACACAGAGGGCAATGGGTAGAGCAGAGTCGCACAGTTCTTTCAAGGGACATGAGACAGAACACAGGAGATCAGTCTCTGACTACCTCTTCCAAACACCGGTCCTTCCTGTGACACATTCCCCATCTAGTAGCAGGTGCCTTCCAATGACATCGTCAATACTTCTTTCGTCTCAATGCAAATCAGCCAGTATCGGTATCATGGGGATGCCTGAGCTCTGACCTGCACCATCTTCTGAGGAAAGCTGGTGCCCATGTGAAGCAAGAGCTGGGATTCAGAGCCAAGGGGCCGGGGGGTTAGAACAGAGCTGATGAATCACAGATTGTTAGCGTGTTCCTGCTTCACATTCCCTGCAGCCTTTTCTTGTGATCCAGCATGTTGCCCCAACGGCCTTCTCTATTTATTCGATTGAGAACGACAGCTGCCTGATTTTTCCCTCTCCCATTGCTTCCTCTCGTGGTTGTAGCATATCCGTATCAAAAGTCTGTAGAGGTATATAATTCACTGAAATCAACTGAATTCATCATTTCATGATGCTAAAATGGCAATTGCTTTATTACACATATATTTGCCACAAAAATATGAGATGGTGGAAAACATGTTAATATATCCATCCTATGAATACTATACACTTAATAGAAAGTAATATTTAGTAGAGTTACATCTTTTTAAAGAGGATACTATTTGATCATTTCAGTGGGTACTAAAGCAATGGGCTGCCTGTGGACGGCAGTTAGCTTGCATGAAGGGAAGAAAGAAATCCATAAGGAGAAGAGAAATCAAGGATTGTTGTGGGGGAAGGGGCCAGCCTCACTAATCGTGGGTTTGATAGGCACAATGGTACGGTTGAAATATATATATGTGTGTGTGTGTGTGTGTGTGTGTGTGTGTGTGTGTGTGTGTGTGTGTGTAATATAGTCATAGAGTATGAGAGATAAAAGAGAGACTGAAAAAATGGATTCAGACACATTTCATAGTAGCATGCTCATCTCTGCCCCGCTTGGTGGTCCACCTGGAGAGGGAGGAATAGGAGAGGGGAAGCCAACATAAGGCCAATTGGGGACCCAGAGAGAAAGCTCTGTATTGCTAACCCAGGCCTATATATCTATGAGGGGAGTGCAAGCACACGAATGGCAGGTAAAGACATATGTCACAGGAAGGGGTTGCACTATAGGTTATACAGCAATGAGAGGGAGACAATCTAGAGATACACACGCAATAGGAAGAGGAGGAGTTGAGGGTATTCATGTGACAAGAAGGGCGGACCCTAGATTAAGGATGGTAGCCAACTTTTGGATTTCACTGAGCTGCTTTGACCTGTTCTCTGGGTCTCCATAGAAACCATCATCAATAGGGTGTTCTAAACCCCACCTACATGCACTAAATGATGACTGTAGGGAGAAGTAGCTCATTGTCCTAACAACAGCGAGTGGGCTTTACCAGTCCAGACAGTTGTTTGGCAACTGACTGCCTTCAGGGAGGTAAATTGACCATCAATTACCATTAGCTGCAAGCAGCCTCCTAAATCTAACATATTTGGGGGAGATGACTTCAGAAAAATCTTTCTGTTTCCCACAGGTTGGGAGAAGATTGTATGATTTAATGAGTAATTTAAACTGTTGAACACAAATATTGTTATCTGAAATATAAACCCCTACCTAATTAAAAAAATTTTTATTTAAATAAATTTAAAGTTATTTATCAATTTTTGAGAACAAAAATAAATGAAAAGTGACTTTTCGTCAAGTACGTGGATTTTTGCCTTCACGAGAGCTGACTTCCATCACGACTCAAGGCTTCTTCCAATTAAGAGGCAAGGTCCTTTCTTTGTGTGGTCGCAAATGAGAAACTGTTCCACAGCCTGGAATGACGAGCAGTCGCATAGCTGGCTCTGCTACTCAAACCTTATTGAATATCATTGTGTTAGGCAGATAAGCGCAGGGATGGAAATGTCCTTTAACACATGCCCAGAGAGCAAGCACGGGAACAAAGAGCGGCACACTACACATACTCAGAGACTCAGGTTTCCCGCAGGTGGGCATGGGTGGGCGCTAAACATGGATTGGCCCAACTCAGCCAGGTGAATTCAATTCAGCCAATGGGGTCGATCTGGTGTCTTCCACCACGCCTCCCCGGGGAATCCTTAAAAAGGCAGGAGCCCAGGAGGAGAGAGAGAGATCTTTGCAGGACCCCAGACAGTCTCTGCCAGGCTGTGGGGTTGGGAGGAGTCCTATGTATGCCGTGTAAAACCTGAAACTTCTTCTAACTCTTATAAAACTTACTTGGATCACGGGCCAGGCTTCGGCGTGAACTCTTTCTTTCGCGGAGCCGATGACCCAGGTACAACTCTATCCCCAGAGAGATCTAACAATTTGACTGACTGCATCTGGACTCACAAGAGACTCCAGCACAGGGTTAACCCACCTTCAGGCCCACTGGCAGGCCTGGAAGACACTGGAGTTGACTGGAGTATGTGAGAGGGAGTAAAGGTTTGACATACACTATTACTTGGGCAAAGCAACTGGTCTGGTCATCACAGCTGCCTGCCCAGGTGAGCACCATCAGCACCGAGCTCAAATCCTTCTCTCTGGATAAGGAAGAGGTGATATGGACT
Organism: Tenrec ecaudatus; assembly: GCF_050624435.1. Lineage (NCBI taxonomy): Eukaryota > Metazoa > Chordata > Mammalia > Afrosoricida > Tenrecidae > Tenrec > Tenrec ecaudatus. The sequence goes on from NC_134530.1 coordinate 163,325,160, forward strand.
AGAGCGAAAATCTGAACAAGCAGCTATTTAAATTTTTTCTCTGTTCTATTCTTTATTCCATCACTTCTTAGTTCTACAATTATCGCCTGCTGAACTTTATTATCGTATCCCATGTGTCTTAAGTTCTTTGTGGTATTTTCTATCATTCTTTCTTTGCTGCTTTTTGGTTCTATTAATCTTCCGATCGCAATCCACTCTGCACTGAGATTAAAATACAACCATGAAAACCTATCTCTTGTGATCTCAGTTCCACATATTGTGTTTTCACTTAAACACCTTCTTGGAGTCTTATCTGTTTTTGTAGAGTTCCGTTCCCTTAAGAAAATAAGCTGTTTGAACATGTTAGCCAGTGATTTAGAAATGGATGACTCCAATAATTAGCACATCATCTCTGGCTTGTTTGCACTCTTTATGTTCTCTCTTGTTCTTTTCTCTCGGTGGACTTGGCATTTTTTGATGGCATGATGAACCTAATTTATTTTAAAACTTTCAGAGAATCTAGTTTATTTTCTGTCTCTCCTCAAAATTGTATTCCCCTCTGGCAGGCAACTAAAATAACACATTTGCCAGGCAATTAAAATAGCACTAGAGTTGATTCAAGACTGAGTTTCAGGCTTTGTAAAGTCTGGTATAGTTCTGACCTGTATACTTAACACCAATGGTGCTGTCATTTAGGGATTCTCAATGGAAGTGTGGGCTATTTAGGAGATCTGTCTCTTGTCTGTGATTTCTACAGAGTCCATTGGTTCAAGTGAACTGCTAGTGTTTGTCAATAAAAAAGAATAATTAAGAATTAGAAAATAACAGAAGAAATAGTTAAGGAAGCAAACCCCACTTGAATGAATTCATATGAAACCAAAGATAATGTGATATAAAATAACATTCTCCTAATAAGAAACAATGATTTCTTAATCTAGTAGTATTGAGACAAAAGAAAGAACACAGAAGCTTATCCTGCTCAGGTCAGTTTTGTTTTGGTTTTTTAATAATTTTATTGGCACTTTAGCCACATATCATACAATTCAATAGTTCAATCTTATCAATAAGACTTGTACAACCATTATCACAATCCATTTTACATTTTCTTCTTCCTTGTACTCATGGCTTTTCATGTAATTTTTTTGAATTGTGGCAAAAATACGCAGTACAAGACTTTCTCCATTCTCAAACTCAATATTTTCTACATGTATAATTCAGTTCTATTCACTATATTCTTCATGTTGTACAACCATAATTAATATTCTTTCCAAAGTTATTCTATCACCATTAAAAATAACTCAATGCCCCCTAAGGAAAAACTCTTCCACCTTCGCCCATGGTAACCTATAGGTCAAGTTTGATTTCTTTATTTTTTGTGTGTGATAGTTTTCTTGATATAATAGTCATATATCATGACTTCCATAGTAAAATAGCTTTTTAAGAGTTGAATATAAATCATCACAATCAGTTCTAATTCTGTCTCCCCTTCAGTCATTGTTTGCTCCCCAGTTCTCCCCTCACCTTCCACACCCACACCCACCCCACCCCCAATCCTGATAAACCATTGCATTTGTTATTGTCTCTATGAATTCACTCCTGTGTTTCATAAACTGAGAAACCTAACACAAAAAAATGAAAAACAAAAGCAAAAGGAAACAGAAAGAAGAAAATAATTAAAATATAAAATAAAAGGGTTGTAAAGAAAATACCACCACTGATATTTGAAAAGCCAGAGAAGAAAATTCCATCATGGAACAAACAAATATTTGAGCCTAGAGTAAATTCAGGCTGGGTCAAGAGGGAGGTCAACTGACCAAGTATCCTATTATAGCTTGATGCACCATAATCAAGATTACAATCATTTCTGTTTGATAGTAAAGCTGTTTCAGCCCCTCACCTATGGCCAAAGGGAATCTGCCCGGGGTTAATTTGACTGCAGATGGATTGGAGGCTCCCACTGTCCTCCAGCACCTTCTACAAATTGGGTGTTCACAATCTAAGCTCTGATACTTGGGAGCCCAGGATCCATCTGCTTGTTCTTCAGTTATGAACAACTCTGGTTTACTTTGGCAGTCATGTTATGACAAAAAGAAAAAATGAAAAGAGGAAATACTGTCAATCATCCTGAGGGGTATCAATTGGCTGCATTGACAATGTCAATAATTTATGCAATGGCATAGAACTTAAGGTGTTGTTGGTATGGAGAGTTGATGCGAGTATGCTCCAAATATGAGCTGCATTCCCTGAGTTGTTGCTTTGCACAGATTGATTCCTTAATTCATTGAGGTACTTTTTACATTGAGCATGGGGTTGGTGCTAGGGGAAATTTCCCTGTATCATTTCTTGTCTCTCAGATGAAAACCCATCATATTAAAGCAAAGAGAAAATTGAGGTACTAAATATATGGTGGTTCTGGGTCCCCTTTCATTGGACACCCATTAAGCCAGGGGTCCCACCCAATGTCCAAGAACCTCCATTTCCACATGTTGGAGTAACCTTTATTCGCTTCTTCTCACATCAGAGCATTTCAGTCCTAAGGCCAAGGGGACAAGCAGTTTTGAAGTAGGGACCAGTTCATTCAGTTGGACGTCCACGTGAAGTTCCTCTGGTGTGGCTTTTGTGGGGTGCCACCTTCCCTGTGTCTACGGTCATCATAATGCTGAGTCCATGGCATAGTTCACTCAAGCTTAGGTCCACACATACTCAAAGTGTCTACCCAGGACCATAGAAGGTGGTTTATTCTCCCCTTTGGTCCCCTACAGTTATTGTTCAGCATCCCTTCCCAATGTGAGGCTGTTCCTCCCCTGCTTCCCAGCATACCCACCAACAGAAATATCAGGCCTCCTCTGAAGCATAGGTGCTCCCTCCTCTAGTCTTACCTGAATTTTCCAGTCAGGTTCTCCGCTCATTCCTGGGGGAGCCTGTTAGTTTGTCGATGTTGTAGAGCATCAAGTGGATGGCATTCTCCTTTCCCCCCTCTTGAAGGAATGACCCCAACCAAGGTGAGGTCTTCTCTTTCTGTGTGGTTCTTAGGAAGTGCGCATAAGGAGAGCGATGTATGGTTCGTGACCTGCAGGCAGACATACGGCCCTTTGTTGGCAAATTGTTCTCTAAGATTTGTTTAATTGGTGTTTCTCCTTTTAGAAGTGGACTCATACAATGTTTGTCCTTTTGTAATTGACTAACTTCACTCAGCATAATGGTTTCCAGGTACTTCCATGTCATGTGATGTTTCATGCTTCCATCACTGTTTTTTTCTTTTTAATGATGTATATTATTCCATTGTGTATGTGTACCATAGATTCTTTACCCATTTTTTCACTCTTGGCCATTTGGATTGCTTCCAGCCTCTTGCTATTGTGAACTGGGCTGCTATAAACATGGTAAAGCATACATCCACTCATGTTGTGTTTCTTATATCTTTGGGGTATATGCCTAATTGTGGTATTGCTGGATAGTACGGGATTTCAATTCTCGGTTGCTCCAATTGTGGCCATATGGTTTTCTGCGGGGGCTGTATGTATTTACAAGTGCCTCAAACACTAAAATTCCAGGAAAGGTGTTTACTCACAGCACATCTGCTCCCCATAAATGCTTAGATAAGTGTGCCGTCTCCTTCAGACGCTTTCTCTTCAAGTGCGCAGATAAAGTCCACTGGCCTCAAAGAACATGTGTCCCTCTTGTCTCTTGCATGCTTTGTACTCCCTTTGAGGATTCCCTTTGAATGCCTGGAATACCAACATTAGTACATTGCCCATTTCTTTGATTAACAAGAGGCTTGCATGCCTCAAAAGGTACAAAAACCCCGTTGTGAAATAAACTCAGGGCTCTTTGCCCTCTAGTTGCTAAATGCCCCCTCCCCACCCCACTATCATGATCCCAATTCCAGCTTACACATCTGGCTAGACCAGAGGATGTAGACTGGTATGGATAGGAACTGGAAACAGGGAATCCAGGACAGATGATCCCTTCAGGACCAGCGCTGAGAGTGGTGATACTGGGAGGGGGGAGGGAGAATGGAGTGTAATGGGGGAACTGATTAAAGAATCTACATATAACCTTCTTCCTGGATGATGGACAACAGAAAACTGGGTGAAGGGAGACATAGGTCATATGACAAAATAATAATAATTTATAAATTATCAAGGGTTCATGATGGAGGGTGAAGCAGGGAGGGAGGGGGAAATTAGGAGCTAACACCAAGAGCTCCAGTAGAAAGCAAATGTTTTGAGAATGATGATGACAACAAATGTACAAGCGTGCTTGACACGATGTATGTAAGTGTGTATGGCTTGTTTTAAGATTGCATCGAGCCCCCAATAAAATGATTTTTTTAATCTCTTGCTGGTACGAGGTTGTATGACGTGGGCAGTAAGGAGCGTCCGTCTGAGGCTGGTTTGTGCAAGAGGGCGCATTAGGTCTCCTGGAGGACATTGATTGGTGCAGATCTTGAGGGCAGGACCCAGCTGGATGTTTCTGGGTGATCTCTCAAGAAGTCGCCTTGGTGCCGCCCACGGAAGGTTGGGTGCCGCAGTGTGGGGGTGGGGGAGCATGCTGCAAGGGGACTGCCACAGAAGGCTAGTGGATTGCCAGCTTTGGCGTAGAGCACCACGAATTGTGGGCGGAATTTCCCTGGAGAGGTAGATCTCTGTGGAGGTTAGGCAGAAGTTCCTGCAGCAGCGTGGAACTTGCCGAGTGTTGGCGGAGCCATGCGAGGCACTAAGGCAGGCAGGAGGAAGTTCCCTCAGTCACTTGGGACCACAGAGGACAGACAGAGCACCCCTAACTACATTGGCAGGAATTCGCTGGGAAGATGTTGGGTGGAATGTCCCTGGTGGAGGGCAGGTGGGCTTTCCCCAGTATTGAGCTGTACTGCACAGGGTGGAGCTCTCCCAGCTGGGTGGTTGCAGGTGAAAATGCCCTAGGCTAAGGAGGGTGGTCTGGAGGTCGGCACTGGCTGTCAGAGAAAAAGAGACAAAGATGGGGGATTGGGGGGGACAAGCGCACAGGGACTGTGGGGTGATAGAGAGAAGAAAGGGAAACAAAAGTACCAATATAGCTGAGCCCAAATCCATGACCATGGGGCTGCAAGGGTTTAATCCCTGCCCCAAGGCGGCAGCAAGCTGTGGATGTGTTGAGACAACGCTAGGGCATGCACCGGCTCCAAATGATCCCAGCTCTGGCCTAGACAGTGGTGGGGCAAACGTCAAATCCTAGCTGGCCTGCGCTGTTGTAGTCCAAAAGACCCCAGCCCCTCAAAACCTTGTGGATCGGTGCCTACCTCTCTTTATGATGCTCCTCCTGTGATCCAGCTGTGTTGAGTTTCCCTCTTAGTAACTCTCCAGCACTGATTTTTACGGAGTCCCTCTGGTATGTGTTACTAGGTAGCCATCTTCCTGGAAGTCTCCCCAGAAAGACACTTTTATAGGAATGAGCTGCCCAATTCCATAAACCTTCCCCAGAGGGCATTGCTGAGGCAGGGAAGATGAGTGCAGACTGGTGGCTGGTGCTACATGCATGGCAGCAGCTTTTGAAATTTCTCTGGGCTCTACTCAATTTTTTTGTCTTTAATCCTCACCTTCCCCGTTGACTCTCATTCGATCTCTATAAACGTGGCAGTGTAGCATGCCAGGGCTGCTCAGCCTTATCCTGTAGTGGAGCATGTAGCCAAGGCCACAGTTCTTTCAGGGGGGATATACGATATTGGTCAGGAAAGGAAATGGGTGGGGTTTAGGTTTGCCCTCAAGAGAGAGGGTAGGGTTTTCTAGCTTGTGTGACAAGTAGCAAACCCTGTGGCCCACAGTGCACTTTAGTGTCACTGCCTTAGAATTGAACATGCTCACCTGCGTCCATAGCAGGGCACCATCCAGTCACTTGGTTGGCATCTTTCTGATTTTCTGCAGGGACTAACAGTGTTTAACTGACATCTGTGTGGTCATTTTCATTTTTTATGCATCCCCAGCTGACCTCCAATTTGTCTTTGTCTTCTACCTTACCTTCTTTTCCATTTCAACTCTGCTCTGTTCTATAGCTTTATAAAACAGGAGTGTGTGGGACTAAGGCAAAGCATACATAAGGACCTGCTTAGGTGCTATTCCTTGTACAACAAAAATACTAAATTTTTTTTTCATCCTCAGTAAATGGATTGAAAATCAGCCTCAGTTATCACACTCGATTTCCATGCCTTATTTCCACTTCACACAAAGGACTAGGCCAACTTTTTGTTTTTCATTTTATTTTAACCTTTATGACTTGTTTAATGCAAAAGTGTAGGCTTTTTCCTTTTAAAACACCATGGTGTGAGGGACGCAGGCAAACACTTTTTTTAAAGTGTTGCTTTTATAAGAACAACAACAAAAACACTCCTCCTGTTGGAGCCCTGTGAGCAGGTTCACTCTAAGGTGACCAGGCATCCCGCTTCTGGCAAGACACTCCGATTTTTAGCAATTTTTACCGCATCCCACAGCTTTTTTTTAAAGTCCTGATTTTGGGAAAGCATGCACGACAAGCAAGGGTATATGGTTGTCAGCTGCCATGTGGCTATTTCGCCAGGATATGAGTTTTATTGATGGTGTCCCGCTTTACCAATGTTAAAATCTGGTCACCTTACAAACAGCATTTCTGATTTCGTACAAATAAAGGGGAAGGCATAACACTGGGAAAGATTAGCGTGATGGACATACTGTCTTCAGAAGTGAATACCCTAGATAGAGGACCTGTAGAGAAATAAGACCTTTGCATTTTGATATTTGTGTTTAATAAAGGTTTTTATTATTTTGTAGCAAAAAGAAAACACTCCTCCATGGTCCTGTGTCCTTCATATAACAACCCACTCAGGGAAGATTCAATTCCAGTGCTCTGAAGTTAATAAATGCACAATCAGTCTGAGTCTTATCCTTTCAGCTCTACGGATCTTGACTGTTCCTCTCCTCCACCTCCACCGAGCACATTCTCACATCTCAAGGAGGAGCAGCACCTCAGAGCAGAATTCCTCACTCATTCGCACTCATGCACTCGAGCACATACAGAGATTCTATGGACTCACATGTGTGAACACGAATATACCTCTAGACTTCCAAAAGGGAGGCTAGTTCTCAGAACCCTGCTGCCTCTTCCCATTCATGACAATGATCCATGAAGGAAAGGCTCACATGGCTTCTGGTTCAAGGAGAAGGCTTGACTTTGGTCCAGGATTTACTTTTGGCCCCAAAAGGAGAGATCCTATTTTCCCATGGCCTTGAGGTGCAACTGCCATGAGAGGCTGGGCAATGATCACCTGTTCCTTCTCTCCACCCTTCTCTAAACAGCCAGGAGGGTGATAGACAGCTCAGTGCCACACCCGAGGAATCTCACTGCCAACAGAATCAAGCACAGACAGGCCTCTCCTGAGAGACACTGGATCCCTTCTGCATCCGAGGAGACCATTGTGTGTGTGTGTGTGTGTGTGTGTGTGTGTGTGTGTGTGTCTGTGGTAAGGCGTCCCCACAGGAGCCCTTTCCCTCTGCACTCACCAGTTGAGTTACATAAAGGGCAGAGATAGGCCAGGCAGGGGAAGACAAGGAGGCTTCTATGGAGTCAATGTCAGCTGGGTGCTGGGTCTGCAAAACTGAGAGCAAAGACATCTCCATTTGTCTACTCATTACCTACCCACCCCACCGCCCAAAGAGATGGTGGAAGTAACACAGTAACACATTCTTTGAAAAGCGACACTTTATTGTTTGTTTGGGGGTGGAGGTCACAGGCAGCCTCCAGTCCGGGCTACAATCAATTGTCTTCCCCAGAGCAGGGCTCTGCACCATGGCTTTGATTGTGGTAGTCATCAACTATGTCCCCCATAATGGAGAGAAACTCTTGAAATGACATCATGTGATCCTTATCCGTATCCTTCCTGGCAAACAGATCGGACAAGTAATTTGTATTCTTTTTTTCCTGTGGGAATCAAAACATACAAACAAAAAAACTCCATCACTATCCAGTCCTGGATGAGGGGGAAAGAGGAGAACAGGCAAATTGATGGGGAGAATCCCACACCCAAGCAGGAGACTTGGGTTCAACTGTGCACTGTATTTAAGCTTAGCAACCACCCGCTTGGCAGTGGAGCCTTGTGTGTTGCTATCCTGCTGATGATAGCTAACAGTAACCTTACCTCCCAGGGAAGCGTGAAGAGAAGCCTTGGGGAGGTAACTTTTAGCCCAAGGGAACCAAACACGTGGAGGGATACTCAGTGAGTAATGAAAGGGGAAATACACGCATCCTTCACTGCTCCCCAAATCATAGCATTGCCTTGACTTTCCAGTATGTCTGCCACTTCTGCCAAGGCAACTTCAAATAAAGTACTCATTTCCAACAACACCCCAACAAGTTAAATTCTAGCATCATTTGTATGCTTGAGAAACTAAAATCAGAGACTGTGGGCGGGTTGTTCAGGGTTACACAGCAGGGAACTCCCAGAGGTGGACCAGGAGCCCAGGGCTTCTGATTCTCAATCATGGGCTTGGTGAATGTAACATTCTGTCGCAACATGGGACTGGCCTTTCCTGGGTCCTGGGGGTATGATGGGGAGAAGAAGCAGATGTGGACAGTGAATCAAGACCCCAGATTAACTGAACACAAAAAGAGCACACTGCCCAGTAGGTTCTTAAAAGGCCCTGGAACTATGGAATCATCCACCCATCCCTGCCCCCTCCACACACAATCTCTCCCCACCCGAGATAAACCAAACTCACACAGGCACTGAGGAAATTGGGGAAGTTCTTCTTCAACAGCTTGATCATGTTTTCCTTATTTATCTTGTCATTTTGACCGCTGTATGAGTGAAATAACTTGACCAAACCCATTGCGGATGTCTCAGCAACAGTCAACCCCATCTTGGATTTCAAACAGGCTGCAAGGGAAAAAAAGAAAATTAGATGTTTTCATTTTATTCCAAGATGGGAATCCGTAGACAAGAAAGTCATGAAAACAAGTTGAGTTGGGAGAGTTGGAAGGATGACGCTGAAGAGTGAGTGAGGGCTGAGCTAAGCAAACAGAAAGGACCTGTCTTTTCTCAAGTGTCAAGATAACTGGGTCTCAGAGAGGGAGGGGTGGCTCTAGGAGGGATGGGCCGAGAACAACCAAGATCTGTGCTGTGGTTAGGGAGCAGTGGCGACTGAACGAAGGTGGATGGGGATAGAACCTTGGCTGGCTTGAGTTAAGAGCAAGACCGCAAAGAGCATCTCAAATCCTAAGGCGAGACTTTCCCACCAAGCATGACATTGGTCTACTTCATCCTCCTCGCTTGGGAAACGTGTAGGGTCATAATCCACAGTCCTGTATCTCTGGGTATCATCCCTAACCATGCTGAGGAATGACAGAAGACTCTGGATATCAGGGATACCCTCTGATCATCTTGGGGTCTCCTGCGTAGACAGAAAACCTAATACAAGCTGAGACCAGGACACCAGCTGTGGGTGTGGATGTGAGCCGTGAAACCTCACTCAACACCCACGACAGGTTTCCTGGGATGTTTCCTGGACGTGGGAAAGGAGCTGGGGCCCTAGAAGGTTCCAGGCTTAAAATGAATAAATTAACTTCTTGAGTTTCTACAATGAAGAAAAGGCAAAGTGGCAGTCAGAGGATGCTTTTGAACTGTCCATTATTGAAGATTATCTTTCTCCAGTCCTTCTGCCCATGTAAAATAAGCCGGTCAGACTTCCAGAAGATAAGAACTCCCCCATAGCACTGAGAAATCTGGACTAGGCTGAAGTTGAACAATGGATCCCTGAGTCCCAGACCTTCAAGGCACTCAGGATTATCCCTTGGCCTGAACACATAGTCGTCTACTAACAAGCCACCATAACCTCCCAAGAGTGGGTTACCCGGATGCTGCTAATCTCATGCTCCGTAGGTGCAAACCATCAGCTGCTCCACAGAAAAAAAAAAATGAGGCTTTACTACTCCCATAAAGAGTTACATCTCATAAACTAATAGAGGCAGTTCTACCCTGTCCTTTAGGGTCCCTATGAGTCGGAATTGACTTGGTGGCAGTGAACTTGGTCCGTGAGGTATTCCAGGGAGAGGAGTCCACTAGACTTTACAGCATGCATGAGGAATGTGGCCAGGCCAGGTTCTGAGCCCAGTGCCCTAAGAGATGGGGCATTTCCAGGGGTGAAAAGGCTTTTGGGTTGATGAGACCATTTTGAAAATTGGGACAGGGTATTTGGAACAAGCAATGACACACTGCCTTCCACGGGCAGGTATACAAGAACTTTACAGCCATCTGCGTACTGATACCGATCCCTCAACTCTCCAAAGCTTCCTGAAGTTATGTGGAAACCCTATGTCCAAACAGAGCACTGAGACCAAGAAGTAAAGAAAGGCCACCCAACGAGGAGACATTTTACCTAATGATTCTCAGGAAAGCACCTCGTTTTGCCTCGAGAGTAATAACGAGATCATCTAGCCAACCAGCCTGTCACTGAGAGGAAGAGGGAGGAAATCTGACACAACACCTACAGAAGCAGGTAGAGACTTACCGGAGCTCAGGATAATCACAGTGGAGAGTGTGAATGAGGCTGTGCTTTTGAGGCCCACAGAAGACCTTTTATAGGGCTCAGCCTGGCATCTTCCCAAAAACCTGGTGCCCTGTGGCAATGTTCATTAGTCTCCCAGTATATTGCTCCACTTTGGGTGGGGGAACACACCCCAGAAACTGTGACCAGCACTTCCTGCATGATATAAACTCAAACTCACTGCCATCAAGTCAATGCCGCATCACACAGACCCTATGGAGCACGGGAGAACTATCTCTGTGAGTTTCCTAAGCTGTAATGCTTTCTAGGAGGAGAAAGCCTTATCTTTCTCCCAAGGAGCAGCTGGCAGTTTCGAACTGTTGATGTGGCAGTTACCATCCCAGCTCATAACTACTAAACCACCCGGGCTCTGATATCCTGACAAATATATCTGGCCCCAAGTGGCCTACCGCTACCAAGGCACATTTCCATGACCTTCTACCTGAGCTAGGCCCTTGGCTGGTGGAAGAAGGTCCAAAGCAAGAGAGGTGTGGACCGAGATGAGTACATTACCTCATCTCAAGAATGATGGGACCCAGGCTTCCGGGAAGGAAGAAGCACCTGTGTGTTTGTTCATCCATTCACTCATCCCACCACAATCCATTGATGGTTACTAACAACTACTCCCATTTCCGAGCACTGCCATGTGCCCAGGAGCATTTTAATTGCCTTTTTGCATGGCCCCAGAGGCCCACCAGAGACACTATGATGCAGATCTTTACAGAGGAGTAACTGGAATTGTGGTTGGCTGTTTCAAGACGACTCAGAAAGAATGTGCTCAAGGACTCAAACCCAAGTCACTGGAGTATCAAGGCCCACCCTGCCCTCCTGGTGAACCTCCGTGGTGTCACTCTCTGTCCTGGCCAAGGCCTCACACCACTGTCTACCCTGGAGGAGATTACAGCCCAGAGGAGGTGGCCCTGCACAGAAGCATTCCACAGGGCCTCCCGCCAAAGAGCAGTGTGGTCCCCACTGCCCTGGATGTCACACTCTTTCCACTCACAGGCCCCTCTTCAAGGACTGTCTGTTGATGCCATTTCCCTGGGAACCAAACTTGATGCATCAGGGAAGCTTGCTTTGTTTTCAAAACACCTTCACCAACAACGTGCTCGTGCTACATCTTCACATGAATCCCCACAAGGAAACGGGGACAACTGGCAGGAAAAAAGGTTGATGCTGAACCAATGATGGTCTGTTGGAGTGGGACATGTCATTGCTGTAGCAGGTTCATCTAAATGACAGCCACTATACTGCCCTGCTCTGTAAACCTTCACATCATATTGAGAGTAGCCAAACAGCCTCCCAGGGGCCCCTAATACCACCTGACACCAAAACCAAACTCACCATCGAGTCAATGCTGGCTTATAGCAACCCTATAGGGCAGGGTGCAACTGCCTCTGTGACCTGCTGAGACTGTAGCTGTTAACGGGAGGAGAAAGGCCTGCCTTTCTCCCAAGGAGCAGCTGGTGGTTTTGAACTGCTGACTTAGCAACTCGAAGCCATGTACATTCACCAAGCCTCCAACTCTACCCTGATATGGAACTTAACCCTCAGCTCTTCCATTTCAGTCCTCACGGAAACTTTCCCACTTTCTGAACTTGCCCCCTTCTTCTTGTGCCTTGACTTGACACCAAACATGTCCTCCCACGTCTCTTCGAACTATAACTTGCCGCTGCCCCTAGCAAGGCGGCCACGCCAGCCCAGCCCACCAGCCCCGCCAGCCACAGTCTGAGTTTCTGCCTCCATCTCCATCTACCCATCAGAGCTGTCGTAACCACTCTTTAAAACCAGCCATTGTGGCGACTGAATCCATCAGTGAAGGCGACACGGGACTTAGTTATTAATGGAAGACACTTCACTGCTATCGAGTCGATTCTGACTCACATTGATTCTATAACACAGAGCAGACCTACCCGCTTGGGTTGCCGAGCCCAGAATTCTTTTAACAGGAGTAGAAAGCCTCGTCTTTCTCTCGCCCACGGGGAGAAGGACTGAGTAAATGTGGATCAGAGAGGACAGGTTGTGGGGGAGAGGGGTGAATTTTACATTGAAAAACTTTTTGTGTTTCATGATTCTCTGTTATCTCCAAATACATATGGTACAAAAGTGATTTCATTTTATCTTCCTTGACTTCTGATCCTTTGAATCTCCGGTAAAAAGGAATGTCGTGATAATCACCCAGGTTTGGGGCCTATTTGCAACATTGTTTCAGGAAAGGTCCTTTTTTGACTATATTCTTTTTGCCCATTCCCTTTCTCACTAAACACGTCCATATTTAATGTCTGTCTTTTGGTCTATGTGTTTGCTAAATGCTTATGAGACAAACTAACCTTAGCGGCTGTAACACCATCTTGTTGACTGCTGAATGACCTAGCTCCATCCCCCTCACATCTCAATCAGTCCCACTAGTAATTGATTTTAGAATGTGCTCTTACATTCTCAAGATCAGAACATTGTAATTAATATTATTGTTCCTTTTGATGTTGTAACCAGAATATGACTATTTTAATTTGATTAACCAGGATGTTGTAATCAATGCTGTGCCCTGTAACGCTGACTAACTCTAAAGAATAATAAGATTAATTCTGCTTTCTGCTTGTGTCCATGGTTGCTTATGTCCTAGACAAATGATAAATGAGTTTTTTCCTTTAAAGATGACTGGCATGTCCACTCGAGCCTGGAATCAAGGACCCGCATTTAGATTCTAGCAGTCGGGTTACTCTTCCAAATGATGGAGACAATAGTGTGGCTGTCATGTATTGTACCTCGCAACACTTGTTGGTGTGGGTGTTCACCGCCATTGCATGGGATTAATCTGGATCTTTCTGGTTTCTATTTTCTTCAACTCAATCGTTTCTTATCAACCCATCCTCCTTACCCTTTGCCACCTATGTCAGGCATCTATGAGTCCACCCAACCCAACACCATGGCTTCATAGGTGTGTGCCTTTCTTCTTGGCCCGAAAGCACTCGTGATGGCTCACATGTTTCCTAAACCCCAGCCTCCCTGAGAGGCAATGACCAGGGTTTTATATGGCCTCCGTGAAGTCCTCTGTAATGGGACCTGCAACAGCCCCGGGGCCAGGTGTGCCCAGGCTGGGTGCTCAAAGGCTCTGGTTTCCGTAGTGTTGCCACAGTGGAGGGGGTGGGACTTTGCTCAATCTGGAAGCACATAAAATCCTATGAGGCAGACATAGACAAAAGGGAGGAACTGCCAGATGCATTGTGCATTTTTCCTCCCCATACCCACCCCAAACAGACTGTTTCAAGATGCAGTGGCTCTATATGACCTCTCTGAAGATATTGTCTGTGTCGAAGCACCCAGCCTCATTTTCTGGAGAAGCGGTGATCAGCTCAGTGGTTCACCACCCTATTCTGCTTCACCTTCCTCTCCCCTTGCTTCCACTCCCCACTCTCTGGAGGCCCTGGAATTGTGCACACCTGCCTGTGCGTGCACACACACACCAAATAAAGGATTGGTGTGCATGTTTTGCTTTGGACTCTGTTTTCCAGGAAGTCTGAATGAAGACATTTGGTACCAGGAGTAGCTCTAGAGAACAGTCCTAGGGTCGGACCTGAAATCAGTTTGATTCTTGTCTTAAGGTTCTAGAGGTTCCATTACGATGATAAGTGAGGTAGTATTCAGGGGAACAGAAGTACACAAATTTCCTCTGCGGTAATGGGGATTGGGTGCGGGTGGAAAGAAAGTCACTGAGTGAGGTCAAGGGGTGGAGCATGGGCTCTGTCTGGAGGCAATGATTCTTACTAGGACAGTGATATGGGTGACTTCTTTGTATGGCATTGAAGGTTTAAAAAAGGAAAAATAAAACAGACAAAGAACAAAATAGCAAAGGCCCTCAGGGGCACCATTTAAGGAGACTTTAACTCCTACAAATGCTAGCTACACCAAACCCTAAATCAGGCCCAAGGCTTGATCCTAATGGTGACCGAGCTGGAAAGGAGCTCAAATGCAATAGCATTGAACTTCTATAGCAAGGCTAGAGGCCTGATAGGGCAAGATGAGCACCCTGAAGACTAGATGGAGGCATGTGGGTGACAGACTCACCCCAACATTACTCTGATCCTTTAGGGATCACTAAAAGAAGGACAAACTTCCCTCCCCTCCCCGCCCCTGAAGATCAGGTAATGACCTCATCAGAAACAGTTGACACCCAGGACGCTGTACCCCTGTAAATCTATCTTACCACACCTCTTTGCCACAGATTAGGCACGGATCTAAACACAATCTGAAGGACCAGCCCTGCATGGGTTTCAAAATAATAATAATAATCCACCTCCCAAAAGGATTTCAGAACCTGATGAATATGAGCCAGCAAGAAGATATGAGAGCATGTGAGATCATGACTGCTGGTGGAGGAAGATGAGATAAAGGGTTGAATAAATGAGATTTCATTCGTGACTTAGAGCCAAGCCTTAGGCAAGGATATCTGGAGCAGGTCTAAGTGGTGTACTGTTTGACTCCTTGAACTTTGCTACAATACAATGATCACCTACAGATATGCGGTGCAGGTGCCAGAATCCCTGGGCACAGTACTGAAGGGCGACTCTGAAGGATCCACTAGAATGGATTAACCATGCCGTAACTGAGATCGCATCATCTGGCTGCGTCCCTTAGGCGATCCAGAGGACACTCCCTTCATAAGACCACAAGAAATCGGATGAGAGAGACATGAGCATCTTTGAGCTGAGTGGGGGCTGTCCACTGCAGATTGGCTAACGTTGGGAAATGCTGCTATGTAACTGGTCTTATATCGGTGAGGAGGGTGGAATTCCACAGTGGCAGGAGGTGGAAATGAAACCTAGTATCAAAGTAAGTAAAATAAGTGATAAGGAGCCCTGCAGAAAAGACTGTGCGGGGACCCAATAGCATCCGTTCCTTCTCATTAAAGTTCATCTGATGAGAAACCCTAGGCAATAACATAAAATAACAAATACTTCCCTCTGAGACCAAGGACTCATGGGTGCATGCTGTCAGCACTTTGCTTCCATTTTATAGAGAGGGTATTTTTAAGTCTTTTTTTAATAAAGCATAATGATTAGGAAGGAAAATATAAAACTGGAATTATTTTATGTGGCTTGATTGCTGGCATAGAAAAACTAAAAGAATCATGGAAGAAGCATACCAACCCATGTGATCATGAAGTGTCGATGGGATCAGGTATCAGAAAACCTTAAACACACCATTTTGTTGCGAACAAGGGGGTCGGAATAGAGACACAAAGCCCATCTCTAGACAATTAGACACCCCCTCACAGAAGGGTCACCAGGAAGGGATGAGACAGCCAGAGTGCAGTACAACAACCATGAAACACACAACATTCTTATAGTTCTTCAGTGCTTCCTCCCCCACCCCCACTATCATGACCCCAGTTCTTTCTTACAAATCTGGCTAGATTATCTGGTACAGATAAGAGCTCTCAACACAGAGAATCCAGGACAGATAAACCCCTCAGGAACAGTAATGAGAGTAGTGATACCATGCGGGTAGTGGAAGGTCGGGGAAGAAGGGAGAGAAAGAGGGAACCGATATCAATGATCGATGTCCAATACACAACCACGTTGGGGGTGGTGAACAATAGAAACATGGATTGAGGGCGCTGGGAGACAGTGTAAAATATTTAAATAAAAATAATTTATACATTATTGGGGGTGAGATGGTTAGGGAAGGAGGGGGGGAAAGGAGTTGATACCAAGTGCCCAAGTAGATAGAAAATATTTTGGAAAGGTTGTTGTCAACATATGTACAGATGTTCTTGATACAATTGATGTATGGATTGTTATAAGAACTGTAAGAGCTCCCAATAAAGTGATTTATTTAAAATAAATAAATAAAAATAAAACGGAGAAAAAAGAATCTACACACAAACTATCAAAAATTATAACTGAATTTAGGTTGGTCAATGAGTAAATAAATTAAATTTCCATATACAAGTAACAAATAGAAAAGGAGTGTTTTAAAATAGCACTGTGACTCTAAAGTATCATCCCCCCAAAATAAATACATAGAAACATATCTAATGAAGCAATGTACAAGATCTCTATTTTGAAAACTATACATTTTATTAAGATAAATTAGACATGACCTAAATAAATAAAGAACTATATCATATCCATGTATTTCAAAATCCTATCTTATAAAGATCTCAGCTGTCTTCAAACTGATCCATAGATTGAACATAATGTCAGTCGAAATTGCAACACAGAGGACACAAGAGAAGACCAGGAAAGCCCCCAGACTGCAATACAGGTGTGCTATCTGCAAAGGAATGGGAGAAAAAAGAGGACTGGACAGGAAGGGCCCTACTGGAATACAGTTCCAAGAAGAACTCAGCCAAGCTAGGGAGCGTCCTCTACCTAAAAATACCCATGAAGGAATCCCACGTCTTTCAAGATGACTCGCCTTTCCATCCTTGTCACACTCAGTGAGAAGGCCCTCTGGAAGCATGACCTCAGTGCAAGTGCAGTGGTGGCTTCAGAAGGACAGTGACCAGCACTGTCTGTCAATCAACTCTGCAGGAGATTCAAGCATCACAATCTCATGACCTCTGCACTCTACCCCTTGTCCTGCACAAATCTCCTCTTCTGGACTAGTCAACAGACAGCCCCTCCCTGGTTCCCTGGGCCTCTTTTCTGAGGGACAAACTCGGAAAAGGGAGACTAGGGCATGAACCGAAGCTCCCATCCTGGTGGCAGTTTCAAGGATACAATTTACATTCTTACTCCTTTTCTCCACTACACATCTTAAGTTATCCTCATCTTCAGTTATTCCCTTGGAAGGGTTGGATGGTTTTCCCAATGGTGTGATCTCAATCTTTACCTCATAGGAATGTGAGCCCTTGGCCATTGTACCTTCTCAGATGGGGTTGGATGTTCACAGTTGCAATGGGGTAAGGCAGTACCAGGAACGAGGTCACAGTACCCCTCCCTACCTCTATTGTGTAACAGCGCTCTATCTTTTCATGCTGATTGGGATTGATAACTTCAAAACCAAATGAGTAATGCACCCAAGGTTTGTCTGGAAGAGCTTGCCAGTGTTACATCACATGGCTTCCTTGTAGCCTTGACTCTGAACACACAACACACACACAGTTCACACTGCCCTTGCCAGAAACACCGCGGCTCAGATTCGAGATGATCGCATTTTTACTGTATGTACAAAGTTTGCTGCTCTTACAGAAACATCATAGCTGTGGAAATAAAGACTTTCAATGTTTTCCTATTATCATTCCTCAGTATCAAATTATTATATCTTTGGATTGTATTGGGTTAGAATGCTTAATTTTTAAAATTACAGTTATCACCTTCTTTTACAAAACTGTAAGTGTTGAACTGAAGCAAATAAAGACAAAACCCTTTAGTAATATTTCCTCACCATCATCACTGTCTATGTATGTATGAACACCAATTTTTTAAAATGACAAAGAACAATCATTGATTAGTTTATTTTTGTCTCTACAAACACATTAGTCATTCATCATTTACATCTTTGACTTTATTAGAAACCATTTGAATGCTTTTTTTCTCCCACCTTAAACATACAGTAATTTGTATTTGCTTTAAAAATAAAACCAAAAAAATCCAACTACGAACAAGTGTCTGTTTTCCTCTCTTTCAAGTAATATGTGCCTCAGGGGTCACAGTTTATAAATCAGTAAGACAATAGACTGAGGACTGAGTTTCAAATGATCATCTGCTATGGATCTTGTTCTCCCACATCCTAAGATATGTACAGCCAAAACCAACAGTTGAAAAATCATTAAGTGATGCCCTGGCCCAAAGTCTATTTTTTATATTCTTCGGGGACTTCATTGCTTTGCTCCCCTTACTGCTCTGTTGCACGCCCTCAGTGTTTCCACCCAGTGTGGTGGGGTCAGATCAGGCACCATATCCACACTGTGTCTCCAGTGATGCCCCCCGTAGAGCTATGGGTCAGTGAGGGACATTGTGTCTCATGGTGGGGACGGCCCTATGGTCTTTTCTATGTAACTGTCTGCTCCCTGAGCAGGGATGTTGTCCTCGGGGCTTGGTGGGCCAGAATGTGCGGCACTCTCTCTCCTTGCCTCTTCGTTTGCTCCTGTGTGAAGTGCCCCTCTCCCTGAGCCGTACAGCATTTCCTAAAAGATAAATTAACCACTACAATACAGTAACAGTATACTAACAGCCATAATTGTACTGGGGAGAAAGTCAGCTGGGTAATGTTGGACCTTCAGGAAGTGTCCATGTTGCTGGAAGGGTGACAAATCATCTACTTCCAAAATCAAGAAGGGAGCAATAGTGTCTCATAGTCCCCACTTCCTTCGGTGGCCAAGCATTCGAGGGAGCATCTTTTTAGAAGATAAACATAGGGTCAAAAGCAGTACCTAACATGAGAGACCAGTGAAGATGAGGGCATTCCACTAGATGAAAACCCTCAGAGCATGTCTTCTACAAAGAAAGAAAATGTCTGACACTCTTGAAAGGAAAAAGCCCCTACCTGGATGTGAGGCTGGCTCTTCTACCCAAGTAGCTCTATCACTTCAAATAAATAACTGAGCTTTCCTTGTCCAAAGAAAAAGAAAAATCATTAAGTAGTGTTGACTTCTTAATTAAGTGCTTAATTAAAAAAAATTGATGTTTACCTGGCAAGGGAAATATCATGAGCATCAATTTTTTCATTGAGTGAAAATAAATGCAATTTAACTAACTAAAGCTAATATGTGTTTGAGAAATTATTGGCAATATTGATTTATATTTAACCAGAAAATATTTGTTGGTTATGGATGTTATAGTTAGGTGACATCAAATTGGTTCCAACTCCCAATGGAGAGGTCTGCGGGGCTGGCCCCAATCCCAACTACGTGGACACACACACACCCTCCCCTCCCAGAAGAATGCACTGCAGAGGACAGCACTGATGCTACAGCTCAGGGAGAGGGGTGCGTCTGATCAGAGCACACAGGAACAAACGAAGAGGGAAGTGAAAAAGTGGAACACATCCTGGCCCACCAAACCCCAATGCTATTTCTGCTGAGAGCACCATGGGCAGAGAGGATGATAGGGTCTGCCCCACCACAAACAAGATGTCCCTCACTGACCCACATCACTATGAGGGACAACACTGAAAGCACAGTGTGGGAATTGTGCCCTATCTGACCCCACCACACTGGGGCAAAACACTAAAGGTGTACAATACAACAGCAAGGCAAAGCAATGAAGTCCCAGGAGCATACCAAAAATAGACTTTGGGGCTAGGGGGTAGCACCCCATCAGACTCGACTGGAAAACACTCCTAAAGGTCAGCGAACAGTTTGAACTATTTACAGGCTTTTCCATTTTTTGTGTGTCATTTATTTTATTGTTGTTGTTGTTTTGTTGCTTTGTTTTGCTCTGACTTGTTTTTGTGCTATGTCTCTGCATGTCTATCTAGATAAGATAGGTGGGATAAAACATCTGGAAAAGAAAACGACAGGGCCTATGGTTCTGGCGGTGAATGAAGGGGGAAGTGCAGAGTGGAGACCCAGGGCCCAGGTGTCGGCCTCTGGAGACCCCCTCATAGAGGGGTTTAGGAGAGGAGATGGGTCAGTCAGGGTGCGATGTAGTACCAATGAAGAACACAGTTTAGCTTTCCCCAGATCCTGGATGCTTCCTCCCCCCAACCACCATGATCCGAATTCTACCTTGCAGGACTGGATAGGGCAGAGATTGTACACTGGTGCATATGGGAGCTGGAGGCACAGGGAATCCAGGGTGGACGATACCTTCAGGACCAGGGGTGTGAGGGACAAGGATGGGAGAGTGGAGGGTGAGTGGGTTGGAAAGGGGGAACTGATTAAAAGGATCCACATGTGACCTCCTCCTTGGGAGATGGATGGGAGAGAAGGGGGGGAAGGGAGACTCCGGATAGGGCAAGATATGACAAAATAACAATCTGTGGATTATCAAGGGCTCATGAGGGTGGGGAGAGTGGCGGGGTGGGGGGAAGAGGACCTGATGTAGAGGGCTTAAGTGTAGAGCAAATGCTTTGAGAGTGATTAGGGCAAAGAATGTACAGATGTGCTTTATACAATTGATGTATGTATATGTGTGGATTGTGATAAGAATTGTACGAGCCCCTAATAAAATGTAAAAAAAGAAAAGAAAATGATTAGGGCAAAGAATGTACAGATGTGCTTTATACAATTGATATATGTATATGAATGGATTGTGATAAGAGTTGTATGAGCCCCTAATATAATGTTATTAAAAAAACATCTGGAAGAGAAAATGACAGGGTCTATGGTTCTGGCGAGGACATGGGAGAGGTGAAGTGGGGAAAAGAAGAGGGTGTTAACAAACCCAAGGACAAGGGAACAACAAGTGATCTAAAAATCGATGAGGAGGAGGACATAGGATGCCTGGTAGGGCTTGATCAAGGGCAATGTCATGCAGAGGAATTACTGAAACCAGAATGAAGGCTGGACATGACAGTGGAACAAGAGGACAGTAAAAGGAAACAGAGGAAAGAACCAGGAGGCAAAGGGCAAGAGTGTAAATACAGGCATATGTAAATATATTTATATATAATGGCAGGGAAATAGATCTATGTACATATATTTATATGTTAAGTATCAAGGTAGCAGATGTCTACTGGGCCTCTACTCAAGTACGCCCTCAAAGCAAGAACACTTTGTTCTAATAATCTAGCATTCTGTGATGCTCACCTTCCACACAAGACCTCTGAAGACAAAATGGATGCATGAGCAAATGTGGTAAAGAAAGGTGATGGTGCCCAGCTATCAAAAGACATAGCATCTAGGGTCTTAATGGCTTGAAGACAAACAAGCAGCCATCTAGCTGAGTAGCAACAAAGCCCACAAGGAAGAAGAACACCAGCATGTGTGATCACGAGGTGTCACTGGGATCAGGTATCAGGCATCAAAGTCCCAAAACAAAAAGTCATATCAATGTGAACAAGGGAGTGGTGGTGGTGGAGTGGAGACCCAAAGCCCATCTGTAGACAATTGGATATCCCCATACAGAATGATCACAAGGAAGAGACCAGCCATTCAGAGTGCAGTATAGCACCGATGGAAGATACAACTTTCCTCAAGTTCTTTAATGCTTCCTCCCTACCACTATCATGACTTCAATTTTATCTTACAAATCCAACTAGACCAGAACATGTACACTGCTACAGATAAGCACCCGCAACACAGGGAATCCAGGACAGATAAACTCTTCAGGGCTGATAATGCGAATAGAGATACCAGGAGGGTAAGAGGAAGGTGTGGGGAGAAAGGGGGAACTGATCATAATGAGCAACATGTAACAACTCCCCCAGGGGGACGAACAACAGAAAGTGGGTAAAGGGAGACAGCGGATGATGTAAGATATGAAAATAATAATAATTTATAAATTATCAAGGTTTCATGAGGGAGGGAGGATGGGAGAGGGAGAGAACAAAAATGAGGAGCTGATATCAAGGGCTGAAGTAGAAAAGAAATGCTTTGAAAATGATGATGGCCACAAATGTACAAATGTGATTGACACAATGGATGCCTAGATGTGTGGATTGTGATAAGAGCTGTAAGAGCCCCTGATACAATTATTTAATAATAACAAGAAAAGAAAAACCCCACAAAAATCACAGAAAATATTGAACACCAAATCTGCTCCAAAGACTATCTGGGGGAAGCTACAGTGACCGGGTTCTCACCATTCAAGTCAGGCCATCATTTTGATCTACTACTGTCATCTCTTCACTGCTCTCTGTCTGCTAACCAGTTTGTCCCCATCCTTCAATTATGTTTGGAGGGAAATCACTGGAGGCTTACTTCCTGTGTAGATCTCGCCAGTGTGTTTCTGGGCTTCCACTGTCAGAGCACGAGGGAGGCAGGCCGTGGAGTTGCTCGGTCCCTCCAGTCTCCAGGGCGGCCTGGCAAAGGCTGCAGGAGTGGAGATCATAATGGTGACTTTGGCCTGGAAATGGCAATGTGGGGAAGGACAAAGGGGACAAGGAGAGCGATGAGGGAACTGAGGAGAGAGCTGGAGAAATTTGTGTAATTGAGACAATGAAAATGTTTTTTTAATTGTGCTTAATAGACCTATAAGTAACAAAACATACGCCATCTCAACAGCCTTCCCATGCACAGGTCGGTGATGTTACAGCTATGCCTATACGTGCTCTCTAGTCAAATGTATGCAAATCCAGCCAAGTCGGGGAGGCAGAGGGGAAAGGCCCCAGCACTAACTGGATTAGATCTGGTGCAGGTGACACCCCAATAATTGCTGATTTGAGTGATCACACACCCAGCTCAGCTCTTGGATACGAGCCACAGACAAGCCCTGAAGGGAGTTGCCCTTTGAAGATGGGTCTGGGCAGGTCTTGGTGTGGAAAATGGGGTGCTGCCTCTTCCTTGCCAGCACCGTTTCAGAATATCCCACAAATTGCCTCTAAGTATGTGGGGAGTGTGAGGCGGTGCAGGCCGAGCCAGCACTTTGTTCGGTGCTGTCCAGTTCCTACTCACAGGACAACAGACTGCGCCATGGCCCTCGCCCCGTGCTATCCGCCCAATCCGTATGTTTGAGTCCATTATTGCAGCTACTGCGTCAATCAATTGACGGTCTGCCTCTTTTTTGGCAACCCTTCTACTGTGCCAAAGGGTCCCTGGTGGCATAGTGGTGACACGTCGGGCTGTGATCCACATGGTCGGCAGTTCAAAACCACCAGCAGCTCCGCGGGAGAAAGACAAGGCTTTCTACTCCTGTAATCGGTTACACTCTTGTACACTCATAAGGGCCGTTCTAGCTTGTCCTGTAGAGTCGCTAGGAGCTGGTATCGACTCGATGGCAGTGTGTCTCCTTTGCCAAGCACGATGCCCTTTTACAGGGACGCCTTTCGCTTGCTAACGTGTCCTAAGTTACTGAGAGAAGTCGGCCCATCGCTGCTTCTAAAGAGCTTTCTAATGGCTCGTCTTCCAAGACAGACTTGTTTGTCTTCTGGCAGTTCATGTTCGTCTCCCACATTCTTCTTCAAAGACATCAATTCTTTTGTGGCCTTCTTACTGCGTGTCCCACTTCCACAGGCATAGGGGGTGATTGAAAATGCCAGGGCTTGGGGCAGGTGCACCTCAGAGCTCAGAAGGCCATCCCATCCCTTCTCTCTTTAACACCTTAAAGAGGTCTGTCGTGTGCAGCCTATTTGTCCAGTGAGCTACACCGCTTGGTTTCCTGACTGCTGCTACCGTAATGTAAGCATAGCCTCTGGATAACAGTAAAACGAAGCCTTGGCCAATGCCCGTCTTCCCTCTGGTTATCGGGATGCTGTCTACTGGTCTACTTGCGAGGATTTTGTTTGTTTGTTCTCTTTACATTGAGTTGCAATCCATCCTTAAAGCTGCAGTCTTTGATTGCCCGCCGCAAGGGCGTCAAGTGCTCCTCGCCTTCAGCTGCCAAGACGGCGTCATCTGCACGGCACAGGTTGTTAGTAAGCCACTTCGCTTCTGATTCTGCCTTCTTCAAAGAGCCCAGCTTCTTGGATTATTTGCACTGCATACAGATTGACTAAGTCTGGTGAAAAGGTGCCACCTTGAGGTCCACCTTTGCTGATTTAAACCGTACAACATTCCCACGTACTGTCTTAGGACTGGCTCTTCATCTATGAGTGGGTTCCACATGAGCATCATCAAGTGCTCGGGAATTCCCATTCTTCCCACGACCAGCCCTGTGTGAAGAGCAATCCTCAGACTCTTCCCTGTGGTTATTGGAGAGTCCGTCTGTGACGTCAGCTAGGCGGTCTTAGAGGAGGTGTGCTCTGCCCGGCATAATGGCCCTGGGCCCTCGTTGAGGCCACAGCCACTGTCCACCTCAGCAGAGCGTGGGGAACGGGAACTCATCTTGAACTCCGTGGCAGCCGACTACATGGACGCTCTCTACATTTCTAGCTTGACAGCGCTTTAAAGGGGGTCCTGGTCATCTTTCTTTGCTGACATAATGGGGTCCCCTTGGCTTCACCCTTCCTGACATTCACTCCCTGAGGAGAGAGGGTGACAGCATTCTCTCGCTGTGTCTGAATTCTCTAGCCCCTCTGTGGGTCTGCAGCGACAATCGGAGGGAGGAGGGACTTTTGGAGGCCCGTGGATAAGTTGTTGGTCCAAGAGGGACGCAGCCCTTGCTCTTGAAGAATAGCCAGGGGGGTGGAAGAAAGTTCTTACCCCTAGGTGATCTAGTCTGGGAGGAAGACATAGCCTCTGCTGAGAATTCAGACATGAAATAGCATCATCGGTAGATCTAATGTCACGTTCCATATGGCGGGGGAGGGGTGTGTGTGTGCTGTTTTGAGTACTAGGCATCTGAGGTGGCTTCTCCCAGAGTGGGCAGAATCTAGCACCTGCCTGAGGTGGTAGTGAGGGGTGGGAAAGCAGCAGAGCTTCTCTGCTTGGTGGGAGATGGGGCGTAGAGAAGGACAGGGCGGATGCTGGGCCACCAGCAGCAGATGGTGCCAAGACAAAATTAGTCTGCAAGATCACACAGAGCCACCCCGCATCCCTGCCAGCAACCCATCACAGGCACCCTCCCATGTGGATCTGGGTGGAGGCAGGGTAGGTGTAGACAAGCCCTGGGCTGAGAATGGGGGTGCAGAGGGCAGGCTTCCTCATCCCAAGGTGGGGAAGGGCCTCGGGATGGCAGTGTTTTTCCTGGCTATCTCCTTCATCCAGTAGGATGAAGAAGGAGGCAAAGTACCTCTGCGGGCCCCTCTGCGGACACCCTCCCACTCCCCTGCCCAGTTCCTTCTATCTCACTCCGCTCCAAGTCCGGGCCTTGCGCACCCTGGTTGCCAATGAATCTCCATGGATTGTCAGCAGATAAAGAAGGAGCATTTATGTTTTAATGACTTCACTCAGAGACCCACACTGATTTTATAGCACGGCAGGCCCTGTACTGGCATTTGGGGGAGCTAGCTGTGAACAAACAGGGGAAACTCTTCCCATGGGGTTTTCATTGTCTGAAGGAGTCCTTACTACAGGGGACTCAGAGAAGACCTTCTTAAAGCACAAGTGAGCCGCTGGGAGGAAGGGTGGAAGAGTATTCTGGCATTTGGAAGAGCATGGGGTGTGGTGGGGGAGAGTCCCTGCGCTAGGAAGGAGCATGGCTCACGATGGAAGGAACCAGAGCAGACAAGTTCAGTGAGGCCCAAGCATGAGGGGCCATGGCCAAGTCATCTAGGGCAGGTGTTGTAGGCTGAGTTTTCTCGAGACACAAAACCAGCGACCCTCCTATATGTTTAAGAAAGAACTTTCTATCAAGGAAGCAGCCAGCCCAGTCCAATTGAAGTCCCCGGGTCTGGTGCTAGCTGGAGCCCCTTCCAGACTCGTGTATCTGCTGATCAGTGAAGCAGGGAGTGGAAGGGAAGCTTGGAGATCACGGGCAGTGGGTGTGGAGTTGTGCGGATCCAACGTTGGCAGGAGGGACATGGAGGAAGAAGGAAGGATCGCTACCTTCTTCACACAGGTGCAACAAGTTGGCATAAAATGTAACCATCAGAGCAGGGGGTTGTACTGTATTCTAAGGGGGTGGGGAACATTGTGTATATACATGCATACGTGTGTGTGTGTGTGTGTGTGTGTGTGTGTGTAAGAGAATGACTCGCATGATCTACTTGTACCTGTTTGCTCAAGATACCCAAGGTTCTGCTCGAGGAGAAACCCTCCATTCCAGGCAAACACGGAGGGACTGGATTGACCAGATTTGTGTTTTGAGCAGGTTCCTGTGGCCGAAGAAGGGGCCCTGGGATTGCAAAGGGCAAGAGGATTGAGGAGAGTGTGTAGGAGGAGGCCATGAATAGAAGTAGTGCAATAGATCAAATCTCCTCTCATGGTAACTGAACTTTCACTCTCTGGCAGCTACTTTTCTGAGCGCTTTGCATTCATCATACTATTTAATTGTCAAAAACCATGGACAAGGTGGAGAGTATTTCTATTTTCATTTTTACAAGTGAGGGAAATGCTTTAGAGAGGTTAAATAATTTGTCTGAGGTCATGCGTCTCATAAGCTGGGGTCTGAAAATGGAAATATGCATTTTAGAGCCTATTACCACCCCCAAATCACCGTAAAGGTGTTCAGTCTGTGCCAACTGCGAACATTGATTTAAAAATTGTATTAAAAAGCAAGTGATACAGAATCCTTCAGTTGGGTAACCGGCAATAAACCGGTTACCAAACTAAATACATTGGCGAGATGACTACAGGAGATCAAAATGATAAACCTGACTTGAAGAGTTCAAACCTCGTCAGTCGATTCCCCCGCTGATGCACGCTGGGCCTGAGCTTGTTTTCAACAGTGTGTGTGTGTGTGTGTGTGTGTGTGTGTGTGTGTGTGTGTGTGCGTGTCTTCATATGAGAGTTCATCTCACTTGGATTATGTCATTGGGGGTAACCCTCTTGAATTTTGGTTATAAATTTTTCTGGTTTTCCATACATGAAACCCAGGATTGATGAACCTATGGAGACAGCAAGTAGAATAAGGATTCCTGGGGATACAGTGGGAGAGGGGCAGGGGTGAAGGGGAGCTGATACCAAGGAGTTCAAGAAGGAAGGGAATGTTTTGAAACTGATGGTGGTAGCGATTGTACAACACTGCTGGAGGTGATTGAACTGTGGAACGATATGACATCTATATTACCTCCCAATAAAATGGTTTTGGGGAAAAAAGGGGGAAAATAAAGGTTAAGTTTATTACCTAGGAAATAGGTATCTGTAGGTATTGTTCCCAGGTGATTTGTGATCATTGTGGTTTTATTCATGAAAATTGCTATTTTGTTTTAGAAAGGACAAATATGTTTACTAAATGTGTATGCGTGTGTCAAAGAAGGTAGTATTTTCAAGGCATCTGAAAGCCATCTAGAAAATTGCTATTTCTATATTTTATTACTCTAAACTAACCTTTTGTACTTTCGTGTGTGTGCCCCTGCATTAGACATCATATTAAATTAAAATAAGGCATTACTCAGGAGTTAGATTTTAGGACCCCCAAATAAATGTTAAGCAACAACAAAAAAAAGTTTACCTGGTAAAAGTTGTGTGATAGAATTTTGGACAATGACAAAAAAATAGTAGCTGCTGAGACTACTGGTGTACAACCCAGTACCTCGCGAAATTGGATTCTTTGGTTTGGATGTTTGGGGTCACGGATTCGTGGGACCTCCTAGTTGATTGAGCATCCAGGTAATCGGACATCCAGCTAGTAATGTGTTTAGTGCTGCTGTTCTGCCTTCTAGTTTCGCTGCAAGTGCTTGGGGCCTTAAAAGCTTGCACGTGGAGCAACTGAGGAAGGGGAGAGTCGGGAATGGGAGGAGGATATGGAATGTGTTGTTAATTGCCCCCATGAACGCAAGTTCATGGACAGCAAGCTGATTCTGCCTCATCGTGACCCTAGAGGACCAAGCAGAACGGTCCCTGTGGGTTTCTGGGATTGTACATCGTTATGGGAGTAGAAAATCTCTTCTTTCTCCTGAGGACAGACTGGGGGTTGACCTTGTAGTTAGCAGCCCAATACGCAACCCAGTATGCCAGCAGAGGCCTCTCCTTGTCCACGAGCCCAGAAGAACTGGGCATTTTGATCAGAATAATCCTGATCACAAAGGGGGAAATTCAAAATAGAATTCCATTTCAAATTCTCATGTGTGTTAGTCTGGGTACACTAGAGAAACAAATCCACAGAAACTCATATGTATATAAGACAGAGTTTTATAGAAAGGGTAAATATACATTAAGAAAGCATCCCAACCCAGTGCTGCCTAAAGCCATAAATCCAACATTAGCTCATATGTCTGACACCAATATACAAAGTCCTCCTCAATCATGCAAAACACATGCAATGACGCTGACTGCAGCTGGAAAGCCAAATCATTGAGCGTGTAAGCATCTCAGTGCTCGCAGGGGTCTCAACGCTGCTGCTCCAGCACCCAGGGCTGCATCAGGGTAGGTCCATGTGGCTTCACAGGGATGTCTTGCAGGAATTGAGCCTTGCAAGCTGAAGAGGGGGACTGGTTAAGGCAGCTACACCCTGGTCCGACCATCAGAAAGCAAGAGACCCAAGAACTAGAAAGGCAAGCTGAGCCATTTATCTCTCCGCCCTTCAGTTAATCCCATGTGTTTAATGGGTAGGTTGGCACAATAAACCTTAACTATCTCACCATACCTTTCTGGAACAATTTTAAAAAAAAAACCCAAACTCACGGCCATTGGGTTGATTCTTCTAACTCACAGTGACCATACAGGACGGGGCATACCTCTGCTGGGCATATACACAGAACTGACATCAAGGCGTTCAAGAAGAAAGGGAATGTTCTGAAACTAGTCTATACCCCAGAGAAGTAAGGGACTCCATTGGGAAATGGTGGCTCCATGATCCCCTTGGTGAAGACAATCCTGAAAGTTGAGTTCACCTGAAGACTGAGTTCAGGACGGGGAGACCAGCTGCGCCGCCTCCATTCTGTACTTGGCATTAATCTTTCAATCTTGCTGCTGTTATGCCGCGTGGGAGTTGAAAGTACAACACAGACTCATACTGCTGCCAACCGTGAAGTGAGATTAGGGAACCTGAGCCTCGGGGTTTCCACTCAATGCACAGCTTGACTCTGTCAACAATATCTGATTTAGTCTCAGGATTATGCACAGAGGTACCTGTGCTTTTGAAAAAAATCGAGCCACTGAGAACTCTGCTCTGACACACAGTTCTACTCTGACACACGAAGTCACCATGAGTGAAAGTCAATTCGACGGCAACGTTCGCCCCTCCAAAATGTGAGGGGGCCTCAAAGCACTTGTGAAAATGGACATGAAGGATAGTGGGTTATTTATCTTTATCTTAAGGAGTGTTTCAGCTTTTCATAGGTTTGTACAGGCTAGCTCCATGGGGTTTCTTTTCACTCCTTTGATGTATACTAATGTCTCATTCTTAAGAGGTCCCAGTCATCTGTTTTGTCATCTATTGTGTGCATTACCTTCAGTATATTTGATGGCATGTCTGACCGGTCAGGTCTTTGACCCATCCCGGGTTTGTTTGTGTACATGGGATGAGGTATGGGTCCCGTTTCATTCTTCTACAGATGGAAATCCAATTTTGCCAACACTATTTGTTGAAGAGACTATGTTTATGCCATTAATTGTTATTTTTTGGCCTTTTATGGAAGATCAGTTGTCTGTGGGCATGTGAATTATTTTTTTCTGGATTTGCTGTTTGGTTCCCCCGGTCTATGTATCTATCATTGTATCAGCACCAGCCTGAACAACCCAATTAAGAAGTGGGCAAATGGCACAGACAGTTCACCAAAAAAGACCAAATGGCCAACAAACATATGAAGAAATGCTCATGGTCACTAGCCCTTCAGGAGATGCAAATGAAAGCAACCTTTGATTTATCTTTTGAGATACCACCTTAAAAAATCATTCAGAGCCAAGTTAAAAGAACAAAACAAATAGAGCATAGCAAATGCTGGAGAGATTGGATCCTTCATCTTCTGCCACTGGGGCTATAAATATGCACAGCCACTGTGAAGCATTATGGTGCCTCTCTCAAACAACTAGGAATGGAAATTCCATTTGTTTTACAGAAATAAGAGCAATAACAGGCACAGGTACATGCACACCCATGTTCACTGTGGCACTGTCCGCAAAAGCAAGACTATGGAAACAAAAGGTGGAAATGCCCATCCGTAGAAGAATGGATGCAGAGACTTGATGTGATACTGTGCATTGCTAGAAACCAATGAAGCGCCCATGGCATGGATGGACCTGGGGAACTTTATGCTGAGTGAAACTAGCCTGTTGCGAAGGACAAACATTGCATGAAACCACTCTTATAGGGGCAATAACAAGAACAACAACAAAAACCAAGATAGAGGCTTTCATATTGCATGGAATAGACTTTGGAGTTGGAGAAGATGGGGAGGAGACAGAGGGGATGGGAAGTAAGAAAAAGCAAAAAACAGACAATGGCTGGGTGTTAAGTTGGATGAAGTGGAGGATGGTGGTTCTCCGGAGGGAGAAGAGAAATCAAGGAGTAGGGGAAGGATAAATGACTAAGAGTTTGATTGGGTCTGATTGATGGTTTCAACTGGCGAATACAAAGTTGAGTTTCTGAAATGTAAACCTCTACCTAATTTACAAGTAAAAAAATTCTTTTAAAAGCTAGTGGAATTTTAAAATAGTAACTTCTGGGAGATAGTGGTTGGTATAAGACATGAAAAAAATTATAAATTATCAAGGGTTCATGAGGGAGGGAGGGACAAAAATGAGGAGCTGATACCATAGGCTTAAGCAGAAAGAAAATGTTTTGAAAATGACAATGGCAACATAGGTACAAATGTGTTTGATGCATGGATTGTGATAAGAGCTGTAGGAGCTCCCAATAAAATGATAAAAGAGTAACTTCCTACTTTCTCAAGTGCTTTCACATTCATTATGTCTGGAAGCAAGGAACTCATCTCCCCATTTGACACACAGACAGCAAAGATGAAGAAAACACACGTTTTTCCCTGGGAAGGCTGCTCGCAAAGCTAGTACTCTGAATTCTTAGCATCTTGCTGATTCTGTGCACCATCACCTGGCCTGGCTTTGAATTCTTAGCATTTTGCTGATTCTGTGCACCATCACCTGGCCTGGTTTTGAATTCTTAGCATCTTGCTGATTCTGTGCACCATCACCTGGCCTGGCTTTGAATTCTTAGCATCTTGCTGATTCTGTGCACCATCACCTGACCTGGCTTTGCTGCACTTCACACACTTGTTGAAGGTGAGGAGATTTCAGCTTGCTTACTCTGGCTATATCATTAAAAAAAAAAACACCTAACTGCTATAAAGGAGATAATGTTTGGCAAAGTAAAGGGTCAGAAAAATAGAGAAACCCTTCAGGAGAGAAATTGGCATGGTAGCCACAAAGGTGGGTTCAAGTAGACTAAGGATCGTGAGACTAGCAAGAGGCCAGGAAATGTTTTGCTTAGTTTAAGCACAAGGTTGCCATGAATCAGAGCCAGCAACCCCACAAACATATACCTTGGGACCACCTGTTGCAGGTTTGGAACATGATGTGGAGGCAAGTAAGGTCAATACCTGTACCTGGGGGCTTGCTGCCTAGCTGGAGGGAGGCTTCGGTCCAGGGTGACTAATTACAGCACCGTGAGAGAAGGCCGAAAGATAGCTAAGGAAGTACCACGGTGTCCTGGGGACACGAGGGAGAAGTCCATTTTCTTGAGGTAATTAGGGAAGGTTCTCAGAAGAGGTGACTTTTCAGTTCAGCCTTGAAAGAAGGCTTCCGACAAACAACACAATTTTGAAAGCTATGAGTCATTATGAAAAAAAGTGAACAAAATCAGATTTCTGCTCAGTCGAGACTATAACTTTATCTTTCAACTTCAATAATTTATTTAAACTTCACCCTCTTGAGAGTTACCTCACCTCTGCATGTAGTAATTGGAGGCCAGGTTTTCGCGAAGGTTTGAAAAACAAATGACAGTTCGAGGCATGGCCTTTAATGAAGCTGGTGATTTTAATAGTATCACAAAACAACATTTAACTCTGGCGATAGTCCTTTTGGCTACAAGTGCCTCTTGATGGATCGTACAGTGAGTAAAAGTGATATGTTCATTCCCACCAACTTAAACTTTTTCTACAAAGCCAACATATTCACTCATTATTGCTCCAGTACTGTCTGAATAGACTGCAATCAGTATAGTATTTCCACTATAAACCTTGATTTGGGAAGAATCCATTGACGTTAAGATATCTATCTTGTAAGCCCTTCTGAAGGTGACCAAACAATAATTCCTCGTGCATGCCTCCTTCATAAACATAGCGTCCATAAAGTAAAGACTGTCATGCTAGCATATCAGTTGTTTCGTCTAACTCACCTGCAAACTTTGGGCTGCCCTGAAGCCTGGTGACAGGATGGTATAATTGGCCATTACTAATTCCAGAAATCCTTTTGGAAACAGTATCAATAATAAAGGTATTTTTTTAATTTCATATCCATACTTTCCCCATGAACTATTTTTTTACATTCTAATAACAGCAAGTAGCCTGAGATCTATCACACAGGGCTTTTTAGTTTGGGGTTGTTTTGTTTTTTTCAATTAAATAGGAAATTTCATAAGACGCAAGTAAATGCTTTTCATTGATGGTAGCAAATTCCTCAAAATGTTTTCTTTATTTGGAGATTTTAGGTTGTTCAAAACATGTATTTGATTTACTGCAGAATGCTGCATGCTTGGTATGAAGGTGTTGTTTTGGTCTAGCCACTTTCATGCTTCCAAAACTTTATTTCAAATTAAGTAAAGAAGTTTTTCCACACCATGATCATTAACACAGTAAATCCATATTACAAAAATGATTTGACACGTTTTCTTTTTCTTGGCAATTTGGGTGTACAACAACCTGGTAGTGAAGACTCTGCTACATTGTCATTAGTACTTTTTACCCCTTCCGCCTAAATTTAGGAATCATGTGGCATAGTGGTTACATGTTAGGCAGCTATCTGCAAGGTCAGCAGTTTGAAACCACCTGCCGCTCTAGGGGAGAATGGCGAAGCTTCCTACTCCCATAAAGAGTTAACAGTCTTGAAAACCCCCAGGAGCAATTCTACTCTGTCTCATAGGTTCACTATGAGTTGGCATCGATATCATGGCAGTGAGTTTTTGTTGGTTTTATCTAAATTTAGCCAAGTGCTGAAAAGCAAGAATGCTACAGCATTAGTCTTGGTTGAGTAGAGAAACAAATCCATAGAAACTCATATATGTACAAGAAAGGGCTTCATAATTTCATGATGCTCACCTTCCCAACAAGGTCGCTGAAGACAAAGCGGGTGCATAAGCAAATGTGGTAAAGAAAACTGATGGAGCCCAGCTATCAAAAGATGTAGCATCTGGGGTCTCAAAGACTTGAGGATAAACAAGCAAACATTAGCTGAGAAACAACAAAACCCACATGGAAGAAGCACACCAGCCTGTGTAATCACAAGGTGTCGATAGGATCAGGCATCAAAGAACAAAAAAAAATCATATCATTGTGAATGAGGGGGAGTGTGGAGTGGAGATCCAAAGCCCATCTGTAGGCAACTGGACATTCCCTTACAGAAGGGTTGTGGGGAGGAGACAAGCCAGTCAGGGTGCAGTACAGCATCAATGAAACATACAACTTTCCTCTAGTTCTTTAATGCTCCGCGCCCACAACTATTATGATCCCATTTCTACCTTACAAATCTGGCTAGACCAGTGGATGTGCACTGGTACAGATCAGAGCTGGAAACACAGGGATCCCAGGACAGATAAACCCCTCATGACCAATAATGAGAGTAACCATACTAGGAGGGTAAGGGTAAGGTGGGAGAGAAAGGGGAAATTAATCACACTGATCTATATATAGCCCCCTCCCTGGGGGATGGACAACAGAGAAGTGGGCGAAGGGAGACATAGTACTGTGTAAGACATGACAAGATAATAATAATTTATAAATTATTAATGGTTAGTGAGGGAGCATGGGAGGGGAAAATGAGGAGCTGATACCAAGGGCTCAAGTAGAAAGAAAATGTTTTGAGAATGATGATGGCAACAAATGTACAAATGTGCTTGACACAATGGATGTATATATGGACTGTGGTAAGAGTTGTACAAGCCCCCAATAAAATGATTTTTTTAAAAAGAAAGAAAGAGCTTTATATACAAGAGCAATTGTATATTGAGAAAATATCCTCGCCCAGTCCACATCAAGCTCATAAGTCCAATATTAGCCCATATATCTGATACCAATCTATAAATTCCTCTTCAGACTCATACAACACATGCAATGATGCTGAATGCAGGAAGATCACAGGGTAATGGGTGGAAAGTCTTGTGGATCCAGGGGCAGTGTAAGCATCTCAGTACTGGCATGGGTCTCTATCCACATGGCTCCTCCAGCTCCAGGGCTCTAGTATAACTCTATGTGTCTTGTCATCAGGAATGCCAAGCAAAGAGTCGGTGTGTCCTGCTTCCAGCAAGCTATTTATCTCTGTACCACCTCCAAATGAAGTCATCAAGCAGCGACCTGATTGACAGGCTAAACACACCCCTTCATTCTTAACAGTCTCAAGTTGGCATTAGATTGTGTAACTGACATAGCTACTTTGTGCACTAAGATGTACCTATCCCAAGCCACGGTATTTTTCTCTTTTTTATCATTTTATTGGGGGTTCGTACAATTCTATCACAATCCATACATACATCCATTGTGTCAAGAACATATGTACATTGGTTGCAGCCATCATTCTCAAAACATTTGCCTTCTACTTGAGCCCTTAATATTTGCTGCTCATTTTCCCTCTCCCTCCCCACTGCCCCCTACCTCATAAATCCTTCATCATTCATAAATTATTATTATTTTGTCATATATTACACTGTCCGATGTCTCCCCGCCTTCTTCTCTGCTGTCCCTCCCCCAGGGAGGAGGCTATACGTAGATTCTTATAATCAGTTCCCCCTTTCTACCCCACATTCTCTCCACCTTTCAGGCATTGCCACTCTCACCACTGGTCCTGAAGGAGTCATCTGTCCTGGATTCCCTGTGTTTCCAGTTCCTATCTGTACCAGTGTACATGCTCTGGTCTAGCCAGATTTGTAAGGTAGAATTGGGATCATGATAGTGGAGGGGAGGAAGCATTTAAGAACTAGAGGAAAGTTATATGTTTCATCGTTGCTACCCTGCACCCTGACTGGTTCATCTCCTCCCCACAGCCCTTCAGTAAGCTACCCATGAGCTTTGAGTCTCCACTCTGCACTCACCCACCTTTTCAATTATATGATATTTTTGTTCCTTGATGCTTAATACCTGATCCCTTCAACAACTCTTGGTCACACAGGCTGGTGTGTTTCTTCCATGTGGACTTTGTTGCTTCTGAGCTAGATAGCCACTTGTTTATCTTCGAGCCTTTAAGACCCCAGATGTTATATCTTTTGATAGCTGGGCACCATCAGCTTTCTTCACTACATTTGCTTATGCATACGTTTGTCTTCATTAATCGTATCAGGGAGGTGGGCACCCATTGATACGATTTTTAGTTCTTTGGTGTCTGATAACTGGTCCCTTCTGCACCTTGTGGTCAGACAGGCTGGTTTGCTTCTTCCATGTGGGCTTTGATGCTTCTCAGCTAGATGGCCACTTGTTTATCTTCAAGCCTTTAAGACTCCAGACACTATATCTTTTGATAGCTGGGCACCATTAGCTTTCTTTACCACATTTGATTGTGCACACATTTGTCTTCATTGATCATGTCAGGAAGATGGGCACCCACTGATATGATTTTTAGTTCTTTGATGTCTGATAACTTGTCCCTTCTACATCTCATTGTCAGCCAAGCTGGTGTGATTCTTCCATGTGGGCTTTGATGCTTCTGAGCTAGATGGCCTCTTGTTTATCTTCAAGCCTTTAAGACCCCAGATGCTATATCTTTTGATTACCAGGCACCATCAGCTTTCTTCACCACATTTGCTTATGCACACATTTTTCTTCAGCAGTCGTATTGGGAAGGTGGGCATCCTGGAATGCCAATTTAATAGAACAAAGTGTTCTTGCATTGAGTAAGTGCTTGAGTGGAGGCCCAATGTCCATCTGCTGCCTTAGTACTAAACCTATAAATATATGCACATAGATCTGTTTCCCTATACTCATATAAATATATTTACATATGTGCATTCCAGTCTTTGGACCTCTATAAATACCCTTTGTCACCTAGTTCTTTCCTCTATTTCCTTTTACTTTCCTCTTGTCTCACTATCATGCTCAGCCTTTTGGGTTTCAGTAATTTCTCTCAGTTACCTTGCCCTTGCTGAATCCCTACCAGGCCACTCACACCCTCCTTGCTATTGATTTTGGATCACTTATTGCTCCCCTGTCCCTGGGTTGGTTAGCACTACCTCCTGGCCCCCTCCTCCCCATCTCTCATGTCCCCCCGGAACCATTGGTCCCGTTGTTTTCTCCTCCAGACTATTCATCCAGTCTATCTTATCTAGATAGATCTGTAGAGATAATAATATGCACCAAAAATCAAGTCATTGCAAAATAGGCAATGAGTGAGAACACAGCTATGACAATAAAAGGGGAAATCAATTACCCATAGAAGAATAAATTAATTAAAAGAAAAAAATTTTAAAAGAAAGAAAAATCTGTAAATAGATCAAGGTCTGATTTTTTATCTCTAGGCGTGTCCTTCCATCAGGTCCAATGGGGTACCATGCTTTGGCCCCAGAGCCTGTCCTTTGTACTCCCTCGGGGGCTCCCTGCTCTGCTCCCACTGTTGCTCTGCCGCATGCTTTCAGTGGTTTGCCTTAGTGTCACAGGGTCAGTCTGGGTCAGTCCTGGCCCTGAGTCTACAGTGTTGTCCCCCTTAGGGTCCTGGGCCATCAAGGGATGGTGTGTCTCATAGTGGGATCAGTCATTTTGTCCACTCTGTCCATTGGCTATTCAGAGCGGGGATATCGTCCTCCAGGCCTGATGGGCCAGGATGTGCTTCACTCTCTCTTCCTCCCCCTTCTTTGCTCCCATTTGCTCTGATCGAACATGCCCCTCTCCCCTAGCTGCAGCTTCAGTGCTGTCCTCTCAAATAAATTCTTCTGGGGCGAAGGGCAGTTGTCCACACGCTGGTATTGGGGCGCCATGGTATTTTTCAGTGGCCTCATATGTATATGAAATTTGGGCATTGAATATAGACAACCAAAGGAGGGTCGACACATTTGAAGTATGGTCCTGGCAATAAATTTTGAAAGCAGTATGGACTGTCAAGAAAACCAAAACACCTGTCTTGGAAGAAGTATAGCCTAAGGATGCTCCTTAGAGGCAAGGACGATGAGACTGCCTCTCCTATACTTTGGACATGTCAGGAGAGACCAGTCCCTGGAGAAGGACATCATGCTTGGTAAAATGGAGGGACAGAGAAAAACAGGAAGGTCTCTGGCAAGAAGGATGGACACAGTGGCCAACAACGGGCTCCCACACGAGAACAATCGTGAGGATGGCACAGGACCAGGCAAGGTTTTGTTCTGTAGTACATAGAGTTTATATGAGTTGGAACCAATTTTTTAAAATCATTTTATTGGGGCTCCTGCAGCCCTTATCACAATTCATCCATATATCCATTGCATCAAGCACATTTGTATATTTGTTGCCATCATCATTCTCAAAACATTTTCTTTCTACTTGAGCCTTGGTATCAACTCCTCATTTTTCTGCCTCCCTGCCTGTTCCCTCCTTCCCACATGAACCCTTGATAATGTATAAATTGATATTATTTTGTCATGTCTTACACTTACCGATGTTTCCCTTCACCCACTTTTCTGTTGTCCACCCCCCCCCAGGGTGGCGGTTATATAGAGATCATTGTGATTGGTTCCCTCTTTCTCCCCCACCTTCCTTTGACCCTCTTGATATTGCTACTCTCATTATTGGTCCTGAGGGGTTTATCTGTGCTGGATTCCCTGTGTTCCTACAGCTCTTTTCGGTAGCAGTGTACATGCTCTGGTCTAGTCGGATTTGTAAGGTAGAATTAGAATCATGATGGGGAGTGGAGAAGGAAGCATTAAAGAACTATGGGAAAGTTGTATGTTTCATCAGTGCGTGCTCCACTGCACCCTGACTGGCTCATCTCTTCCTTGTGGCCCTTTAGCCTTTGGGTTTCTACTCTGTACTCCCCCTCTTTCACATTGATATTATTTTTGTTCTGGGTCATTGATGCCGGGCACCTGATCACATCGACACCTCGTGATCACACAGGCTGGTGTTCTTCTTCCTTGTGGGTTTTGTTGCTACTCAGATAGATGACTGCTTGTTTGTCTTCAAGCCATTAAGACCCTAGATGCTATATCTTTTGATAGCTGGGCACCATCACCTTTCTTTACCACATTTGCTCATGCATCCATTTTGTCTTCAGAGCTCTTGTGCAGAAGGTGAGCATCACAGAATGCTAGATTATTAGAACAAAGTGTTCTTGCATTGAGGGAGTATTTGAGTAGAGGCCCAGTGGACATCTGCTACCTTGATATTTAACATATAAATACATGTACATATATCTATTTCCCTACCATTATATATAAATATATTTATATATGTATTTATACTATACTATTTATAGTATAGTATATATAATATAGTATATATATTTATAGTATTTATATATTATATAGTATATTATAGTATTTATATTATATTTACACTCTATAAATGCCCTTCACCTCCTGGTTCTTTCCTCTATTTCCTTTTACTGTCCTCTTGTTCCACTATCATGTCCAGCCTTCATTCGGGTTTCAGTAATTCCTCTGCATGACATTGCCCTTGATCAAGCCCTACCAGGCATCCTGTGTCCTCCTCCTCCTCGATTTTAGATCACTTGTTGTTCCCTTGTCCTTGGGTTTGTTAACATCCACTTCTCTTCCCCGCCTCACCTCTCCCATGTCCCCACCAAAACCATAGGTCCTGTCGTTTTCTCTGCCAGATGTTTTATCCCACCTATCTTATCTAGATAGACATGCAGAGACATACGCACAAAAACAAGTCAGAGCAAAACAAAGCAACAAAACAGAAACAATAAAATAAATGACACACAAAAAAGGGAAAAGCCTGTAAATAGTTCAAACTGTTCGCTGACCTTTAGGAGTGTTTTCCAGTCGAGTCTGATGGGGTGCTACCCCCTAGCCCCAAAGTCTATTCTTGGTATGCTCCCAGATTGCTCTGCCTTGCTTTGCGTTGTACGCCTTCAGCGTTTTGCCCCAGTGTGGTGGGGTCAGATAGGGCACAATTCCCACACTGTGCCTTCAGTGTTGTCTCTCATAGTGATGTGGGTCAGTGAGGGACATCTTGTTTGTGGTGGGGCAGACCCTATCGTCCTCTCTGCCCATGGTACTCTCAGCAGAAATAGCATTGGGGTTTGGTGGGCCAGGATGTGTTCCACTTTGTCACTTCCCTCTTCGTTTGTTCCTGTGTGCTCTGATCAGACGCACCCCTCTCCCTGAGCTGTAGCATCAGTGCTGTCCTCTGCAGTGCATTCTTCTGGGAGGGGAGGGTGTGTGTGTGTCCACGTAGTTGAGATTGGGGCCAGCCCCACAGACCTCTCCATTGGAAGTTGGAACCAATTTGATATCACCTAAATATAACATCCATAACCAACAAATATTTTCTGGTTAAAATATAAATCAATATTGCTAATAATTTCTCAAACACATATTAGCTTTAGTTAGTTAAATTGCATTTATTTTCACTTTATGAAAAAAATTGATGCTCATGATATTTCCCTTACCAGGTAAACATCAATTTTTTAATTAAGCATTCAATTAAGAAGTCAACACTACTTAATGATTTTTCAACTGTTGGTTTTGGCTGTACATATCTTAGGATGTGGGAGAACAAGATCCATAGCAGATGATCATTTGAAACTCAGTCCTCAGCCTATTGTCTTACTGATTTATTAACTGTGGCCCCTGAGGCACACATTACTTGAGAGAGAGGAAAACAGACACTTGTTCGTAGTTAGGGGATTTTTTTTTTAAGCAAATTACTGTATTTTTACGGTGGGAGGGAAAAAAGCATAAAAAATGGTTTCTATTAAAGTCAAAGATGTAAATGATGAATGACAAATGTGTTTGTAGAGACAAAAATAAACTAATCTATGATTGTTCTTTGTCATTTTAAAAAATTGGTGTTCATACATGCATATACAGTGGTGATGGTGAGGAAATATTACTAAAGGGCTTTGTCTTTATTTGCTTCAGTTCAACACTTACAGTTTTGTAAAAGAAGGTGATAACTGTAATTTTAAAATTAAGCATTCTAACCCAATACAATCCAAAGATATAACAATTTGA
Organism: Tenrec ecaudatus; assembly: GCF_050624435.1. NCBI lineage: Eukaryota > Metazoa > Chordata > Mammalia > Afrosoricida > Tenrecidae > Tenrec > Tenrec ecaudatus. The sequence continues at coordinate 163,365,544 of NC_134530.1, forward strand.
TAATAGGAAAGCATTGAAAGTCTTTATTTCCACAGCTATGATGTTTCTGTAAGAGCAGCAAACTTTGTACATACAGTAAAAATGTGATCATCTTGAATCTGAGCCGCGGTGTTTCTGGCAAGGACAGTGTGAACTGTGTGTGTGTTGTGTGTTCAGAGTCAAGGCTACAAGGAAGCCATGTGATGTAACACTGGCAAGCTCTACCAGACAAACCTTGGAGGCATTACTCATTTGGTTTTGAAGTTATCAATCCCAATCAGCATGAAAAGATAGAGCGCTGTTACACAATAGAGGTAGGGAGGGGTACTGTGACCTCGTTCCTGGTACTGCCTTACCCCATTGCAACTGTGAACATCCAACCCCGTCTGAGAAGGTACAATGGCCAAGGGCTCACAATCCTATGAGATAAAGATTGAGATCACACCATTGGGAAAACCATCCAACTCTTCCAAGGGAATAACTGAAGATGAGGATAACTTAAGATGTGTAGTGGAGAAAAGGAGTAAGAATGTAAATTGTATCCTTGAAACTGCCACCAGGATGGGAGCTTCGGTTCATGCCCTAGTCCCCCTTTTCCGAGTTTGTCCCTCAGGAAAAGAGGCCCAGGGAGCCAGGGAGGGGCTGTCTGTTGACTAGTCCAGAAGAGGAGATTTGTGCAGGACAAGGGGTAGAGTGCAGAGCTCATGAGATTGTGATGCTTGAATCTCCTGCAGAGTTGATTGACAGACAGTGCTGGTCACTGTCCTTCTGAAGCCACCACTGCACTTGCACTGAGGTCATGCTTCCGGAGGGCCTTCTCACTGAGTGTGACAAGGATGGAAAGGCGAGTCATCTTGAAAGACGTGGGATTCCTTCATGAGTATCTTTAGGTTGAGGATGTTCCATAGCTTGGCTGAGTCCTTCTTGGAACTGCATTCCAGTAGGGCCCTTCCTGTCCAGTCCTCTTTTTTCTCCCATTCCTTTGCAGATAGCACACCTGTATAGCAGTCTGGGGGCTTTCCTGGTCTTCTCTTGTGCCCTCTCTGTTGCAATTCCGACTGACATCATGTTCAATCTATGGATCAGTTTGAAGACAGCTGAGATCTTTATAAGATAGGATTTTGAAATACATGGGTATGATATAGTTCATCTATTTAGGTCATGTCTAATTTATCTTAATAAAATTTATAGTTTTCAATACAGATATCTTGTACATTGCTTCATTAGCTATGTTTCTATGTATTTATTTTGGGGGATGACACTTTAGAGTCACGGTGCTATTTTAAAACACTCCCTTTCTATTTGTTACTTGTATATGGAAATGTAATTTATTTACTCATTGACCAACCTAAATTCAGTTATCATTTTTGATAGTTTGTGTGTAGATTCTTTTTTCTCCGTTTTATTTTTATTTATTTATTTATTTATTTTAAATAAATCACTTTATTGGGAGCTCTTACAGTTCTTATACCAATCCATACATCAATTGTATCAAGAACATCTGTACATATGTTGACATCAACATTTCCAAAATATTTTCTTTCTACTTGAGCCCTTGGTATCAACTCCGTTCCCCCCTCCCTCCATCCAAACCATCTCACCCTCAATAATGTATAAATTGTTTTTATTTTCATATTTTACACTTTCTGCTATCTCCCTTCATCCATATTTCTATTGTTCACCCCTCCCCGGAGGTGTGTATTGTACATTGATCATCGAGATTGGTTCCCTCTTTCTGTCCCTTCTTCCCCCACCTTTCCCTACCCGCATGGAATCGTTACTCTCATTATGGGTCCTGGGGGGTTTATCTGTCCTGGATTCTCTGTGTTGAGAGCTCTTATCTGTACCAGTGTACATACTCTGGTCTAGCCAGATTTGCAAGATAGAACTGGGGTCATGATAGTGGGGGGAGGGGGAGGAAGCACTGAAGAACTAAAAGCGTGTTGTGTGTTTCAGAGGTGCTATACTGCACCCTGGCTGTCTCATCCCTTCCTTGTGACCCTTCTGTGAGGTGGTGTCCATCAACTTTCTTGAGCACATTTGTGTATGCACCCATTTTGTGTTCAGTGATTATAACAGGAAGGTCAGCATCATGGAATGCCAGTTTAATAGAACAAAGTGTTCTTGCATTGAGGGGGTAATTGAGTAGAGGCCCAATGTCCATCTGCTACCTTAATACTTAATATATAAATATAACACAGATCTATTTCCCTATCATTATATATGTATATATTTACTTATATACATGCCTGTATTTAAACCTCTATAAATGTCCTTTGCCTCCTAGTTCTTCCTCTATTTCTATTTACTTCCCTCTTGTCCCACTATTATTTTCAGCCTTCATTCAGGTTTCAGCAATTTCTTGGTTACGTTGCTCTTGATTAAGCCCCAGTAGGCATCCTACACCCTTCTCTTCATTGATTTTAGTTCACTTGTTGTTCCCTTATCCCTGGGTTGGTTGACATACCCTTCTTTTCTCCCACCTCCCCCTCTCCCACGTCTCTCCAGAACCATCAGTTCCATTGTTTTCTCCTCTGAATTGTTTATCCCACCTATCTTATCTAGATTGACATGCAGAGACAATAATAAGCGCAAATACAAGGCAAAACCAAACTAAACAACAAAGGAAGACAAGATAAGCAAAAAAGGAAAGAAGAAGAAGAAAGCCAATGACAACAAAGGAAAAGTCTACAATAGTTCCAGGTCTGTTTTTTGACCTTTAGGGGTGTCTTCCAGTTGAGTCTTATGGGTGCCTCACTCTGTCCCCAAAGTCTATTTTGTGGTATTCTCCAGAGACTTCATTGCTTTGCTCCCCTTGCTGCTCTGTTGCACGCCCTTAGTGTTTCACCCCAGTGTGATGGGGTCAGATCAGGCTCAGTTCCCACACTGTATGTCCAGTGCTGGCCTAGGGGTTTTTTCATATTGAGCTTTATCTCTGATGTTTTTTGTCATTGGGGTAGTCTTCTTGAATCTTTGTCATGTGTTTGTCTGTTTTTCGGTATATGAAGCCCAGGATGGATAAACCTATAGAGAAAACAAGTAGAATAATGATTCCTAAGGGTACAGTCTGGGAAGAGAGGGGGACGGAGAGCTGATATTGAGGAGTTCAAGAAAATGAAAATGTTTTGAAACCAATTGTGGGAGCAATTTTACAGTACTGCTTGATGTGATTGAACTAAGGAATGATATAACATCTGGATTTGCTCCTAATAAAGTGGTTTGGAGAAAAACACAGGAAAAAGGAGAATAAAGCAACAAAAAAGGAAGAATTCCTACAAGTTAATATGAAAAAGGCAAACAATACAATAGGAAAAATATGTTTAAAGAGCAAGAAAATTCACAGAAGAGGAATAATAGAAATGTAATTTTTAAACATATCAAAAATATAATATTTGATCAATATCTCCAAAGATTTAGAGAAACAGAAATTGACGTACACTATTCGTGGAAGTATACATTTCCTAACCCCTCTAGGGTAGGTGGAACAGTAAAATCAAAGAGAGTTGAAAATGTGTATTATCTCAAACCCAGCAGTTTTATGCTTAGATTTATTCCCTAGAGAATGTTTCTCACACCCAGGAAACATATGTAAAAATATTCATAGGATCATTGTTCATACAGCAAAAAGAAAAAAGTCTATCTGCCAGGAGCTATGTAAATAGGAGAATTACTTTGTAAATAGCAGAGAATCCATAAAACGAAATACCATATATCATGAAGTGTTGTGTAATAAAGAAAGTTAATAAACTAGCACTACACAGATCAACAAAAGCAAATCTCACAAGGATAATGCTGAATAAAGATAAACCAAGTTTCAGATGGATAAGCCCAGTGTGATTTTCTTTAGATGTTTAAACCAAAAAAACAATAGTAAATACACAATGGAAATAATCAAGGAATAGCTGAACAATGGGATGAACATAGATTCAACTGTACCTGTCATGGTTTGCAGATGCTCCCAGGATTGCTAACAAGTTCCATTCCTTCATCTGTCTTTCAGCCAAATTTGTACATAAGTCAGCCAACTGGCTATAGTTTACATCTGACATCAGTTAGTCACATGTTTTTCTTAGTGTATCATGCATAGTGTACCTTTCTATTCATCAAAACTCAAACTCACTGCCATCGAGCATATACAACTTTGAAGACACTCTTCCCGATACACTAAGCATATTTTACATGATAATTCTGTAATAATAACAATAATGTGTTGATGGGCATGGCAAAGTGGGGTCCATTTGTATTATGAGCCATTGTACACACCTCGAATTTTTAATACAGTAGATGTTAGGAGGCATTCACTCACAAGCATAAACAGACATTAGTACCCTAAGGCATGTCTGAATGTCTTAAATTGGCAGGTCTTGGATTATTGTGCTTGCTTGGGTGTGTCCTCTCTTACTCTCCTCTCTTCTCTTGGACCAAATGAAATGAGGTCCTGTCAAGTTCTCCTTGCCATGCCTTCACTGCTGCTGCCTAGAATGCCGCCTTGTGGGGGTCTTCCTGGGGCATCACGGTCTTCCCTGACTCTGGGGTGAGAGCAAGCGGCAAGCAATCCCATGTGAAGAACGAGAGAAACGTCACAAACCTCTAAGTTAGAAGACCCTCCCAATTTACTTGAAGTAAGAGAGACGAACCAGACATGATCCAGTCAGGTGGGATTATAGCCCCATCCAGGGCCCCCTCCCTTAGCTTCCCTGCTATGTGTCCTAGAGTCACCAGGAAAGAAGACGCCCAGTTAGGGTTGTGCCCCTTGTGCCAAAGCTTGAAGATGCTGTGCAAATAACACTGGGGGTGTTCCAGAGAGCAGGAGCGCCCTGGGAGAAAGCATCGACAAGCCCATGTCTTTCCTGTCAAATGCCAGGCCTACGATGCCCAGCCTACAGATGATGGAAAGATGGGTGAAGCCTGGTCCCTGGGCTGCACAGACTTGATAACGCTCAGAAGACCCATGGGTGGCCCTTTGCTTAGGAAGCACTGGTGTTGGAGGTTAACCTCGCTCACAGGTTTCTCTACTTCCTGGCTAGGTGACCTGGTCAAGGAAATGCCCAGAGTCTTGGGCTTCTTTCTGTAAAATGGGAATACAAATATCCACTTCTCAGAGCTGTTGAGGATTGACCAGCATGACACTCATAAAGTGCCGAGCCCAGAGTGAGCCCTCAGTAAACGGCGTGATGTTGTGGCAGAATTGGCAGTAGCAGTCATGACAACAGAGTCATTGTGATACCTCAGATTTGCGTTCAAACCTATCTACATCTAATCAGTTGGGAGAAAGAAATAAGTACAATCGTGTGAGTGCTTCTGCCTACCACGGCACTCAGTGATGGGGGGGCCCTTCAGGTGAGTGTGAAATGGGAGATGGAGAACCACAGTTCCTTGGGCCATCTTGGCTCTCTCTTGGGGATCATCTCTCTGAACTGCAGCTAAGCTGAATAACAAAGAAACCTACTTGTCAGGCATCACAGCTCCTTGGTTCATCTGAGGAAAAGCCCCCTCAACACCCGGAAAACACGGCTGTCTTGGACTTAGGAAGACAGCGGCATACCAGTGTCTGATGGAGTGGCCTCCGAGAGGATTTCCCCAGCTATGAAGAGCTAACACTTATCGGGCTTGGGTGTCCCTGGGTGATGTAAATGGCTAAGTGAATGACTCCTAACTGAAAGATTGGCAGTTCGAGTCTACCCATAGGCACCTAAGAGGAAAGACCTAGACGTCTACTTCTAAAAGATTGGGGGACACAATTCTCATCTGGAATCAGGTCAACAGCAACTGTGAGGCACTGTTTTAAGTGCTTTGCATATATGAATTCATTTGACTACAAATTCACATTAATATCACAACCAGCTTAGGAAATGGAAACCACCACTTCATTGATGTGGAAACTCGGGCTCACAAGGGTTATGTCACTTGCCTGAGATCACTCAAGTAATAAATGACAGAGCTGGGGTTTGAAGCCAGGCAGTCTGGTGCTCTTGGTGACTGGACTCTGGCCCTACTTTAAGTCTACTGGCTTTTCAGTGTACCTCTGCTATGCCTCACAGCTCATCAGTAGTGGCTGTGGTCGGGGCTAGGGCAGTAGTACATATTGTAATGAGAGAGGTCGAGATGCAACCCCTACAGTAACACTTGAGGACTCTAAAACTTGAAACTCTGGAAATTTCTGAAAATGTGAATAATTCTGATCCATGGAGACCTCACACACAGCGAGACTACAACTATCTTCCATCAGGTTTTCAATGGCAGGAATCTTTCAGAAACCAACAGGCAAGCCTTTCTTCCAAGGTGCTCCTGGGTTCATTTGAGTTTCCAACCTTTGGGTTGGTAGCTGAGCACTTCATCTTTTGTGTCACCCAGAGACTCCATTAAAGCTCTACCATATCACCATATCCTAAAAGCAGAGCCAAGCATTGCCCTTTCCCTTCTGCACACGGAGGTCAGGTGGTACAGAACCATCCCAAATGTGTACAGTTGGGATTGAGGACAATGCTAAGGAGCGGCAGAATGCTGCTCCCCAATTTTCTCACCCACCCACATTCCTCCACAGGGAAGCTGTTTCCTGACAGGGCAGTTGGAACCACCACTTTCGGGAATTCTGGAGACATGCAAATTCTCTGCTCTGGGAGGGAAAGCCCCTACAGCTCTGGGCGGTCCTGGACCTGGGCAGGCCTCTGTTCCACAGCCCCACCCTGAGGCCTGGGGCCACTGCGGGAAGCTCCTTCATTAGCCTGTCACCATGTCTGAACACTGCTGCTTAGGCTTCTTCTGGGGGATTCGGAGTCCCTGCGTCATGCAAACTGCTACCACGCTCTGTTGTTAACCAAAAGGTTGGAGGTTTAGGGCCAACCAGAAGCATATCACTTGCCATCTCGACCGACTTCACAGTGACAGTCAGTGGCCTGAATTATGTTCATCCTATTGTTCAACAGCATCCCTTCACTGTTCCAGAATGTCTCCATCTCCTTTCCAGAGGCGCGGTGTCTCCCAGTATGTGTCTTCTTTGCCCCGTCTTTCTCACCACCCCTCAGAACCACCAGTAAACGTTGGTCTCGACATACTTTCCTCTTCCAGGCATTCCCTACAAGTGGGCTCACACAACATTTGTACTTTTGTGACCAGCTTATTTCACTCTGCATAGCATTTTCCAAGGTTGACCCCTGTTGTAACATGTAACGGACTTGATTTCTCTTTATGCACCGAAGCCATACTTACTTCGTTCCATTCAAGTTTTTCTACTAGGTTTCAGCATGAATGGGCAATTGATGCAGAAAACTTTACAGAGATCAGATGCCTCCGATAAGGAGTCTGTGGTTACTCTGAAACCATGATATAGTTGTGTCACTAGTAGCAGCACTATCTCTGCAACATGACTGTTTAAAAATGACTGTAAGTTTTCCCTGAGCTTTTTCTGTCTGATTATCATGTAGAAAGTGTGCCTTCTTTGGTGTGTGTTGCTATTGTCGTTAGGCTCCATCCAGTCGGTTCCAGCACATGGCAGCCCCCTTTACACAGCCGCCTCCTGCTCTACTCCTCCAGGAAGGCTCCCGGTAATGCTTTCCCCACCTTGTCTCTGAGCCTACACCCGACAGTCACCAGAACCCAACTATCGTGACTGTTTACTGCATGCCACCAAAAAGCAGGACCTACTCCTAGAATAGACACACACACAAGGCTGCTAAGAGTCAAAAACCGACTTGATTGCAAAGCGTTGGAATGTTTGTTTTACTCCTAGAGTCAGGATTCCCTGTGAGATAATTACGTTTGCTGTGCCAACCTGGCTTCCCTAGGAACATGTGGGCAGAGTGTAGCCTGTCGATCAGGTCGCAGCTTGATTGGAGGGAGACTGAGATAAATGGATTTCCAAAGCTGGCCTCTGTCTCTTTCTTCCTGGCGATCAGACCAGCCCACGGCTGCCCGAGCTAGTCCTTTGCCTTAACCTTGTGCTGTGCCGCCTGTGGGCCGACCAACCTGTGGATCGTGTCTCCATGCTGTGCATGGCGAGAGCTTGAGGCTCCATCAGCACCTGCTTTGGCTTCTGCTGCTCCTGGCCTCTGCTCCACCACCACTGCTCACCTTCCTGCTGCTGCCGCCCCACCTGCCACGTCAGCTGCCCGTGGTGTGAGTTGATGGACCTTCACTATATGAACTATCCCATGAAAGTGAGTTGAACTGAGCCCTCTGTACTGCTGTGTGGACTAACTGGCTGTTGTATTCCTTCGTGCTGTATAAACCTATCCATATATACAATCATAAGCGTCCTAGTTTGTTTCTCTCGAGAACCCTGAGTGGCACAAGCTTTACTAGCAGGGGGTGTGGTCTGGTGCTTCAAATACCAGTGCCAAGGTGTCCACATTGTCTCGTGCCTCAGTGTGATGCTGTCTTCAATGCCAGCATGCTTTAGTATTTTGGACAAGCTGGTGATTGTCACAGCCCTGGTTAGGTGGTGGTCGCAGCAGGAAGTGTCAAAGCCGTCACTCACAGAATGAGCTGCACCAGGGACGCATCCATGTTCTTCATGTTCATGCCACTTGAGCTGATGTCCCAGCAGCCTTCGTTGAGGAGATCTTGAGAGCTTCTAGAGTTTTCTTCAGGAGAGAACCCTGGACCAGGTGCACCTCAAACAAAGTGACAAAGTCACAACAAGGGGCTACACGTGATGGAAAGTGTGAAGGTCTAGCTGGCTGAGGCCTCACACGGATCAGAGAGAGAACCAGAAGTTGGGGACCAAGAACCATGGCCTGCCTGCTGCGTCGGGGACCATTCAATGCCTACATTAATGTGTTCATCTGGGTTGACTAGAGAAACAAATCCAAGGAAACTCTTATATTAAGAAAATATCAACAACAACCAAAAAAAGGAAAATATCCCAGCCCCGTCCAGACCAAGTCCGCAAGTCTGATATTAGCCCATATGTCCGATAGGAGTCTATAAATTCCTCTTCAGACTCATGAACAAGTGCAATGATGCCAAATGTAGGAAGATCACAGGCCAGTGGGTGGAAAGTCTTGTGGATCCAGTGGTGGTAGAAGCAGCTCAGTGCTGGCAGGGTTCTCCACGTGGCTCCTCCAGCTCCACGGCTCTGGCTCCATCAGGAAGCTCCATGTGTCTTGTCAGTAGGAAGATGAAACAAAGAGAGTGTGTCTGCCTCCAGTGAGCTGTTTATCTCTGTAATGATATTTGTCTCTGTAATGAGGTCACCAAGTTGCGACCTGATTGACAGGCTAAACACCACCTCTTCACTCCTAATAATCTCAAGTTGACACCAGATTATGTAACTACCACATTGTAGAATACAGAATTACAGATATGGGACATTTAAAGTGCTATTTGTCTCCCAAGATTGAAGATGAAGAAGGATCTTAAAAACACTTAAAATCCAAAATCAAAGAAAATAAAACAAAGCTCTTTGAGAATGGCTTCTGAGATGCCTCCACACATTGAAGTCTTTCTGTCACCACCTCTGTGTCACTGAGTACACGTGCAAACACTGTTTTTTCTCTTTTTATTTTTTTTGTTATGTGCTACTCTTTTTTTAAGGTGTTAAGTTTTGGGGGGTTTTCATCATTTTATTAGGGGTTCATATACCTCCTATCACAATCCATACATACATCAATTGTGTAAAGAACATGTGTACATTCGTTACCCTCATCATTCTCAAAACATTTGCTCTCTACCCAAGCCCCTGGTATCAGGTCCTCATTTTCCCCTCTCTCCCCACTCCCCCCTCCCTCATGAACCCCTAATAATTTATAAATTATTATTTTGTCATATCTGGGTCTGTCCCACATCTCCCTTCCCCCACTTTTCTGTTGTATGTTCCCCAGGGAGAACATGTAGATCCTTGAAATAGGTTTCCCCTTTCTAACCCATCCTCACTATACCCTCCCAGTATCGCCACTCACACTACTGGTCCTGAAGGGATCATCTGCCCTGGCTTCCCTGTGTTTCCAGTTCCCATCTGTACCAGTATACATTTTCTGGTCTAGCCATATTTGTAAGGTAGAATTGGGATCATGATAGTGGGGAAGGAGGAAGCATTTAGGAACTAGAAGAAAGTTATATTTTTCATTATTGCCACATCGCACCCTAACGTCTCATCTACTCCCCTAGACCCTTCTGTAAGGAGATGTCCAGTGGCCTGAAAATGGACTTTGGGTCTCCACTCCGCACACCCCCCTCATTCACTATGGTAAGATTTTTTGTTATGATGATGTCTGATACCTGATCCCTTGACACCTTGTGATCACACAGACTGGTGTGCTTCTTCCATGTAGGCTTTGTTGCTTCTGAGCTAGATGGCCACTTGTTTACCTTCAAGCCTTTAAGACCCCAGATGCTACATCTTTTGATAGCCGGGCACCATCAGCTTTCTTCATCACAATTGATCATGCACCCATTTGTCTTCAGCGATCATATCATGGAACTGAGCATGCGATGTAATGAATTTTTGTTCTTTGGTGCCTGATAACTGATCCCTCGGCACCTCGTGGTCACACAGGCTGGTGTGCTTCTTCCATGTGGGCTTTATTGCTTCTGAGCTACATGGCTGCTTGTTTACCTTCAAGCCTTTAAGACCCCAGATGCTATCTCTTTTGATAACTGGGCACCATCAGCTTTATTCACCACATTTAGTTGTTCACCCACTTTGTCTTCAGCGGTTGTGTCGGGAAGGTGAGCATCATAGAATGCTAATTTAATAGAAGAAAGTATTCTTGCATTGAGGGAGTACTTGAGTGGAGGTCCAATGTCCCTCTGCTATCTTAATACTAACCTTATAAATATATGCACATAGATCTATTTTCTCATCTTCATGGATAAATATATCTGCATACATACATGTCTTTATCTAGACCTCTATAAATGTCCTCTGCCTCCCACCTCTTTCCTCTATTTCCTTTGACTTCCCTCCTGTCCCACTATCATGCTCAGTCCCCACCAGGGTTTCAGCAATTCCTCTTAGTTACATTACCCTGAACATGCCCAACCAGGCCTCCCACACCCTCCTCACCACCAATTTGGATCGCTTGTTGTTCCCTTGTCCCTGGGTTTATTAACACCACTACCTTTTCCCCCACCTCCCCGTCTCCCATGTCCCCACGGAACTATTGGTCCCATTGTTTTCTCCTCCAATTGTTCATCCAGCCTATCTTATTTAGACAGACCTGTGGAGATAATAGCATGCACAAAAACAAGACAGAGCACAACCAAGCAACAATACACAACAAAGCAAAATAATACAATAGCAATACAATACAATAACAACAAAACAATAACAAAATACAACACAACAAGAAAGAAAAGCTTGTATTTAGTTCAAAGACTGCTTGTTGGCCTTTAGGAGTGTTTTCCAGTCCAGTCTGTTGGGGAACCACACCCTAGCCCCAAAGTTCACCTTCAGCATTCCCTGGGGACCTTGCCGCTCCATTCCCTTTCTGTTCTGTTGCACCCCCTTAATGTTTTGCCTCGGTGTGGCGGGATCTGATCGGGTGCAATTCCCTCACTGTGTCTCCGGTGTTGTTGCCTGTAGGGCTATGAGTCAGTGATGGACGCCGTCGTGTCTCATAGTGGGGCCGGCCATATGGTTCTCTCTGTCGACTGGCTGTTCTAATTGGGAGCATCGACCTCCTGGCCTGGTGGGCCATGATGTGGTCCACTCTCTCCTCCTCCCCCTTCATGTGCTCCATGTGCTCCGATTAGATATGTCCCTCTTCCAGAGCTGTAGATTCAGTGCCATCCTTTGAAATAAATTCTTCTGAGGGGAGAGGCAGATGTCCCCTTAGTAGTTAGATTTGGGGCCGGCCCCCCAGACCTCTCCACTGATTCCCTACTCCACGCTGAAATGTTGCATTCACATCTTGGAGCATCGGGTTGAAGTCTGGTCCCTGTTTCCCTGTGGAAACACAAACAATACCCTCCCCTTGGGTGGGTTACCGCCCTGTGCCCCCGCTACCCTTTTCTTTTTTATCATTATTTTTTTCCTTTCCACACCTCCTTTTTAGTTGTCTACCATGTGTATCCCTGTATTTGGACAGACACTGCTTTCTGTAACTACTCTATGTTTTCACACAGAGTCAAAGAGTCACATAGAGTCCAAAGTCAAATCTATCAACCTAGAAATGCTACATTCCATCGTATCCAGAACCTTTACACTTTTTATAACAGTATTTCACTAAATACCTTTGTAAGCATGTGTTTCCAATTCAAATAAAGTTATCTGAACTTCAAATGCCCTAAGACAGTGCCTTCACTTGAACCACACCACTGTTCTACAAATATCCCAGAAACCATTCAGCTAAAGCTACTCTTCAATGTAAATGTGCTTATTCTTTGGCTTGAGCAGCCTAATAAAAATTATGGAGATAGTAATAAAAGCATGCTAATACAGTAGGGTTTAAATCTGCAGTTGATATCTGGGGGATTTATATGCCAAACTTACTTTGGCTTTCTAACGAACAAGAATAAAAAACCAGTGTATATTTTATCATTCTATTTGACAACAAATTAACACTTTAGAAGCTTAGTGTACCCCAAGTTGTGTGGGTTTTATCACTGTTACAAGGCAGTGTTTCTTCAGCCTGGAAGTGTGGGGAAATCCGTGAGCAGACCCAAATAACAGTAGTTCCTCTAGTGTTTGAGTATTCTGCTTTGGGGGCTCATTCATGGAGGGATAAAGATGACATGAACTTCTGTGATAGTTTGCTCCAACCAAGAAGGTGGGAAAGCCCAACAGTTGTAAAGGAAGATGAGTCAACTTCTCAAAATGCTGAGCTGCAAGGTTACAAACTAGCATGCTGTCTCTGGAGGATGATTTTCTCAATCTTTCTGAGGGGACTTTGTGTTCTGAGGCTGACATGGCTTGGTGGTGCTTGGACGGAGCTGCAAAGACACTGAAACAACCAGGGGTCACTAACCTGATGCTGCAAGGGACCTGGTGCAACTTGGGGAGGTTGCCAGGGGCTCCGGGGCTGGGCATTCGTTAAAACGCACCCAGCTGCACATTATGGTATGTAAATGGAACTTTAGGAAACCCGCCTTAAAGCCGTTTCTAAGAGAAGGTAAATAAATAAATAACGGATTTAACAGTCAAGGGCAGCTTCTGGTGTTTGCCACTCACGCGCCTTGGGAGAGCCTCCAGGATGTCTGTGTCCCACAGTAACGGACACCAACGTCAGTGGTTTCAACCTCATCCAGCACTGACCTCCACAATCGGCGCGAATGGCAACGGTAGTCAAGAAAGCAAACAACATCTTGCATTGGGCAAAATGGCTGCAAAAGTCCCGTGATCGCCTCACAAAGCAAAGCTGGTTGTTTTGATGATTGTGGTGTGCCAGAGCTGAGCCACGGTGTTTTCAATCACCTTTTCTCCGTGTGATAGTTGAACAACCAAAGAATTGGCCTTCAGATGCCAATAGCCTTGGCAAAGGCTGTGGAATATACGATGGACTTTAAGAAGAAAAAGGAAATCGTGGAGGACGCACAGTCAGAATGGTCCTGAGGAAGGCAAGACTTGTCCCGCTTTCTTTGGACATGGCATCAGGAAGGATCAATCACTGAAAAAGGGCATCGTGTTTGGTAAAATAAAGGGTCGATGAAAAAGAGGAAACCCCTTAATGAGATGGACCGACACCGCAGCTACAGCAATTAACTGAAGATGACACGTGCTCTGTCATTGAAGCAGATACAACAGCAATGAAGAGCAAGCTCAAATGATTTGGGCCAGAGGTTTCCCTGTCCATCGCTACCACCAAACTACTCACCTCAGTGGAACTGGTAGACAGGGGTACCGCTGGACAAAACCTCCGGACCAAGCCTGTGCCACCCTGCCCTAATTCCATCCCCAGAGCTTGCCCCAGTAAGCATTCAAAGTCCTTCCCCAAATCCCCGCGTATTAAATAGGAGGCCTCCCATTCTTGTGCTCATCTCTGCCCCGGGAGCCAATTTCCATGGAAAATGCACACACACACACTCCTGAGAGTCACCGGCACATTCAACCCTTTCTTTTATTTGTACTCAAAACAAAAGAGATGAAGCATGAAAGGAAAAGATGTTGTCAAACATGTGGAAAGGGAAGCCTCCTGTCAGTCAAAAAAGCAAAGCCAACAGAAGCGCCTGAGAAGAAGCAAACTCTAGATGCATTAGAAGAGGTGATCCCACATCAAAACTAGGAGGGGTGTGATGAGGGGGCAGTTCCCCCACAGGAAAAACATACCTTGCCCAGAATCCAGGAAAACAGGTTGCTGAGGTAAGATGATCCGAGGCCTGACAGGGTGGCCCAGACAATCAGGCACGGCTTCCCTCTCTCCCAACCCTAAGATATGAAACAGAACGGGCGCCAACCCAGCTCCCTCTCCTCTGCCTGCATTAATTCACGGATCTTCCTTGCCCCCTTTCTGAGAACTTGCCAGGTCTGAAGCCATTTACCCCCGCCCCGTCTCTCTCCTCCCAAAGCAACTCTGCTTCCTCCTCCTGTCCTACCGGGGCAATGGCCCTATTCTCATCACCCCACACCCCTGATCCTGTCTGCCCTTCTGCACTGATGCCCCATCCTTTAACCATAGGAAGTCAGGGAGACACCGCCCCATCCATTGGCATCAAGCTGGCGGGACAAAGGTGAAATAAATATTGGGATCAACTTGACCACCCACCCAGGAAGAAGCACCATGTAGCCCTCTCCTTCCTACCAGGTCTTGGTCTCCTGGGGGGAGGGGCTGGGCCTTCCCCTTTAAAGCAGGACCTTGTGGCAGGAGCTGTTTCAGACCATAGCTCCTCCTTCTCTGCCTTCCTTGGGTCTGTGAGCGAGAAAGCGAATGGAACAGAATGCAGCTCTAGCAGCAGCAGCAAGTGGGGGCAGGCTGGTCCCAAGGGACAGGCACCTGAGTCACATCTGCTCTGAACAGCGCAAAGACCAAGAAGAGCTGCTCCCGAGGGGTGCTGGGATTCTCCCAGAGATGAGTGCCATTAGTAGGGTGTCGAACAGACCAGCTCCTCGCTGACTGCTGGAGGTGTTCCCCATCCCTTCCCTACTGGGCATGTGCAATGGGGTTGTCCCCTTCCAGGCCCATGACGTTTAAGCCCCCGGTGACCCCGGCATCAGCCTCATCCCATCACCTCCTTACAGACATTGCCAGCTCCACAGAGAGCGGGACGGGCGAGTCGAGCAGCTCTTGGCAGACAGAAAGGAAACCCCCAAGCCTTCTCGGTGACACCGCTGGGCCGGTTCAAACTGCCAACATCCACCACCCAAGGACCTAAACAGAAGCAAGTAAATGAGAGAATGAAACCGTCCATCATGTTACAAGTGGTTTTGCTACTTTTATTTCATAGGAATGATTCCTCTTCTATTTTTTTTTCTGTCATTGGCTTTTTGTTGTTGTATTGTTTTGTTGCTTGGTTTTGCTCTGTCTTGTTTTTGTGCATGTTATTATCTCCACAGGTTTGTCTAAATAAGATAGGCTGGATGAACAATCTGAAAACAGTGGGACCGACAGTTCCGGGGAGACATGGGAGGGGAGGGGTGGGGGAAAAGGAAGTGGTGTTAACAAACCCAGGGACAAGGTAACAACAAGTGATCCAAATCGGTGATGAGGAGGGTGTAGGAGGCCTGGTAGGGCATGATCAAGGGTAATGTAACCAAGAGGAATTACTGAAACCCAAATGAAGACTGAGCACGATAGTAGGACAAGAGGAAAGTCAAAGGAAATAAACGAAAGAGCTAGAAGGTAAAGGGCATTTATAGAGATCTAAATAAAGGCATGTGCATATGTAAATATATTTATATATGAGAATATGGAAATAGATCTATGTGCATATATTTATAGGCTTAGTATTAAGGTAGCAGATGGACAATGGGCCTCCACTCAAGTACTCCTTCAATGCAAGAACACTGTTCTATTAAACTGGCATTCCAGGATGCTCACCTTCCTGACACGATCACTGAAGACAAAGCGGGTCCTCTTCTATTTTTACGTATTTGTGAAACGAATGCATGCACATAGCTTTTCTAAACCTTCACAAAAGCTTACAACAAAAAAAATTAGAGTTCCTCAAATCTCCTTTAGGATTGCATTCATGATCTCTTTTCCAAGTATATGTTTACCACCATCATTTTAATCACATGACTCTACTGTCATTGATGGTACCACCAAGTAGGTTCCGACCCATAGCAACCCTGGGTACCACGGACTGGAACACCGTCCAGTCCTGCAGGCCATCCTCACCGTTCTCGTTATGTTTGAACTTGTTGTCGAGGGCCATCCTCATTTTTACTGCTCCTCTATTTCACCAAGCATGGGGTGCTTTTTCCAGGGACTGGTCATTCCTGCCAATGTGCCCAAAGCATGTGAGACAAAGTCTCACCATCCTTGCCTCTGAGGAGCATTCTGCCTGTCCTTCTTCTGACACAGATTTGTTTGTTCTGTTGGCAGTTCCTGCCACTTTCGTCGTTCTTCACCAGCATCATCATTCAAACACATTGTTTTGTCTTTGCTCTCCCTTATTCAATGCGTAATTTGCACACACATATGAGGCAGAGAATGTGATTTGGGCTTCTATTGCATTTTTTTAATGCAAGGTGTATTTATTTAAATAGATAAACTACAAGGCTGTCTTTGTTTCCAGATTTTGAATGCTCTCTTTCCCCAAACGAATGTGGCCTTTCCATGCAGCAGCCAGCCAAGCAAGGAAACCACCTGCCAAGAGGGCTGTCTGGAAGGAAGCATGCATTCTGCCCAAATAAAGCCTCTAGGGAGAAAGGTAGTGGAGTCAGTGTGCCTCCCAGGGTGTCTGTCTGCTCTAAGACACCGTCAGAGGGCAGCATGGAGGTGGGCAAGGAAGGGAGCAGGGTCTGTCCTCTGCGGACACATCTATCTGCCCCCATGTTCTTAATGCAGGCAGCAGCTCCTGCGTACAACCTGGAGAGGGCTGGAAAGGTGTGGGTCCTGGGAAGGTAAGCAGTGAAAGTATTGGGTTTGTCCATTTGTAGGAGTGACTGTCATCACGAAACGTGGTCCTGAGCAAGGCTCCAGGCCTGGAAGCTTAGGGGGCTGTTTACAGATGGGTCCTTGGAAGACAGACCCAGGAATCTGTGTCTGAAAAATCACAGTCTCCCAAACCCTATGGAGTAGCTCGGCTCTGCACAGCTTCATGTGCGGGGTCCCCATGAGTCAGAATTGACTGACAGCAACCAACAACAAAGCTTCATCAGGCTGGGGCTGGGTAGCAGAAAATATTTTAAAGGACTCAAAAATTGTCCGATGCTTGCACTGAATCCTAGCTCCAATTTAAGAACAATTATGCTTCTACATCATGGCCTTGCTAGATACTCAGCCTCAGGAAAGGAACACAGAAAGATAAGGGTGCTGTAGCAAAGTGTGGTGAAGAAATTAGATGGTGCCCGGCGATCAGATAAAATAGTGTCTGGAGTCTTAAAGGCTGGTTTCCAAACAAACAGCCACCTAAGTGAGATGTCAACTCAGAAGTTGCACAACACAGGTGACTGAAGGATTGATTGTAAATCCAAACCAAAGGAGGGAATAATATCAGCGCCTAAACTGTGAGATTCTGGTTTGCAGAGGGCTGTGGATGCCAGTGGAAGCCCAAGATCCATTTTGAGATGTACACAGGGAACAAGTCTCCAGGGAGTTCCCTCTATCCATAATGACGGAGTGGGAAGAAACGGGTTACCAAACAGAGTACATTGGAGAGATCAGAATGTACATAGGAGATCAAAATGATACGCCTGACTTGAACAGTTAAAGACTTGTCAGTTGATCTCCCCTCTGATGCACGTTAGGGCAGATCTGGTTTTCAAGTTTTTCTAAGGGTTTTTGTTTGGTTTGGTTTTTCTCATATTGGGGTTTATCTCTGATGTGCTTTGTCATTGGGGTAGCCCTCTTGAATTTTTGTTGTATGCTTTTATTTTCTACATTATATGAACCTGTAGAGACAGCAAGTAGAATAAGAGTTTCGCGGGAGTACAGTGGGAAGAGCTGGGTAATGGGGGACTAATATCGAGACGTTCAAGAAGGAAGAGAATGTTTTAAAACTGTGGTGGTACCGTTTGATGTGATTGAACTATGGAATGATATAATATCTGTATTAGCTCCCAATAAAATGGTTTGGGGGAAAAAATTGGTCTATAGTAAATGGCTCCCTACAGGAAAAGTCCCAGGGGTCCCATTCCCACCCACCCCCTTCCATAATAGATATCAGACCCTCAACTCTTTCTTCCCCAAGCAACAGCATCTTGGCATGTTACTGAGATATCTAGTCTAGAGACTTGTCTTTCTGAGAGAAAAGGAGACAACTGGTGGTGAAGTAAATAAGACAAGACAGCTAAAATGTTCTCGGTGTTGGTAAAAGCCTTCCTGGGCTCATGAGCACCAGAAGGCTTGTCATCTCTCCTGAAGCAGGCCTGTGTCACGTGGACCTCCTAGTCCACGAGAGAGCAGAGTCCTCAGCAGTCGATTGATGCTTCAGCACAAGTGGGCAGCAAAGACCCAGCCAGCAGACAGTCTGACTTCTAGAACCAAATGCATCAGAGGGATTTCCATGGCAAGGTCCTAGACTGCAGCCTTGCTCTCCAAACTCTTCCCAGAGCCCCAGGGAGCCCGAGACCTCCCACCAGAAAGCACAACTCTGGCTGACCTCACAACACACCCTGAGGAAAGAACCCTAAGAGGTCAAGGACACATCCCACCCTTGTGCTTATGTTTACCAAGCCTCAAAAACTGGACCACTTTAAGCACAGAGAAGAGTCGCATCTCATCAACGAAGCTGAGTTTGCTATAAAGTGCTTTTCGCCATGGAGTCAATTCTGACTCATAGGGAATCTATAGTCTCTTATTGCTTAATAAACCAACTTTAGATATTATCTTTGAATCCCTGCTATGAAAAAGAAGGTGTTAACTCTCCTGTGTTCTACTTCTCTACTCCCTTTCCGCTCATCTTCTCAAGTTTTCACGGTGACATCATCATTTCAGGCCTTCCTCTTGGCTGCCTTTGACATAGCTAGCAGTTAAGTAACCTGCTTTTGTCTCAGCAAGTTCAGTCAGTATCTCTTCATTCCCCTTGTCGTAAGGTGGGGAGCCCTCTCCCTCCCCTCCCCATCCTCCTCACCTTCCTCCTCCCACCTTCTGTCATCACATCTCTGCATAGACATTGTTCAATTGTCATTAACATTGGCATGTCATTCTGGAATCATAATGAAATGTTTATGCTTTCTTTACTTGTTTATCATAAGTTATTGGGAAAAAACATGTTTGCATTATTAGGACAACCTAATTATTGCTTACTGCATTGCCAAACAAGGAGTCCTGGCAGTGCCACAGTTAACTATTTGATTGCTCACTGAAAGGTCAGCGATTCGAACCTCAAGCCCCACCAATTGATTCGGTGAACGTGAAAGCCTTTGAGAGCCTGTGGGGCAGCCCTCTTCCGGCTCACAGGGTCACTGTGAAGTGGCAGTGACCCCACTGGCAATGGTACTGTAAAAACTGATGTGGAATGGGGCAGCCATGGGAGCCAAGTCCTATAGCAATCGACCTGCTACCCTAATGACCATTTTAAGTGTTAAAAAAAAGATATACTGAAAAGTAGTTTATTATTTCATACAGTTAATACTTGAATAAGAACAATAAAAGAGGTACACAAAACTAGATGATGTTAGAAGAGAAAGTTTTTAAATATTAATGAAACAATATTAAATAGCTAAAAATATCTAACATAGGATATTTCCATATGACTTTTCTTTTTTTTTTCCATTTCAGTGGGGGCCCTTACAACTCTTGTTGTGAATCATATATCAATTGTGTCCGACATATTAGTCCATATATTCCATCACTCTTTTCTAGACATTTACTTTCCATTGAGCCCCTGGGATCAGCTCCTCCTTTTCTCCCACCTTCCCTCCTCCCCTCCTATGGCTCGCAGGAGTCTTCCCTCGGATCCGAGCATCATTGGCTGCGTGCTTCATCCTTCACCATCTTTTCACTGCAGGAGCAGGATCCCGTTCCTTTAGAGGTCGGCCACTTGGACAAGAGTCATTGTGTTTGACAGAGTCAAAGCCGTTTTAAGAGGCTTCTCTTCTCTGAACACATTATGTTCATCTTGGAAAACCCGTTTATACTTCTGCTGAACCTACAGCGATTGTTCTAAGAATGTTTTTGCTCTGTGAATACTTTCAGAAATTGCATCATTTATCCATAATATCTCATGGAAATTTGGGGCATAGCACAAAGCTGAAGCGAATCACAGCGTGCCACCCGAAGGTTGTTTGGCACTTTTTCTGTTACGTTGTGTTTTGTTTTGTTTTGTTTTACTGAAGTTAACAAACACAAGGGACTAATAATGTACTATTTCATCAACAGTATAATAAGTTTTATGAAATGAATAAATAAATATTACAAACATATCTCTGTCTCATTTCTTTATACCTACGGATGGAATGAAGATTGCTTCACGTGCTTAGAATACACTCCTGCACATATGAACATTCAAAAAGCGAAAGGAATGTAAATCTGTGATTTCCAGCCACCCACCTTAGAGAGAAGCCCGATGGCAGATTCCATTTTAACAACTGGTTCGCGGAACTCAACAAAAATTAGATATTGGTTCTGCCAAATTGGTGAGAGCCAGCTGAACCCCAGCACAGGGTAAGGATGTCTGGTTCTTCTGCCTTCACAAAGGGAACGGAGAGTCAAGATCAACAGTTCATAGCGATTCCTACACCAGACCTCACAGACAATATGCACAATTGTGGGGTTTATTCGGTTAGTAACTGGTTACAATTCAGGATCAGGAGACATTTGGATGCAGTTTTTCCATCGGATGGTTTCTCAGTTGTTCCCACAGGCAGGCCTCACTTGGCATCTCAGACTGTGCCTCTCAGCCTCACCTCTGCCCCATGCACGCAAGTGTTACAACGCTATATAGCTCCACAAGTAAGTGGGGTGGCACCCACTCCACCAGTACGCTTTGGATGAAGGCATGCATCTCTCTTGCTCCGTGGGTTGACGAGCCTAGTTCTGCCATGGCCCCAGAAGCACTCAACTCCTGGCCAAAGGCACTCAGCTCTCTAACTCCTTGCATCCCAAACCCCTGCGGCCACTTCACCCCACAACGGAGCCCACAGCACTGTCTTGAATTGGCCCCTGGTTCTGTTGCCTTAATTTCTCACCATCTTCAGTGTTCCAAATCTGTCTCCTAAATCCAGGAGACTCTCAGCTCAGGGACCCAAAGTCCAAAGGACATGCTCCACTCCAAGCTATTCTTTCCTGGTGAGAGTGAGAGTGAGGGCCCCTCTCTGCTCTGGGGTTGGCTCCCTGAATGCCAGCAGGATGGGAAAACTGATGGATCAGGGTTTCACACACTTTCCTTACATGAGTCTACCCCTACAGGCATTCCATGTACCTAATTTGCATTATTGGCAAGCTATCCAATCCCCTTGGTGACTCACAACACCTTATTTGCATAGTCTTAGCCAATCATTTTATAGGTGTTCCAAGACCATCATGAAAGGACCATAGAAATACAATTCACTGCAGTACATCACCAGAAGCCACTAAGATGACATTTCTTTATCAAATGGTCCAGGATCACAATCTATCGTCTCTTAAAGGAGAATATTCTCAGCATCAAAGTCAAATAAATTATTTTTAATCTTTTAATCCCCCAATTGCTTGAGTTTCTTAAAGTTTTCTGAATTTTCTAATTGCTTTCGTTTTGCAGATGTGTTAGGCCGGATTCTCTACAGAAGCAAACCCAATGGTGCTTGCATGTGCGTGTTTATAGAAAGAGATTTATATCAAGAAATTGCTCACACAATTATAGAAGTGGTAAGTCCAATCCGGCTCGTGTCCATGGGTCAGATGTAAGCTGAAGGCTTCTCCTGACTTGTATAGCTGCAGGAGGCGACGAAAGGGAAGCAGGGTGCTGTCACAGGAAGACCACAGGCTGGTGGGTGCAAACTGGATGAATCCAGGGTCATTGGAATGAATTCAAGGTCAGCAGTCTGCTGATGGCTCCTGGGATCAGCAACCTATGTAACAGGTCAATGAGCCAGATGCCGCATCCTGGTCTCAGAGGGATTTGGGGGCTTTTTGTCTTTGGTTTGCTTTTTGTTGTTGTCATGTTTTTCTCTTGTTAAGTCAAACAAAACAAAAGAAAAAACCTGTTTTTTACAGCAATCACTTATATCTCCGAGTACTTTATTACATGAATTCTTTTTTTCACCAAGGTTATCTTTCTGTCAGTCCACAGATTGAATCTCTCTGAGGAGGCAAACTGTCTTCTAGCTCTTGCACCGCTTCTTCTCCTTTTAGGGCCGGAAGCTGTTCTTGTTGTTGTTTTCGTCTTTTCCCTTCATGCTGCCAATAGTCTTGACTTCTGGATCCTCTCATTTCCTTAGGAGCCTGGTGGACAGTGGTGAAGCACTTGACCACCACCCTACGGGTCTGTCTGGTGGTTCAAACCCACCAGTTGCCCCCAGGAGAAAGACGTGGCCATCTGTGTCCAGAAAGATGTCGGCTGAGGGAATCCTGTGGAAGACCTTTCTCTGTTTCCATCGGATCACCAGAAGGCAGAATCGACAGGGTGGCAACAGGTTTGCTTTTCTGTTTTTGTTTTGTCCTGTTTGTTGTTTTTGTTTTGTTTTGGTTTGGTTTGGTTTGGTTTGGTGTTTTTGTTTACCCTAACCCTAACCCTTGTTTTGTTTTTAATATCCATAAGAATGAAAGATTAGATTAATTCTGCTAAGTAATTCTCAGCACTATGGTGAGCATGTATCTCTTTCATTTGATTCCTCCCTGCAAAGGAAGGGTGCTTAAAGCTGAATTGTTCCTCTATCAGTAACCTCCTCCGCCTCCTTAGGATCCAGTACACTTTGCCTACCTAGGCATATCTCTAGTCTTATGAATTTTTCTGAAATGCGCTGAGCCCTTTTGATTTACACACTCACTTAGCTGCTTTAACTGAGGAAAGTTTTCTTTCTTTGTATTGTCGTTATTTACTTCTGCTATGTTTATTCTGGTCTCTTCCTTGGGCAAAAATCATAACCACCACGGACTGTCCTATGGCTAAGAGTTCAGTGCAGAGTCCCGCCTATCTCGGTGCACCTGGTAACACCACCCCAAGCAAGCTCTGGATTATTAGTCATGTATCTTAAACTGCCTGAGCCTGATGCCTGATTTATAAAAAGAGGATAATAACACTTTGCAAGGGTTAAGTATGATGTTTACAAAGATCGAATATGCAAACAAGATGCATTGAGAATTATTGGCCACTGGAATGCAGAAGTTGGAAGCAGAGGAAGGATCAATAACTGGAAAATGTGATCTCAGTGATAGAAACGATGCTGGGAACCACATGATAGAATTTTGCAAGACCAATGACTTCTTCGTCACACACACCTTTTTCAACGGCATAAACAGTGACTAGACATTTGGACCTCACCAGGGGAAAACACGGGCATCAAATTGACAATGTCAGTGGTGAAGCTCAATACCATCAGCCAAAATAAAGCCAGGGGCTCATGTGCAAATTCAAGCCGAAACTGAAGAAAATTAAAGCAAGTCCATCAGAGCCAAAAATACAACCTTGGGTGTATCCCACCTGAATTTAGAGACCTTCTCAAGAACAGACTTAAGGCTCTGAGCACTAATGACGGAAGGCCTGATGAGCTGTGGAATGCCATCAAGAACATGTGTGAAGAAAGCAAACCGCCATTTAAAAGAAAAGGAAAAACAAAAGCGGTGTCAGAAGAGACTCTAAAACTTGGTCTTGAACATAAAGTATCTAAAGCAAATGGAAGAAGCAATGAATTAAAAGACAAGAACAGAAATTGTCAAAGGGCAGCTCGAGAAGACAAAGTAGAATTTTTTTTTTTTTTGCGGTCCACTGTGGTTTATTGCTTGCTTTGTCACAGGCTCAGTGTCAGTGCGGGTGGCCCTTAGGGGAGGCTTTCACCACATGAGCACTGGACGGCCCAGGGTCCCCCCCCCCCCCCCCCCCCCGCCCCACCCCGCCTCATGAGAGGAATGGGAGGGCAGTGCTGCAGGCACATTGACCCCCTCAGCTTTGTCTCGATCTGGAGCTGGGTGGGGGGGGGCAGGGTGAGGGTCCAGGGCAGAGGGAAAGGATGGTGGCCACCACAGCCCAGCAGGGAGAGTCTGGGCAGGGCCTAACTCTGCAGGGCCTCCAGGATGGCGCGGAGGATGGCGGCGGCGGCTGCCACAGCCCCCGGGTCTGGCTGGTCCAGCCGTGCTGAGCTGATGTAGCTGGCTCTTCCGGCTCCAGCCTCCATGTGCTTAGTGGCCTCGGCTGCGGCTTCGGCACTCTTGACAGCTTTGGTCAGCACCTGGAGCAGGTCAGCGCCCGGGCTCTTCCAGGCCTGCAGCTCCTGCCCTGCAGCCCACAACGAGTCCAGCATGGTCCTGTCCCCGGGGGCGGCCTTGCCATACCTCTGCATGGCCTCCAGGCAGGCGTCCATGGCAGCAGACCAGGCAGGGAGGTCAGTCTTGGTCCTGAGCGGCTGGGCTGCTGCCGTCAGGAAGAGGCCATAGAGCGCCCCTGAGGAGCCGCCCATCTTCTCCAACAGCAGCACGGATAACCTGGAGAGCAGCTGAGCGGGGCTGGTGGGGGCCGGGCCCGCCTTCAACCACCCCTGGATGGCTGTGGCCGCGCGGCTGTGGGTGGTGCCACAGTCGCCGTCCCCGGCTGCCCGGTCCAGGGCGTTCAGGTGCTCCTTCGGACCCAGGAGCGTGGTGCACACCCGCTCCAGCACGGGTGCCATCCGCTTCGATGCTGACCCTCTGGCGGCAGTGGAGTCAGGGCCCTCCGGGGGCTCAGCGGGGGCAGCCCGGCTCCGAGTGGGCCCAGTCACAGAGGTCTTCACGGGTTGGTCCAGCCTGAGGCACTGGTTTCAGCGTCGATCAGTTTCAGGAGGGGCTCGTCGGCCAGCAGGAGGGTCAGGGAAACACCAGCCATCTCCAGCGCAGACATGAAAGTGCCCACCAGGGCACGGGCGATCTTCACCCCGCGGGCCTCCAGGGCGCAGACAGCAGCGTCGGCAACGATGCCCAGTTCCAGGAAGGACAGGCCACCCAGGTTGTTGACCACCAGCACCACCGAGGAGCCTGATTGCACAGGCACATGGGACGCGTTGGAGGGGTTGGTCATGTGGTCGAGCATCAGCTTCACGATCTCATCAGCTGTGGCCATCTTGATCCACTGGACACCGGCGTCCCTGTGGATACCCAGGCCCAGTTCTACTTCATCGGTAGAGAGCTCGAAGGTGGGCTTGGAGCCAGGAATACTGCAGGAAGACAAGCTCACCCCAAGGGTGCCCATGACCTTGGCGACCTCGCTCACCTGCCTGGTGATTTCCTCGAGCCCCACACCAGCCTCAGCCAGGGCGCCTGCCACCTTGTGTATGAGCACGGTGCCACAGAGTCCCCGCCTGCCTGCCTTCTTCCCCAATGACCACCATCTCCACAGGGAGGCCCTCCGCTCGGGCCTGCTCCCGGGCCAGGCCGAAGTTCAGCCGGTCCCCCGTGTAGTTCTTCACGATGAGGAGGGTCCCCGCTGTGCCTACCTGGGCCACTGCCCGGATGGCTGCCAAAATGCTGCCCACAGCTGGGGAGGTGAACACAGCGCCCGCGATGACCCCCGTCAGCATCCCTTTCCCTATGAAACCGGCATGGGCGGGCTCATGGCCGGAGCCCCCACCCGACAGCAGTGCCACCTGGCCCTTGAGACTGTCCAGGTCGGAGCGGAGGGTCACCCAGTGGCCCTGCAGGAGCTGTAGGTCGGGGTTGCAGGCCACCAGGCCTGCGAGCGCATCGTCAGCACAGCCTGTCACCGAGTTCATCAGCTTCTTGGAGGTCATGGCGGCGTTCACATTTTCGTACTGAGCTGAAGGACAAGTGGTCCTGTGGGAGTAAGCTGCCTGTCTCTGGGCTCACGGAGGCAGGTGGCAGCTGCACCTCGGCGAAATGTGGGTTGTATGTTTGGGGTCAGATTTTAAAGAGCGATGGAGGCACTCGTGCTGCTAAGTAAGGAATCCTTCAAGGTCTCCTGTCGCCACGCGCCCTCCACCGCTTCTCTCTAGCGCCATCTCAAAGTAGAATATCATGATGAAATGTGAAAAGGCCAGGGTTAGAGAGGAAAAGAGAAAATCACACTCAGCATCCCTCACTGTCAAAGAGTTGGAGGAGGATTTCAAGCTTTCAGTTGCAATATTGAATTATTCCCTGGGTAAAATATGGAACAATGCCAGAAGCATCCAAAGGAAATGGAAATACACAGGGTCATTGCACCAAAAAGAACCGACTGATGTTCAAGCACTTCTAGAGGCAGAATCTGACCCAACCAGCGGTGTGAAGGAAGAAGTCCATGCAGCACTGAAGGCATTAGCAAAAAACAAGAGCTCAGAAATTGATGGAAGACTAACTGAAATGCTTCAACAGACTGATGAAGTACTGGAAGCACTTGCTTGTTTATAGCAAGAGTGGAAGAGATTCATATTTGTGCTCATCTCATTAAAAAAGGTGGCCTAGCAGAATGTGGACATTATAAAACAGTCTCACTAACATCACTCTCAAGCAAAACTTTGCTGAAGATACTTCAAAAACAGTCGCAGCACCTCAACAGGGAGCTGCCGGAAGTTGCAGCTAGACTCAGAAGAGGATGTGGCACAGGGCTAGCACTGCTGGTGTCAGATGGACCGTGGCTAAAAGCAGAGACTACCAGAAAGATGTTTACATGTGTTTTCTTGACTACTGCAAAGGCGCTCACCAGTGTGAATCATTACTAACTGTGACTAGACATTGGGAAGAACAGGAACTGCAGAAGACGTCACTGTGCCCGGGGGGAAACCTGCTCATGAACCAAGACGCAGTCTTTTAACAAAACAAAGAAGTGCTCCATGGTTTAGAAGCCAAGAAAGGTATGTGTCAGGTTGGATATTTCACCATACCTATTCAATCTGTATGCTAAGCCAATAGTCAAGAGAAACTGGATGGCGGCTTATTGACGAGCTTCGATACGCAGGTGACACAAACTTGCTTGCTGAATGTGAAAAGGACTTGAAGCACTTGCTGATGAAGATCAAAGACCGAACCCTTCAGAAAGGATTGCAACTCAGTGCAGAGAAAACCCAAATCCTCCCAACTGGACCGAGAGGCAACAGCACGATAAACAGAGAAACGACTGAAGTTGTCAAGGATTGCATTTTCCTTGGATCCACAAGCAATGCCCATGGCACCAGCAGCCAAGAAACTAAACAATATGTTGCACTGGGAAAATCTGCTGCACAAGACCTCTTTATTGTGTTGAAGAACCAGGATGCCACTTTGAGGACCCAAGCCAGAGTGTTTGCACTAACCTCAGCTGCATGTGAAAGATACGGAACAAGGAAGACTCAATCACTTAGGCATTTGAATTATGGTGTTGGCCAAGAATATTGAAAGTGCTACGGACTGCCAGAAGAACAAATAAATGTGTCTTGAAAGAAGTACATCCAGGATGCTCCTTAGAAGTAAGGACGGCAAGACTTCCCTTCATGCCCTTTGGACATGTTGTCAGGAAAAATCAGTCCCTGGAAAAACACATCATGCTTGGTTAAGTAGAGGGTCACTGAAAAAGGGGCGAGCCCTCAAGGAGATGCATTGACACAATGGCTGCAACAATGGACTCAAACGTAAGAACAATTGTGAGAATGGCGAAGGGCCTGGGCCTTGCTGTGTTCTGTTGTATACAGGTCACTATGAGTCACCACCCACTTCTGGGTCCCTATCACAGGAGAAGTATCATGTAGAAAAGGTACCTGAAGTTTGGCATTCCTATTTAATTAAGTAACTGGGATAAAGAGTATTTTTTATCATTGTAGCTTCAGATTTGCTTCATCTTCATCTGCACTTGATGCTTGCCCCACCGTGCCTGGAATAATTGTGTTTCTAGTTTTCTGCTCTGTTTGGAATGATGCTGAGAAATGCATGACCAGTGGTGGAATAATTTGGAAAGAGACATCAATACTGGTTGTGCGACATGAAGAGTATCATCAATAGCACTGAATTATCCATGTAAAAGTTGTGGAATCAAAGAATGTTTTGTCATGTATGCTTTTGCCATAATTTTATAAATAATCACATAAATAACAATGAATACGAGGAAGAAGAAAAAGGACCGTAGTCATGATTATACAACTATTGAACTATTAAATTGTACTATGAAATTGAACTATTAAATTGTAGGATATGTGGATGAAGTGCCAATAAAACTGTTTTAAAAAAGAAAGAAATGCACCTGACACAGTGGATGATGTACAGATTGTGATAAGAGCTGTCCGTGTCCCCAATAAAATGATAAGAAAGAAGGAAAGAAATGCATGAGCCTTTTATGTAAGATAAGAATTTTAGAAGGGAATGTGTATAATATTATATATAACTCAAAGGAGTTCTTTTCCTCCGAGGCCACACGTAATGGGCGCCATCTGTGGGGAGAGGAGGGTCCCCAACAAATCATCACGGGTCCGGAAGGCACAATTGTACAGCAATAATAAGTAAAGATTATAGTAAAGTCATAAAGAGCATGAGAGATAGATGAGAGATTGGAGTAATGGAGTCAGACACGATCCATGGTAGCATGCTCACCTCAGCCCCGCTTGGTAGTCCTCCTGGGGAGAGCCGGGGGAGCAAGAGCAGGCGAGAGCTTCTACTTTATTGCTAACCAAGGGTTATATCTCCTTAGGGGGCGTGATTACAGGAAACCACACATCACAGAAAGGGGCTGTACAATAGGCATACACATCATAGGAAGGGGATGTATTATAGGCGTAAGCGTGAGAGGAAGGAGATGAGCTAGGGATGTGCCCATAGGAATGGGAGGGACTTGGGGCGTACATGTGACAAGATGGGTGGACCCTAGATTCATGATAGTGGCTTAACTATGGTCACCTTTGGACGGGCCTGACCTCTCTGGGGTCTCCTATGAGGAAACAGACAACTACTATCCTTATCAGAAGGGAGTGGGCCCTACTTGTTGTGGGATAAACAATGGTGACTGCTTGCTCTAGATGGCTGGTAACCCTTAGGGAGAATGACCCTTGATCTACTCCTGATGACCTCCAACTGTACGGTCATTCCCAAGCAGCTACCTTTGGCCTATATTTGGGGGAGACAGCGTGGGAGAAATCCTTCTGTTTCCCACAAGTTATATCCTTTTCATAAATGTTGCGGAGTAAATTGCATGTCCCATCCACACCCCCAAACATATATCGAATCCTAACCTCTTTACCTGTGTGTATAATCCTATTTGGAAGTTATGTTTTCTTTGCTGTGCTAATTATATTATCCCCCCAGTAAGCCCAAAATGGAGCCCACTACCATGGATCAAGTCCTACTCATTGGGACCCTAGAGTGGGTTTCCAAGGTTGTAAATCGTTACAGGGAGAGGTAGCCTCATCTTTCACCCTCAGAGTGACTGGAGGGTTTGAACCACCAACCTAGTGGGTAGCAGTCCAGGGCTCTGTGATCCCAGAAAGAGTTGTTCTAAACAGAAGCCTTGCTGAGCTATTTTTAAAAGAGCCAATTAGACACAAAGAGAGTCACACGGGGGAGGGCAGGAGAGGATCCTCTACAAACCAAGGAACCAACACTACATGCAAGGAAGAAATCAATGCAAGCAAGACCTTGATTTGGACTGTCAGCCTCCAGACCTGTGAGAAAATAAACTTCTGTTCTTTAAAGGCATTCACTGTGGTATTCCTGTTACCACAGCACTAGGAAACCGTGACACTAAGCACAGAAAAGCAAGAAAGAATCCAGGGTCCTGGTTACCTCTAGCAGACAGGCAGACAATAGGGAACGTAAACACGAAATCAAACTCACTGCCATTGAGTCGATTCTGACTCACAGAGACTTTATAGGACAAAGTATAACTGCCCCTTTGGGTTTCCAAGATTGTCGATCATTCCAGGAACAGAAAGTCTCTTTCTTCCTCAGAGCAGCTGGTAGATTAGAGCTGCTGGCCTTAGGGTTAGCAGCCCAAAATCTAACACACTACGCCCCCCACCCCGGAGTTCCTTAAATAGGAACACAGATGCAAAAAGAAAAGAAAATCTACCCTGCAAGAGAGTTGTCTGGTTGATGTCACCACAGGGGCCTCCCTCGTTGGCCATGTGGGGAGAGAGGGGCTTTCTCCTTCTACAGCACCCTCACCACCTGAGTGTCCAGGTCCCATCGTCAGTTCAGAACGTGGAAAGGTTGGGTTTCCACATTAGGTTGATGAGAAAGGAGGCTCACTGGCGTTCTCACGCCCAGCGTCACCCACTTGCTAGACCAGGAGGTGCTGGTTGAGATGGGCCACCTTAGGCTGGAACATGTTCGGAGAACCCAACGCTCCCTGTGCCCACCATACGCTTCTGGGCTAGCTCTTTTCTTGTTAGGAGAAAGGGGCTTGAATTAAGAAAGAATGATCTATTCTACCAAATCTTTATTATCCGGCAGACCATTTATAACACAAGTGCCCAAGATGTGACATCTTTAGCTCTCTGGGTCTGCACTCACCAGTCCCATGTAAGCTGTCCATGACCCTGATCCAGTTGCCTGGGTGGTGAGAGGGCTGTAGGTGCCACTCAGTGGAAATCAGAGGAGAGGGAAATAACACATCAAATACCCATCCAGATAGACCCTCTAAGAAAGCAAGCCTTCAAGCGTGTCCCTGGGCACAGCAGCGCTAGCAATTCCTGGGAACTTAACATTGCTGTGCCAGGTGCACAGAGCCCGGTTCTCCTCACAGTGGCCCCGTGTGACAGTGAAACGGCTCCAGGAGGTTTACTGGTATGACCTTTATGGAGGAGCCTGGGAAGCGCAGCAGTTAAGGCGCTTGGTTGCTAATCATGAGGTTGGCAGTTTCAATCCACTGGCTACTCTGTTGGCATTCAGTTTCCTTAAAGATTTACAGCCCTGGAAGCCCTAGCAGGCAGTTGTGCTCTATCCTACACAGTCTGCGTCAATACCGACTCCACAGCAGGCAACAGGTGTGGCTTTTCTGTCTTCAAGGGAAAGGTCACCAAGTCTTTTCCTGCAAGCCTTGAACTGAACTTGAACTCCAGCCAGAACTGGAACATATCAGCCCCATCTGGAGGTTTTCACAAGCACTTCTTGTGATTCTGAGGAACGCTCAATCTTGCAAATCACCTTTCGGATGCCATGTGTCTTCATGGGTTTTCTGAAGCCGAAGGAACAATTCTAAGAGAGGCCAGGAGAGTGCGGGGCTATCAGACCTCCTTGGGCCTTGGGGTGGGTGACGTAGCACTTCTGTTCGTCCCTATGAGCCATCTCGTGAGAAGGTGGTGGTAACGAGGGCTACCGGCCAAAAGTCTTTTACACCAGAAGTTGTCTCCTCCAATAGAAGCTTTGTGTCAGGGTAATGTGACCCGCCTTCCAGTGAAATGACAGGTCAGAGGTTAGCTGCTTACCTGAGTCCAATGATGCCATGCTGCCTCCCAGTGGCACTGGCGGCACAGTGCAGGCACGGCAGCACAGCCCTCTGAGGCTCAGACCTGCTGGAAGTCCTGAGCGCTGCGTGAGGCAGTTCCCGAATGTCCAGGGCCTCAGTTTTCTCACATGAAAAGCAGGGTAAGGCCTGACTTGTCAGCCTCCCAGGGCTGTTTAAATAGTCAAGTATGAGAAAAGGACATGCTATATGTAGTGTGGATTTTTAATTATCCCCAGTCGTGTGTGAGAGGGGGGAGAGGAAGTGGTAGAGATGCCAAGAAACACAGTCCCAGAATGCCCATCACTGGTGCAGCCAAAGAGAGAAACCCGGTTGATTCTACAAACTCTACCTGTGTTCAGAAATGCCAGACAGAAGGCTACAGTGGGGTTTGCTCCCTCCAAACGTCTTCAAACGTCCAGTGAAAATCCAGCTACTTGCATACCTTAACCTATGTGACAGAAGCAGGTTTTCCAGGGATCCCAGGAAGAGATTGGCAGGCTTTTACCATGATCAGAGGATGTCATTGATACTCTTAAAAGGCAGGTTTGGTGCTGATCATGAGGAGATTACATATCCCCACACTCCCCCGGGGCTCTCTAGACCACCATCCCCTGAGGCCTCAGATTCTTTGTGCCTGGCTACTTGTCTTGTTTCTTCCTTTCTGTATAACTGGACCGTTTTAATGTCTTGGCTTTTCTTGTCATAGAAATAGCTCTCTGCAGACCACAGACAGGTGAGACTGTGGGAGGTCCTCAGAGACACTGGGGGAAATGGCGCTCTGTTGAATATTCACAAATAGCAAAGGAATTCCCCATATCAAACCGCCAGCCACCCCATCAGAGTGCACTGATGCATCCATCATTCTCAGGATGGTTGGTAACCTGGGCCTGTTTCCCCCAAATCCCCTCACGTCCTTGTGTCAACAGGCCCTACTCGCTCACATTCACTTCAACAATGGTACCTTTAGTCATAACTCCCAGTGTTGTGCACAGTGAAGACAAGAGGTTCTTCTTTACACCAAATGTTGGTCAGCAAACGGTGGTTTTGAGCTCGGGGTGAGCAAGATGCGCCTTCTGGAAAGGTAAGTCATTGGTCTCATGAATCATTTGTATTCGGTGGCTTCCAGGTAAAGTCGTCTCCAACAAAGCCGATGTTAGTAACCATCCTTTTCCATGTCTTCGTTTTTCTATTTTCTGTTCGAATAACTTTTCACACTTTGGGTTTCTCTCTCTGGCCCAGGGAGAAACCACAATGTGAAAAGTGATTTCAATAGGCAGGGAGGGCAGTTCATGCAACAGAGCAGCAAGGGGAGCAAAGCAATGAAGTCCCCCAAGGAATACCAAAAATAGACTTTCGGATCAGGGCATGGCACCCCATCAGACTCACCTGGAAAACACTCATAAAGGTCAACAGGCAGACCTGGAACTATTTATAGACTTTTCTTTCTTTGTTGTTGTTATAGCTGTTTTGGTTTTTGTTTTCTTTTGTTGTTATGTTTTACTTTGTCTTGTTTTTGTGCTTATTATTGTCACTGCATGTGTACCCAGATAAGATAGTCAGGATAAACAATCTGGAGGAGAAAATGGTTCCAGGGGATCATGGGGGAAGAGGATGCCAGAGAAAGGAAATGGGGCCCAACAAACCCAGGGACAAGGGAACAACAAGTGATCTCAAATCAATGGCAAGGAGGGCATGGGATGCCTGGTGGGGCTTGATCAAGGGCAATGTAGCCAAGAGGATTTATTGAAGCCTGAATTAAGGCCAAACATGATAGTGGGACAAGAGGAAAGTAAAAGGAAATAGAGGAGAGAAGTAGGAGGCAAAGGGTATTTATAGAGCTCTAAATACAGGCATGTACATATATTAATATATTTATATATAACAATAGGGAAAAAGATCTATGTACATATATTTATTTGTTAGGTATTAAGATAGCAAACAGAAATTGGGCCTCAAGTCCTCCCTCAACACAACAACACTTTGTTCTAATAAGCTGGCATTGTGTGATGCTCACCTTCCCTGACACAATCGCTGAAGACAAAGCAGATGCATAAGTAACTGTGGTGAAGAAAGTTGATGGTACCTGGCTATCAAAAGATATAGTGTCTGGGGTCATAAAGGCTTGAAGATAAACAAGCGGCCATCTAGCTAAGAGGCAGCAAATTCCATATGGTAGAAGTACACCAACCAGCCTATGTGATCATGAGTTGTCTAAGAGATCAGATATCAGGCATCAGAGACCCAAAACAAAAAATCATATAGATATGAATGAGGGGGAGTGCAGAGTGGAGACCCAAAGCCCATATGTAGACAATTGGACATCCTCTTACAGACAAGGAAGAGATACAGTCACAAGTCAGAGTACAGTGTAGCACTGATGAAACATACAACTTTCCTCTAGTTCTTTAATGCTTCCTCCCCCTCCACTATCATGACCCCAATTCTGCCTTACAAATCCAGCTAGATCAGAGTATGTGCACTGGTACGGACAAGAGCTCCTGACACAGGGAATGACAGGACAGATAACCCCTCAGGACCAATAATAAGAGTAGCAATACCAGGAGGGTAAGGAGAATGTGGTGGGGAGAAAGGAAGAACCAATCACAATGACCAACATATAACACACACACCCCCCACCAGGGGGACAGAAAACAGAAAAGTGGGTGAAGGGAGACTGTGGTCTGTGTGAGGTGGAAAAAAATAATAATTTATAAATTATCAAGGGATTGTGAGGGGGAGAGGGGAAATGGGCTGATCTCAAGAGCACAAGTAGAAAGAAAATGTTTTGAAAATGATGATGGCAACAAATGTACAAATGTGCTTGACACAATGGATGTATGTATTGTGATAAGAGCTGTAAGAGTCTCCAATAAAATGATTTTTTTTTTAAAGAAAAGTTATTTGAACAGGAAAGAGGGACCCAGGTTTGGACAGAGGGACTTCCCATTTTCCTGCTTTCTCGTTTCATGTTGTTTAATCTGTTAGGTAGCTAGACTTAGGGACAGGGGGTTATGCCCCCATGCCTGCAAACGCCCCCATAAAGGAGCTTCGGAAGAAATCAGGCAACCATTAGACACCTATGAGGACCCCAAACTGAGCATGCTCACACTCAAGCCCCCAGCCAGGTGGGAGGAACACCTGGGCGGTCCAAACTAGACCCTGGTCCATGACATCACCCAGGTGGGCTCAACCCAGCCAATGGGGTCAACCAACACCATCAATCATGCCGCCCCAGCCAGAGGCTTGAAATATCCCGACTGTGGGCAGGCCATGCTTCCTTACCTGGCTCCCTACAGCACATGCGCCTACTGGTGCCGTGCGCTTTGGCCCCCTCGCTCTCTGGCCTCCATGCCCTCCTGCCCCAGTTCTGCACGTGGGGGTGCGCTTTTCCAGGAAGTTGCTCCTGCCCACTTGAGAATCCCTTCGAGACTGTAAAACCTGACACTCGCCCTGTCCTTCGTAAAAATGTACTTGGATTACAAAACGGGCTTCAGCGTGAATTCTTTCGTCGTGCAAAGCCAAGAACTGAGGTAAGACCCACTCAAGAAACCTAGCAGATCCTATTGGAAAATATGA
The DNA here is from genome assembly GCF_050624435.1 of Tenrec ecaudatus. Taxonomy (NCBI): domain Eukaryota; kingdom Metazoa; phylum Chordata; class Mammalia; order Afrosoricida; family Tenrecidae; genus Tenrec; species Tenrec ecaudatus. The sequence goes on from NC_134530.1 coordinate 163,400,590, forward strand.
TTGTCCCCATTCAGCCGATGGACAGGCTGTGCCTTATGGAGTCTCCTCATCAGTCTTCTGCTTGGGGTTTCTCTTTTCACTCACCTTGGGGTCGTTGGATGCCGTTGAGTTGGCTCTGGCTCGCAGTGTTGTAAGCTAACAGGTTGGACGACCACTGTCACCCCCAAAGTTCCACGTGAGAGTCTTTCTTAGCCGGTGGCTAGGGGAGGACCGGCCATCTCTCACACCCCAGCAGTCCGTCGGTGTTGCAAAGGGTCGGCTTATAAAGGTGAAAACCACAGCCTGACGACTAAGTGGTAGGTCTGGGTTTTTTCTACACCGCCGTACAAGCGAGTTCCAGGAACCCAAACACGCGCTAGCTTGAAGAAACCGAATGAGGAGCCTTCCAGGAGCGGTGGAGACCGTGAAGGACATTCTGAGTGCACTGTGATTGTAACGGACGTCCTGACCACACAGTCCATTCCAGGAACATAGGCAGGGGAAGGGTCAAAAGGAATCTTAAAAAAAAATCTTAAGATGGCCTTCGTTATGTTAAGTCCGCTTCAACACCAGCACCCAGATAGACCATAGAACCAAACACCGCGTGGCCCACCAGCCTCACGTTGTTGCTGTGTTCGCGCCCAGTGCCACAGCCGCTGTGTCAGTCCGTCTCCTCGAAGCCCTTCTTCTTCCTCGCCACCCTCCTCTTTCCCAAGCATGATGTCCTGATAGCATCGCTAAAGGACACCTGGATCACCTTTCCATTTGTATATTCTCAGCATGGGACTGCTGATGATAGAGACTGGCCTTCGGGCCAATCTTTTTGTGCCTTCGTTGAGCATTCATGAGCCTCTCAGACTTGCTTATTTCTCTTTTTCTCACAGAAATTCAAACATTATCCAGAGTTATGACATAACTCGATATGTTTGATTTGTGGCCTGGACACAGTCTCTGTTTGGGTCCCTGAGACTCACGAGCCAACTCCAAGCAGCCCACAATAGAAAAAAGCCTTACTACTTATCTTTTTTTAATCATTTTATTCGGGGCTCATACAGCTCTCATCACAATCCATCCATCCATTGTGTCAAGCACATTGCGCATGTGTCTGGCTGCTGAGCTGAGTGGTCTGGCTAGCCTCCTGTCTGAGCCGGAAACTCCCTGCTGATGGAGCATAAGTGGAATTTTGACTGCAAGGGCACATTTCCGATTTTCCACCAACGAAATCTTAAATCGTGTGATGTTTCTAGCACTTTGATTGACCGTGCGCTGAGTCTGCCGTCCCCCCTATCGGTATGAAGACACTGAGCCGCAGACAGGAGGGAAAGAGTCTCCAGAAGGCTGCGGCACCCTGTGGACGGCAGAGTTCCTGAAGGGCTGTCGAGTCAAGACTGTTTTTCACTGTAAATAACAAAACATAACTGAGACTCGCTGCAGGGGGGAAAGCGGAGGAGAAGCGCTCACACCACTAGAAATGACAGGGATATGTTCAGAGACTCAAACAGCGTCACCTAGTTTCTAGATGGCTGCATGCAACCCTGGTGGTGTAGTGGTTAAGGGGCAGTCTGTGATCTGCATGGTCGGCAGTTCGAAACCACCAGCAGCTCCAGAGAAAAAAGACTGGGCTTTCTACTTCCACTAACAGTTACAGGTCTCAGAAAACCACGGAGAGTTGCTGTCAGTCAGGATGACTCTGGTTTGCTGTGTATCCATGGAGGCTCTGTCCTGCCTTAGAAGGGCTTCCTCCCTGAGAGGACTCGGGCAGCTCCACACTTACCGTCCACTTGTGTCACCCGGAGTATCATCATTACTGATAGTATTGCTGAAACGGTCTTGATGGTATATGCCACCATGGGACCACAAACAACTCCCCTTAGAAGACTCTTAATACCTAATTCTTTTCCAAAAGTGTCTTACCTTTTTTTGTCTTATCCTGAAATTTATGGGTCTGAATTCATCTCCTATCTAAAACTAGGATGATAAATGAATACATTAATATAACTTGATAGCTGAAAATTCTGTGGAATGCCCTATCTAAGAAACTAGGGCTGATGCAGTCCATGCATTGCAGTGTTCTGAATCAGTGGCCCCAAATGACCCCAGGAACAGGCCTGTAGACCAGGACGCTGACCAAAAACGCTTTCTATTGTTAGGCTGTGTTATAGAATAGTGTAAGAGAGAGAAGGGCAGGGATCACGTGCTTGAGCGGGGCCTGAGCAACATGTCACAAAGGAGGTGACATCGGAGCTGAGTGGCAAAGGCCCCATTGTCCTTTGCAGAGACAGAAGAGAAGTGTGAGGGGGGTGGCGACATCCGGAAACCAGGACAAGTGTCTGGCATGTGGCGGCGGCACTCCGCCAGCAGAGGGGATTCTAAGCCAACTGTGCAGGGCAGGGGGGTAGATTTGGTTCCCAAAAAAGGGAACTAACAGATACTTTACCTTAAGCCTGGTGGTAATATTAAGTGTTCGCCTAAAACACCTGCTGGCAAATACAAATTCACCACAACCATCAGTCTTTTTCCTAGTTTTGTTTTGGTTTTTTTTTTAGAATTCTTTTTTTTTGAAAACATTTTCTTAGGGACTCATACAACTCTTATCACAATCCATACGTACATCAGTTGTGTAAAGCACACTCTTTTTCCTAGTTTTATCGATGCTTGCCGTGTGTAAGAGAGTTGATTTTTATTGCTGCACAATATTCCATCGTGTGGATGTACTGAAGCTTGTTTATCCGTCCCTCTAGGATGGGGGCTCGGGGTTGTTTCCATGTTTTCACTATCGTGGCCATTGCTGCAATAATCATTGGTGTGCATGTGCTTATCCTAAGCTAGAGAACATGAGGCCTCGCATACTCCGTCAGTCCTACAGAGGTCCATGTTATCAGGAAAAGTTAAGAAGACGGAACATGATTTCTGCACCAACAGACAAGACTTTCATGACTGTAGGGAGGCCAGGACGGGAGGCGGGACCAGGGAGAGGGGATGGATGGGTTGCTGATGAGGGGAGGAAAGAAGGATGGGTGGGGGAAGGAACCATGCATATGGAGGGTTGGCCAGGATATTGTTGATTATTTCATTTCATGAGACAGACTGTGTAAACATGTGTGTATGTTTCTTTTACACCAAAAAAAAAAATCCTTCCAGATTCCTTATCCCTCAATCCTCTGCCTGGGTCATCAGACTGCAGTACCTTACACCAACAGATTTTCTTAGCCTCAGCTTCTTCTCCAGCTAACTGGAGCAAGGGCTTCATTTACCTTCGCTTATCCAGGAATATCCCTGCCCAGGGCACAGGTTGGGGGTCAGGGAAGGAGGCCAGTTACCAAAGAACGAAACAGAAAAAGGGAAGTTACAGGCCCTCCCTGGGAACAAGCCTACAGAATCGGGGTTTGTCCCATGGGCGTTGATTTGATGCTCAATGGCACTGAATTATATACAGTAGAAGTTGCTGAATTGGAGAATGTTCTGTTGTATACATTTTTGCCCCAGTTGTTAAAAAAGCGGGGGGGGGGGGAGGGTTGATGCTATGGAACCAGTTCTATTGGACCATGGGAAGAAACTGGGACTGAGAAGTCTACCTCAGCCTTTTCCCTTTCTCTGCGGGGCTGCTCCGCATGAGGTTGAACTAACCTGATCCTGTAAAGAACCAAGGGGGTCTAGCTTCTTCTCCGGCTGGGAGTTGTGCAAACATCCAGCCCTGGGCTCTCTGGCAACCCCAACCTCCACCCCATCCGCCTTCTCCGGCCCTTCCCGGGCAGGACCACTCTGAGGGAGGCGTGGGTGGCCGGCAGGGGGCGCGAGAGGACTAGTAATTGGGCAGTCCCTAGGCTCCATGAAGGACCGTGAAGACAGACCAGCTCCCTCCCCAGAGCGGTGGATCTTAAGCTGTGGATCCAGACCCCATATGGAGTGGCAGAACTGAATGTGGGTTTTTTTAAAAAAAATTGACAACAGTAAAAGATTTCTTAACACGAAACCACCAAGCATTAATTTAAAACCAAAGGTGTCATAAATTCGAGGTGTTTCTGGCAAATTGCTCAGGGGAAAAGGGGTGGCCGCGAGTGGACAACTTTGAAGAAGCACTGTCTGCTGGCTCCGCGGATCCCATGGGCTTCATCGCCACTCCTTGACTCTGACTTCAAATGAGAGTGCAGAAGAGACAGGAGACTTCACCAAAAATAATAATAAACTCTTCTCGGTTTCTTAAAAAGACCTTTAATTACCAAACTCAATAATATCCTGGTCTATCCTGGATCATGCATTTGCATTCTCCTAGAGCAGCGGTTCTCAACCTTCCTCAGGCCACAACCCTTTCACACAGTTCTTCATGATGTGGTCACCCCCACCCCAGGCATAAAATCATTTTCCTTGCTACTTCATCACAGTCATTTTGCTACTGTTATGAATTGGGTGACCCCTGTGAAAGGGTCCTGTGACCCCCAATGGGGTCGCGACCCACAGGTTGAGAACTGCTGTCCTGGGCTAACACATTCCTCTGTCTATCTGTCACACTGTGGTGGCTTGTCCGTGGCTGTCATGCTAACAGCTGTGCCACTGGTATTGTAAAGACCAGCGCGGTCACCCATGGGTGCAGGTTTCAGCAGAGCTCTCTGACTAAACAGACTGGGAAGAAGAAGCTCGTAATCAGCATCTGGGGAAATATTGGTCCCTAAAAACCTTATGAATAGCAGTGGAACATTGTCTAATATCGTGTCGGAAGATGAGCCCCTCAGGTGGAAAGACACTCAAACTGCTAGTGGGGAAGAGTTGCCTCCTCCAAGTAGAATAACATGGACGGAGCAAAGCTGTCCGCATCTGCATTCCCAAGTCAACATGAAAAGAAACAGCGGCAAACGTCTATTAGCAACTGGAACACAATCTAGGAATATTGGAAGTTATCAAAATTTAAATAAGATGCATAAAAATAAATGTCCTTAGACACTCAAAAACAAATAAACCCATTGCCACTGAGCCAGTTGTAACTCTTAGCAACTCTATATAGGGTTCTTGAGACACTAAAGACCGCTTCCTCTTTCACCCATGGAGCGTCTGGTACATTGCAAGCACCAACCTTGCAGTTAGTAGACAGTGCCTAACCCACAGCTCCACCAGGGCAGCTCTCCTAGGCAACAGACCAGGGTTGGCCTCTTTTAATTACACAGTAGTTGATCTACTGTTCTGGGAAGAACAAATTGAAAAGGAATGGTGTTGTATTCATCATCAAAAAGAACATTGCGGAGAGGCAGGAGGACATGAGAAGACTTTTGTCAAGTCAAATAGGGCCGAGATGAGAACCAAGATCTCTTGTACCAGACCATGGCTTCTCCCTGGTGGTGCAGTGGTTACCTGTGATCCCCAGATTGGCAGTTCGAAACCCACAGCAAGGTCACTCTGAGTCCTTATTGACTCTATGGCAGTAAAGCAAGGTTGAGTTGAGCTGATCAGAAGATAATGTTACCACCTAACTGCCCTAACAAAAGCTACTACCTGTCCCAGGGTGACAGATGAGGCTGTTTTTACCCATAAATAAAGACATGCAGCCTCAGAAACACTATATAGGGTTCCTTGAGTCCAAAAATTTTTAAAAACCCTAAAAAAACTGCAAGATGTATCTAAGGAAGACCAGATAACACCGCTATCATTAAAATGTATGCAGAATCCACTAGGACCAAAGATGAGGAAATTTAAGACTTTCACCATATACTGTGATCTGAAATTGATCAAGCATGCAATCAAATGTATTGATAATTACTGGTGATTGAAATGTGAAAATTGAAAATGAAGGGCCATCGTTGGGTGTCTTGTTCACTTATAGAATGCTATGTTTAAATGAGGATGGCATTTTTTTAATTGTATACATTTTAATTTAATCCTGTTAGGTACAGATATGATTTTATTACTGTTTGTTTGAAAACTATGTATGGCTAAAGAGTTGTGTGAAAGTGTCAAGTTGACAAGGGGTGGTCTGTGGTAGTTACATAATCTGGTGTCAACTTGAGACTATTAAGAATGAAGAGGTGGAGTTTAGCCTGTCAATCGGGTCGCAGCTTGATGACCTCATTTGGGGGCACGAGGGAGATAAATAGCTCACTGGAAGCCAGAGACACACTCTCTGCTTTGACACTGTCCCTGCAAGACATTCCTGTTGACAAGCCACATGGAGCTACACTGATGGAGACCCGCTCCAGTGCTGAGATGCTTCCATGACCACTTGATCCACAAGACTTTCCACCCACTGGCCTTCCTGCATTTGCATCATTGCATGTGTTGTGTGAATCTTAAGAGGAATTTATAGACTGATATCAGGCATATGAACTAATATCGGACTTAAGGACTTGAACTGGGTGGGGCTGGGATGTTTTCTTAATATACAGTTACTCTTTGATATAAAACTCTTATTTATGCATATATATGCATCTATAAATTTATTTCTCTAGTCAACCCAGAATAACACATTGGGAAATATGGCCTTCGTGATACACACAACTCCAGAGATCACATGACTGAATTTTGCAAGACCAACCAATGTGTTATTCAAGGCAATTAGTTCTTATAACATGGCCCTGTTCGATACTCACCTTCATAAAGAAATTACTGAAGATAAGGGTGCTACAGCAAAGCAGATGATGCCTGGCTAGCAATTGGAATAATGTCTGGGGTCTTAAAGGCTTGCATTTAAACAAGCAGCCATCTAAGCAGCTGTCAACTAAATCCACATGGAAGAAGCACCCCAGCCTGTGTGATCCAAAGATGATGATAACAAAATCTAAATCTGATGAAGGAAAAAGCATCAGAGCTTAATTTGTGAACATCCAATTTGTAGAAGGCTAAGGAGGACAGTGGGAGCCCAAAATCCATCTGCAGAGTATCTGGTCAGACTGAGCCTCTGGCAGATCCCCTCTAGCCACATGCAAGGGACTCACACGGCTTTACTGTCAGAGATTACCGTAAACTTGATTATGGTGGGTTGAACTACAGCATAATATGGTACTTGGTCAGTTGACCTCCCTCCTGGACCAACCTGAATTTGCTCTAGGGTTAAATATTTCTTGCTTATTCCATGACAGAAGTTTCTGCTCTGGGATTTTAACATTGCTGGTGGTCTTTTCTTTCTTACTCTTTATTTTAATTTTTATCTTTATATTCTCTTCTTCCACCTGTTTCATTTTGATTTTGTTTTCTATTTTTCTGTTAGGTTTCCCAGTTTGTGAAGCACAGAAGGAGTAGTTTATTAAGGTGCAATGGTTTATTAAGGGTGGGGGGGTAGGGGGTAAGAGGAATTGGGGAGCAAATAATGAATGCAGGAGCAGGGAGGAGACACAAGAACTGATTGTGATGATGTATATACAACTCTTTTTAAAAGCGACTTAATTGTGGAAATGTTTGATATGTGAATTTTATATCAATAAACCTATTTTTTAAAAGAATTGGTCAATGTCTACCCATTTCAGAATCAATGTGATCCAGAATCAATAGTGTTGAAGGAAGAAGTTCCAGCTACATGGAAGGCATTGGGAAGAGGAGGGGAAATGCTCCAGGAACTGACAGAATACCAAATGAAATGGGTACAATACTGGAGGCGCACACTCATGTAGGGAAAGAAATTTGAAAGACAGCCACCTGACAGTCAACTGAAGGGAAGAGTTGCATATTCATGCTTGCTCCAAAGAAAGGTGAGCCAACAGAAGGTGACTGTTATTGAACAATCTCATAGGGTCGCTATGAGTCAGTATCAACTCAATGGCTGTGAGATTGTTTATCATTAATGTCATATGCAAGTAAAGTTTGCTGGAAATAATTCCAAAATGGTTGGTTGCAGCAGTACATCCACAGGGGACTGCCATAAATTCAGGCTGGATTCAGAAGAGGACATGGAACAGGGGATGTCACTGCTGATGTCAGATGGGTCTTGCCTGAAAGCAAAGACTACAGTAGTGGGCTCATATGCTCTTGTCCTATTGTAAGAGACTATGTCCACCCAGCATAATGTCCTCTAGGTTCATTCATGTTATGGGGCGCATCACAGATTCACCCCTGTTTTAGTAACTATGCGAAGGTATTCAGCTGAGTGAAGCATAAGAGGGTTACATTCTGCTGAATGGGAATTCCAGAACACTTCACCGCGCTCATGCAGAGCCTGTACGTAAAGAAGCAGACATGCAAATGCTGGACAAAGAACAGTAAACTGCTACCAGCATACCGTAGTCAGTTTTCACTATTGGAAGCAGTGCTGGTCCAGTGGAGCAGGAACCAGAGAGCAAGCTCTGCTCTCCCAGGACTGCACCAGCACCCACATCAGTGATTGATGGGTAGCGCTTTATTTGGTTTCCTTTAGTTTGCTTAGGTTTTTGTCTTCTTTCATTCTGTTTCATCTTTTTCCTTCTTCTTAGGTCTCCCCTCTCCAGTTCTTGGTTGTTGTTGGTTGTTTTTTGTTTGTTTGTTTCTACTTCGCTTTATCGCCCTGATCTTTTCTACGTTTCCCCAGCAGAGATGAGTCAGCGACCCTACCCAGCCACACCCACCACACCTGCCACTAAGTGAGTGTCACCACCTGCTCCAGCACCTCAGGGCTGATGACTTTCCTTCTTAGGTCTCCCCTCTCCAGTTCTTGGTTGTTGTTGTTGGTTGTTTTTGGTTTGTTTGTTTGTTTCTACTTCTCTTTATTGCCCTGATCTTTTCTAGGTTTCCCCAGCAGAGATGAGTCAGCGACCCTACCCAGCCACACCCGCCACACCCACCACACCTGCCACTAAGTGAGTGTCACCACCTGCTCCAGCACCACAGGACTGATGACCGACAGCAGCAAACGCCTGCCAGCCTGGTCTCAGCTGCTCCATGTGATCACGGTCAGAGCCTCGCCCCCGCATTCTCACCTGTTACCAAATCCACACAGACATGAATGTGAGAGCCCGGTGCTGCTCAATTAGTGAGCAGAGGGACACACGCCCACCCTGTTGCCCAGATATATTAAAACAAAACATCAGAGCGAAGCAAGCCAACATACAGTCAACAAATTAATATAGCAACACTACAAAATCTCAAAGATAGCAGACAGCTCTTCAACTTGCGCACACACACACACACACACACACACACACAAATAGGACCAAGATGGCTCAACTAAGTGATCTAACAAGGCCAGAAAATCTTCTGGAAGAAATGCTGTTGGAACTACTTGATAAGGAATTCTGAAGAATTGTGTTTAGGTGCCTTCATTGAACCAGCAATTCCACTGTAAGCGATATATCCTACAGCAGTGGTTCTCAGCCTTCCTAATGCCCCAACCCTTTCATACAGTGCCTCATGTTGTGGCGACACCCCCCCCCCCCGCAACCATAAAATTATTTTCATTGCTACTTCATCACTGTCATTTTACTACTGTTATGAATTGGGAGACCCCTGTGAAAGGGTCATTTGACACCCCCCCCAGGGGGTCACGACCTACAGGTTGAGGAACCACTGTCCTAGAGCAATATGAGCCATGTCATGACATGTATTCACACATGCATACCCATGTTCATTGCAGCGTTATTCACCAGAGCACCAAGTGGAAACAAGCTAAGTGCCCGTCGTGGGAGAGTAGATAAACAAGCGCTGGTACACACACAGCGTAGACTCCTGTGCACTGGTAATGAGTCCTGACGACTCTGAGTGACCCCATAGCGTGAATGCACCCAGAGGACATTACGCTGTCCTATGTACAAAAGGACAAGGTTAGATGGGGCCACTCCTATAAAGAGGCAAGAAAATGCTTTGCCGCAGAAGGTAACCTTCAAAGAATATGGCCCCGCCATAAAAAGCAGATGCAGCTCTGGCATCTGCTGCAACCCAGTTGAGCTTTCAAGACCTATTGTTAACGAAAAGATGCCAGGCAGGAAAGGCCCCATCTGGCCGTATGCAATGAGGGTGCTGCTTCCTACCACTCGCTGTTTGAAGATCCCTGGCATTTCGATGGAAGGTCCAGAATCGGCCGGTCCCTGGGGAGGAAAAGTGGGTAAGTTGTTGAGGGAGACAGGGGACAATGGGGAATATGAGGTTTCTTTCGGGGGTGATGAAGATATTATGGAACTAGAGATGTTGGTTTAAAACCATGCACTTTAAAATGGTGGAGTTCTGAGATGTGACTCTATGCCTCACTAAAGCTACTACTTTAAAGAAGGAGTAGGCTGGTTATGCTTGCTTGCTTGTTTGTTTATTTGTTTAGAAGAAATAGTCTCTGTGCTGGGGAGTACTCACCTCTAGGGAGGGAAGACACCCGTTAGCCCAAGATCCACGGTGCCTAAGACCCTCAGTACATTTCGGGCTGGCCAAAACGTTTTAAGTTCTTCTAGAATCAGAAGGAAATTTAAACAATGATGAATATTTCATCAGGAATCCGTATCTATTTTCTTTCCAGCAGAGTCATAAGACGCAGTGCTCAGCTCTCTTCTTATGGAGAGAAGAGCCCACAGAGGGGAAAGTGCCTAGGACCCATCAAAGTCATAACGTGTCCTCAAAATCAGAACCAAACTCACTGCCATCTAGTGGATCCCCACCCTGAGTGGCCCTGCGGGGCAAAGTCGAAAGGCCCCTGTGCCTTTCTAAGTGCTGAGGGAGGAAGGGCTGGGAACGGTTTCTTTATAAGGAGAGGGAGGACGTCAAGGGAGGAGAGTGGCATCTTGGAACACTGGCTCTTGAAGAACTGTGCGAGGAGGAAGCCGAGCTGCCCCTGGAGAGGGGGTGTCTGTGTGCCTAACCTAGAGGGAAGCCCTGAATGGAGCCTGGAGACAGAAGGGCTTTCTAAGGCACAGGAAGGCATATCAAGATGGCTCAGGTTCCTCCTCTCCCACCCTCCTTCCTCTGAACACAGGACGGGACTGCTCTCCCTGGACTCTGGGAGAACACACTCAAGGAGCTGGGCACTGGGGGGCAGGGAAATCATCCCCTCGGACAAGTCCACTGAGCCATGGCCAGTGGCTCACTTAGTTATCTCTTTCTGCTCCCCACTCCCGAGCTACATCCTTCCTCCCATGAAAGAGGAAGAGCCCCTGACATCTGCCTTCCCTTGACTCTTGAAGGCACAGCCTACTGAGGAGAGAGGTGCGAAACACTTCCCCTCCCCCGTCCCCTCAGGCTTCCCTGAGCCAGCCCAGGATGGCCAGCCTTTTGACCACAAAGGTGCCGTCCTGCAACATCCTAGACCTCCATCCTTCCACCCTCCACCCTCCATCCTCCACCTTCTTTCTCCCACACACTACGCCTCCTCCTCTTCCCCCATATCCCACAAATCCTACATGTGCATCCTTGGCCGTGGGTCTGTCTCTGCGCATCCCCCCACATCCCTGAGATCAGACCCTCATGCTTGCACCTTCCAGGGCACCTCTTGCTGTGTAGGTGCCCTGCCTCCACTCCAGGGCCACTCTACCCAGGCCCCAGATCTCCTTGAAATCTAGCCTTACATCAAATCATTCTCCTGTTCAAAACCTTCCTTGCCTATCCCAACTCCATCGCTTAGAGGAAAGGCATTCAAACACTCCTTGGTCTCTAGAAGCCCTTTCCTTCAAGTATGAAGAAACCAAATGTATGACAAAGGAGAAGCTGGGGCTGAGCCCCCACCACCACTGTGCAGCCCCTCAGGCGCCTCTGAGGATCCAGTAGAACCCTTGTAGTTTAAATCCCACTGGACCCCATCAGACTAACAACTTTTTTTTAATGACATCCTTGAGGTAGGATGCCAAGAAAGGCTGCTCTAGTCTACTGCTAATGGAAAGTTGAACTAACATTGCTTTTTTGGAAGGTAAGACAGCAATGGCTATTTAAATTAAATATGCATGTGCCCGTCCACCCAGCAGTCCCACCCCTGGGACTGTGTACCATACAAACAATAAGCATCACTCTTTAAGGATGCATATAAAAAGGTGTTTGGCAAAATTACCATCACTTACAGTGAAAGAAAAAAATAGAAACAGAGTGGGAAATGCTTAGCAATGGGGAAATGGAAAGATACACTGTTCTTCCATACTATATAGTAATGGTAGGTTGCTAATTGCTGGGGGGGGGGGTTATTTTCTTCAACTTCAACTTATACATGAGCAATTGGTGATCTGTTCCACAGTCAGCTTCTGGCCTCGTTTTGGCTACTGATATTGAGCTTCTCCATTGTCTCTTCCCACAAATCTAGTCCATTAAATGACTGCGTGTTCCATCGGCAAAGCCTAAATGGATAGTCACAGCTTATGTTGTTGAAAAAGGCATTTGCCATGAAGTCCTTCATCGTGCAACACTCTATCCTGCGAGCTCCTGCTTAACTTCAGTCACCACGGCATGTTGTCCAACAGCTGCTCCCTCCTCGTCATTTCCAATTTGTGCATTCCAATTTCCAATAGCTACCCATGCATCTTGAGGGCATGTCTGATTAATTTCAGATTGAAAAAGTTGGTAGAATTCTTCAATTTCTTCATCACTAGCTTAGTGGTTGGTGTGTAAATTTGAATCAAGATGTATTTGCTGGATTTTCTGATAGGCCTGCAGATATTATACTATCGCTGACTCCATTGTATTTCAGGCTACATCCTGAAATGTCCTTTTTGATGGTAAATGGATGATAAATGTGGTGCCATTCCTCTTGATTCTGTCATTCCCAGCATAATAAGTGACACGACCATATGATTATCTGATTCAAAATGGTTCATCAGCTTGTTAATGCCTAGGATATCAATCCCCATGCAATCCATTTCATTTTTGATGACTTCCAAAATCCTCACAATGAGACCAAGAGGCAACAGCTGGATAAATGAAGAAAGGAGGGGAGTGGTCGAGAATTTCCTCCTGCTCTGATCCACAACCAGTGCTCAGAGACACAACAGCCGAGAGATCAAACGTGATACTGCCTCGGCGCAATCTGCCACACGAGAAAGTGTGGAAAGTGTGGAAAAGCAAGGCTATCGCTTTGAGGAGAAAGGCATGCCAGGCCCGCGCCATGGTGTTTTCCATGACCTGGTGAGAGTGTGCCCGTTGGACACTGCGTGAGGATGACCGAGGAAGACTCTGCGTGCTTGGGTAATGGTTCTGGTGGAGATCATTGAAAGGACCCCAGAATGACAAAAGAACGAATCTGTCTTGGGAGATGTTATAGGTAGCATGCTCCTTAGAAGTGAGGATGCCCAGACTTTGTCTCACATATGTTGAACATGATTCAGGAGAGACCCGTCCCTGGAAAAGGTCACTATGCTTGATAAAGTAGAGGGCCAACAAAAAAAGAGGAAGAGCCTGGCCAAGATAGATTGACACAGTGGCTGCGGCAGTGGACTCAAACATAACAGCCATCGTGGGGAAGGCACTCGGGGGTGGGCAGTGTTTGCTCCTGCTGTCCCTGGGGTCACATGAGTCAGATCGATCAAACAGCAGTAGGCATCTAGCACCAATAACAATTGCTACCGAGTCCGCTCCAGCTCACAGCAATCCCATGTACAGCAGAAGCAAATGCTTCCCCGTCTCACTCCCTGTCCAGGATCGCTGGTATGGTTCAGTCCATTGTGAAGACTAGTGTAGGCATCACAGGGCCCATCTGCCAGCACGGAAACAGGCTGTGTTCTCTTAGGATCCATACGGTTTTCATTGGCTAATTTTGGGGACACCAAGCCTTTCTTCCAAGGCACCATACAGTTTTCATTGCCAAGTTTGGGGGAGTACCAACGCTTTCATCCAAGGCATCTCTGGGTTAGAGATGTGGATTAGAACTGCCAACCTTTCAACCAGATGCTGAGTTGACCGTCAGTGCCACTCAAGGACTCCACATACAATACAATACAATACAATCGGCGGTCCCTTGAGAGAAAGGCCTGGGCATTTGCTTCCATAAAGATTGCAGCCTAGAAGTCCTTATGGAGCTGTTCAAATCTGACACCCATGCGGTCACCATGAGTCTGCAATGGGCGGATTTGGTGTTCAAATTGCCGCCAGTAAGCCCTACGTGTTGAACTGCAGTAGAAACCACCAGGTACTTGTCCCGTCCCGTGGGACATTCAACGTGGATCCTGGAGGAGAGAGTGGGAATTGGGGGGGTACAGGAGGCACGGAGAATGAGGACAAGACAGTACCCTGATCAAGTCCTGTTTTAATGAACAAAGAGTTACAGCTTATATCCGCCAGCAAGGGGGGAAAGCATCCGCCGCACATGCAAATTAGGCTACTGCCCATGAATCAGAGATGGCTTACAGTCTTCAACCAGGTATGCCGTGGAGAGGCATGTTTATGCAAATCAAGCACAGACGAGGACAATCTTTTACCCAATCAAGGGGATGCAGGACACAGGTGCTTATCTAAAGAGCATCATCTCTTGTTTGCTCAAGCTTTACAGCTGCAGTGCTGTAGGCTGGGGTAGAAGAGTACCCAGAGCTCAGGCTAATGAAGTCCAAGTAATGGCCACGCCTCATGGCTCCGGACATTACAGGCTGGGTACTTTCTGGGAATGCTGACCACAAAACAGAATCTTACAGATAGAGACTTCCTTGTCTATGTCTGGCAAGCTAGGAATGTCAAACACAGCTGCAGTGCTCTGTCACGTAGGCTAGGGTAGAAGATTACTCAGAGCTCAGGCTAATGAATTCCAAGTAATGGCCGGGCCTCATGGCTCCGGACAGGTACTCCATGAGGGAAAAAACATGGGGCTTTCTGCTCCCATGAAGAGTTCCAGTCTCAGAAACCTAGTGTGTGTGTGGAGGGGGGCGGGGTGCGGAGGGGGGGGAGGTTCTACCCTGTCCTGTAGGGTCGCTATGAGTCAACATAGACTTAATGGTAGTGAGAAGCTCTACACCATACTTGGTGAAGCAGAAGGAAAAGGAAGACCCTTGACAAGACAGATTGTCACAAACATAAGAACATTGGGGGGATGGTGCAGAACCAGGCAGTGTTTGGGTTCTATTGTGTATCGGGTCGCTATGAGTCAGAACCAATTCAACGGCACCTAACAGCAACACCTACGGCATTTGTTATCCATGAAAAAGAATTGTTTCTGATCCAGAATGCCCCATGCATGTTCAAGACAACATGGATAAGAATGGATATTAAAAGTGAAACATTGAGAGAAGAGTTGGGAAGGATTGTGCATCATTGGAGGGGGCTGGGAAGCAAGCAAGTACGTAAAAAGGGAAGCACTCTCTTAAGAAAGTAACATCATAATCAATGTCACTGCCATGTACATGTGGAAGGTGTTGAAAAGGTGTGTCTTTTTTTGCATATGTTTTCACCAAAAGATTGAAAATGTATAACCACAAAAGTCTTGTACACGAATGATCAATTGATTGCTACAGGCAGTTCCAGGTCTCAGCTGAGGCATATCATTTTTAAAAATGTCAGGGCATGGAAGAAGCACACCAGCCTGTGTGATCACGAGACGTCAGAGGAATCAGATACCTAGCATCAAAAGATCAAAACAAACAATTATATTGATGTCAAAGAGGGGGGTTGGAGTGGAGACCCAAAGACCATCTGTAGACAATTGGGCATCCTCCCAAGAAAGGAATGATTCAACCAGGGTGCAGTATGGCACCAACAAAATACACATCATTCCTCTAGTTCCTGAATGCTTCCTCTCCCACCCGCCCCACTACCATGACCCAGTTCTACCTTACAAATCCGGCTAGGCCAGAGCACACACATTGGTACAGATAAGAGCTCTCCATTCATGGAATTCAGGACAGCTAAAACCCTCAGGAACAGTAGTGGGAGTAGCTATGTCATGAGAGTAGGGGGGTGGAGGGAGCAGAGAAAGGGGGAACCCATCACAAAGTAGCATATATAGCCCACGCCCCAGGGGGATGAGTAACACACACATGGGTGAAAGGAGACAACAGACTGTATAAGATACGAAATAACAATATACAATTGATCAAGGACTCATGAGCTGGAAGGATAGGGAAAAAAGAGTAGCTGAGACTAAAGGCTCAAGTAGAAATAAATTGTTTTGGAAATGTTGAGGGCAACATATCTACAAGTGTGCTTAATACAATTAAATGATGGATTGCTATAAGATTTGTAAGAATCTCCCCCCCAAACAAAATGATTCATATATATATATTTTTTATGTCAGAGGGGGTACAATGCCAGGAAAAGCTGCAGGCCACTGTGCAACAGGAGCCTGGTGCTGGAGAACCTTCCGGCACTGTGGGAGCCTCCCCACCAACACTTGTGAATCATAAAACAAAGCCCCTCCCTGCTAGAATGGCTCCCAGCACCCTGTTCACAGAGCTTAAGGCCCTGACAGCTGGCAAAGGAAAACTATATAGAAGGCCCAGATGTACTTCTGTAAGCAGCCAAAAAGGATGAATTTGGGGTTAGAGGAGGAAAAAATCAGTAACAGGTACAATCATCTAATCTGATCTGACAAGAAATCAGGCAGGTAGGGGAAGAAAAATAGGAGAAATAGTTAAATTATGATGATAATTTTTTGAAAAAGACATTTCTAGCCAATGTGAGTAATGCAGAAGTTCACATCAAGCAGGTTCCCCTCAATGAGTAACTCTATCCCTGCTGTGTGAGTGCTATCAGATCCTTTGGGGAATGACCTGCAGAATCTTCTGGCCCATAGTCACACTCACTCCCACATGGCCCACATCCCATGCCTAAAAGTCCAAGCCATTTCAACCCAGTGAAGGAAACTCTGATGGGCCATTTTAGCTCCAGAGCTCAGTCATGTTATGCAGACAGTATTGTGCTCAGTTTCCCTTCCTGCCCAATCCTGCTTCCTTCCCCCACACCCTTTCACAGGTGTTGATCCTGGACTCTCTCTAACTAACATCCTGCACACCAAGCCCTGTCTCAGAACTGGCCTTCTGAACTACCCAACTTACAATATATATTTTTATACTGTGCCTTGAACTGTGATACTACTGGGCAATCGTGATCAGCAATACATCTTATCTTTAAATTAAATATCCAGAGCACAAAGACCACAATGTCAGCTTTCTGCTTCACAAATGCAGGTTGTAGAACTAGAAAGGTCCTGCAGCCTTAGAAGTTTAGCTGGTGGGATGTCCTCCCAGGGGCTGCCCTCAGTCCTTAGGGAATCCAAGTGTGTGTCCTGCTTATTTAAATGCAGTTTGGATAGAGTCCCAAGAGTGACAATGTACCTCCCACCATTCCAGATGCCTCTGCCTTCATGAGCCCCAGGACAGGTGGGGCGCCTGCACAGGGGGTCGCATGTAGCTCACCAGGTCTACTCTCTTGAAGGACGAGGATTTCATTCTTGAGAAGAAACTCTCATCAAAACACAGATTTTTTTATTATAAATTCACCTTTTTTTTCCCCCTTAGGTGACCTACAGGCAACACATTGTGACATTTTGTTTTGTTTTCTTTTCTCTTCTGAGTATTGCCTGAAGACTACACGATTGAAACAGGCGAGCTCTGGGTCATGAAAGCTTTCATTTACCTACCTCGTGGTTTGGGATTTTTTTCCCATTTTTGTAGCCAAAAATGGACTCGGCCCGGGTCCCTGTCTTAGACCCAAGAGCTGATACATGTGTGGGAACCGCTGGACCTTTGAGATGTTTCTGTTGCCGCTTCTTTGTTTCTCTGAATCTCCCTCTGGAAGTGGGAGGAGGAGGGAGAGGAGGAGCGGGAGGAGGAGCAGTGGTAGCACAGTGCTCTTGGGGTTTGAGGAGGAGACGAAAGAAAAGACCGGCCCCTGGTGGCAGAGTTTCCCCCTCACTGCAGAAGGCCTCCACGTTGAAAATGTGCATAAAGACTGCTCCCAAAAGCTTCATGTCCCTGTAGTTCTTGCATCTGATCTTTTAGGATGTTTTTTTTTTTTTTAAAGAGTTGCTTTTGGTTTGTTTGGGGTTTTTTTTGTTTTTTTTTTTTTTTTGCCAAGTTGTACTTTTCCTTCTGGAACTGAAGTGGCCTCATTTAACAGTGCCTGTTTATACAGAAGGGGAGGTTGGGACAGAGAACACACCACGGGCCCTCAAGTCGAATGATGAGTGTGTGCACCACAGAAAAACCCAGGAGTTGTACCTGCTGATGCCAAGTCTACAGCAGCGGTTTCTCAACCCCCTTTGGGGGCCCCCTGATGCATAAAATTAGAAAAATTACAATTTTGAAGTAGCAACATAAATAATTTTATGGTTGCGGGGGTCACCACAACATGAGGAACTATATTAAAGGGTGACAGCATTAGTAAGGCTGAGAACCACTAGTGAGAAAAAAAAATCTGAATTTTTTTTGTCTGAAAAAAAAACCCAGCTCTTCCACGGCAGCATTTAAATTCATGTGATAATGCTGTTATTGTGTCACTAAGCATGCTGGTAAATGTTCCGAATTTTTGTGACATGTCCTTATGATAGAATACTACAACCTTTGAGAAATATTGTTTTTCCTTCCAAGTAAACAACAAAATTACACACACACATGGAAAATAATGTGATGAGCAGCTGCAATGTATTTACAGATGCAAAGAACGTTTCCCAAAGATTTCAAAAACAAACACTAGAATAAGCCATGCATGTGGGCGGCTTTCTATTCAGCTGCTCTAACTGGTCTCTGTTTAGAGTATCAATGTTTCAATCACAAAAGACAGGAAGATGCCATGCCCAGTGGGCTTTCTCATCCTGGTCCTGCCTGGAGTCCTAGCCGAGCAGAAGAGAAGTGTGTGGAGCGGTCCAGCTGCTTCTCAGGGATTAGTTCTCATCTCACCCCCAGTGCCCAGCCGGGAAGCGCCTTCCTGGACAATGTCTGTGCTTAGCGCCTGGGGGGGTCAGGAGGGATGCCACAGCACGTAGGTGGCCGCAGAGCAGAGGTATTGATGCTACTCCGTGTTCTGATTTATGGCGGCTTGACCCCTACGTTCAGTCACACACGTCACTGCCACGTCTTCACCAAATATGCGAACACATAGAAAGATTAGCACAAAACGGACAAAAGAGGGAAAGAATAATGTGTGTCTCTGTGAAGACACTCTCTATACACACTAAACATTACAGTAAAGTTTCTGATCTGCATAAGAACCTTCCAAATGAAGATCTTCAGTGGGTGTTGCACCTATTGATTCAAATATAAAAGTGGACATCCTTCCAACTGGTTTGTAAGAACAAAGAGTCATCATGAGAGATAGATACTACCTGGCCACGTTCCCCAACAATGATAATAGCATATAATTGAATTCGTGTCAAGATATGGAAAGTTAGCCAACAATGGTTTCAATTTTTCAATTTGGGGCTACGTACTTTTTGTGAAACATCTACTGCAGCTATGACAGCCATTAAAACCACAGATCTAAGTAAACTGAAGTGGCTTCCTCTGAATTACTGGAGCAAGAAATTCCCTCCAGGACAGAGAGTAGATGTCATCCATCGCAGCAGCTCCAACAGTTCCTGGCACGCGGAAGGCACTCTCTGAGTACATATTTGTTGGGTGAAAATAAATAATGGCCGAATAGGCGCCTTACACAGCTGGGGGGGGGGGGAAGATGCCTCCCAAGTCGTCTCCCCCAAATATATGCCAAACTTAGCTGCTTGCTACACGTAGGAAATAACTATACACTTGGAGGTCAACAGAAGTAGATCAGGGGTTACTCTCCCTAAGGGTTATCAGCCATCCAGAGCAAGCAGACCCCACTGTTTACCCCCCAACAAGTAGGGCCCGCTCCCTTCTGATAAGAATAGTAGTTGACTTTCCTTGTAGGAGACCCCAGAGAGGTCAAGCCCACTCAAGGGTGACCAAGGTTAGGCTGCCATCATGAATGTAGGGTCTACCCATCTTGTTACATGTACACCTCTAGTCCCTCCCCTTCCTATCATGTGAACACCCCTAGCTCATCCCCTTCCTGTCACACTTACGCTGTAGGGACTGGGAGCGCTTACCCCAACACTGGAAGGAGATCAGACACAAGGCTGCAATAACAAAAGAGGTTTTATTTTACTAGCTTAAGCCAGGACTCAAGTCCTCAGGTTCACAGCCGCCCGCACACGTCTTGGACAAGAGCTCCGAACAAAGAGAATGCTGCCGCTGATATACACAGGGTCTACTAGCCAGGGCGTTTGTGCCCAGCCCGCCCCTCTTGCTTTCCGCTGATTGGCTTGTTTGAGGTGGGTCGAAAGTTTGGTCCTTTATGTTGTTCCCACACTGGCCATGTCGTCTTCTCATTGGCAGTTTGGCCCACCATGTCATTCCCGGGCTGACTAGCCTCAGTCTCCGGGATTTTCCAGCTCAGTACTACTAGGAAAAAATGAAACCAAGGCCTACCCGAGGTTGCAGAGCCTGCCTATCGAACATCCCCTTCCTAGGATGTGTATGCTAACTGCCCCTCCCTGTGACGTGTGGTTACCTGTAATCAGGCCCCCCTAGGTAGTTATAAGCCTTGGTTAGCAATAACGTTTCTGCCTCCCCTGGTCTCTGCCCCACCTCCGGCCCTCTGGGCCTACGCTGTGCGCAGGACCTGGCTGGTAAGATCATGGCCATCCAGGAGGTGAGCATGCTACTGTGAAATGTGTCTGCCTCCATTGTTTCCATCTCTCTTCTATCTCTCATGCTCTATGACTTTATTGTAATCTTTATCTGTCTCAACCCTACAATTGTGCCTATCGAACCGCGATTAGTTGTAGGGGACAGGTCTTTTCCCCCCCCCACAAATGGCAACCATCACCTGGTGGTAGGAAATGAACTCTTTTGAGTTACATCCCATGTAACAATTGTATGGCCCCACCAGAATGCAGAGTGAATCGGACAATTGTGTGAAGTGAGGATCTGGTGGGGAGATTGGCAGATAGTGGTGAAATAGGGTATGAGTATTTTAAAGAGAATAATGGGGCAAGGTAAAAGTAAATCTGAAACTTATAGTACTATGCTCATCAACTTACTGAGAAGACTGGGTGTAAAAATAAGGAAGAAAAGATGCAATGTTTTCTAAAATAGTAAAAAGGTATAAGCCATGGTTCCCAGAGGAAGGAACTTTAGGTCTAGAGACCTGGGAGGAGGTCATTGTAAACTTTTAAAAAGCACACAGAGATGGGCAGAGTATCCCTATGGAGACATGGTCTCGTTGGGTTCAAGTTAATATGGTCTCAGTAAGTTTGCCGGAGGAAGAGAATGAGGACGATCAGGCTAGTGAGAAGTCTTGTGTCTATTCAAATCTAGAAAAGCAAGCTAAAGTGTCTGTGAATGAGCATGAATTAGGTGATGAAACTTTAGGACAACTGAAGAAGCAGGGATTGATTTCTTACCTGAGGCCTCCGATTCTAAACAAAACCTGGTGGCCAAAGCCTATATGCCCTTGGGGGACTGCAGCCCACGAAGGTTTACAGGTGATAAAGCACTAGAGGAAGTGAATTCCAGGATCCAAAGCGAGGTTATTAAACAATCCCAGGAGGCTCCCTTGCTTTCAAAGGTAGGGAAGCAAAGGAACAAGACCAGCAAGTTAGTGAGAAACCTCTAAGCTAAGCAGACTTAAGTCAGGTGAGAAGCAGGCAGAACGGGTATCAGGCTGATCAGAAGATTTTAGACCCAGCTGAGAAAACTAAGCCTGAGTCAGAAGGAGACATCATAATAAAAGCATCTGCTTCCCTGCTGGAATGTATTGTAAGAAAGACTAGAGATTGTAAAACAATTAACCAAGCCGTGCTGGAGGAGATGAGATTAGCTCCAAAGACATGCAAACTAAGAGAAGGAACACAGAAGATGAGGTTTGGAAAGTGGAGCTTCAAGATATACCAGTTGAGAAGACCAGCGCAGAAAATAGAAGCAAAGAGGCCAAGTGTAGGAAATCACCTTTACTTTCACTGGTTGAAAGAGGGATTACAGAAGAAGATTTCGAATTTAGAATGTCATATCCTGTTAGAGTTGTCAACAGACAGCCTTACAGAAAATGTTAGGCAGACAGGCAGGGATGGGATATCCATTGACGCATGCCCAGGAGAGCCAGCATAGGACAAAGGCCTGGATTTTCCCGCTGGTGGGCGCGGATGGGCGTTACACCTGGATCAGCCCACCTGGGCCAGGTGATTGCAATTCAGCCAATGGGATCGACCTGGGGTCGTTCACCACACCTCCCCCGGGAAGCCTTGAAAAGGCTGGAGCCAGGGGGGGAGAGGGGAGAGATTCGAAAGGCACTGGGAGAAAACTGAAGAACTTGAGACAGGGCTTTTTCGGAGGAAAACCTGGGACCCCGAGCAGTCTCTGCCAGGCCGCATGGTCGAAAGGAATCCTATGGGTGCCGTGTAAAACCTGAAGCTTCTTTCAACTCTCGTGAAATTCACTTGGATCACGAGCTGTGACACTGTGCCCTGTAACAGTAACAGGCAGCTCACCCCCCTGCCCAGTCTGGAATGGGTGCCCTGTAACAGTAACAGGCAGGTCACACACACACACCCTCAGGAATGGAAACATTTTTTAATTGCAGCCTGAAACAGGTGTAGCCCAGCCCAGGATGTTTACGCTCCAAGAAGCAGCCTAGCCTACCTACAGTATCCTTTGGCAGACCACTGGGGACAAACTGACCTTAAATGTAGAACTTACTTTGTTAGACTTAAAAACTGTTTTGTTTCACTTTTCTGAGAATGCTTTGCCAGTTTCACACAAGAACTTGCCTTCCCCCTCCCCTTGCTTGGCAAGACGCCCCACAAGGATGTATAATAACTTCCCTTTGAAGCTGTTCTGGGCTCTCGCCTTACTGACTGAGCCTGCCTCAGTTGCTGATGAGGGCCCAGATTCGAATCTGTCTGAATAAAGCTTTACTGTTTCCATCTCTGTTTCAGTGAGTGGTCTGGGTGAGGGTCTCGCTCGCTAACACGAGCTAGACTTGAATTCTTTCTCGTGTGGAGCCAAGGACCGAGGTTTAACACTAGCCCGGAGAGAGATCTTACAAAAACACCCACAAGGAATTTACAGTGCCATCCCTCTGAGTTGCTAAAAGATCTCAAGCAGGCAGTGGATAATTATGGCCCAGACTCTCATTATGTCATTAGCATGATAGGAGTTTTAGCAGAGTCCTAGAGCTGGATCCCGACTGACTGGAGAGTATTAGCGAAAATTTGTCTTTACCCTTCAGAATTTTTACAATATTGTATGTGGTGGGAATTTACAGCCCATTCACAAGCTCGTTAGAATGCTGAGGATGGGATAGATACAGGAATTCACCGATTGCTAAGGGATGAGAATTATATCACAGTTGAGTCTCAGCTACAGGTTACTGAACAGACAGTAGCACAGAAAGGAGAAGTCTGCCTAAGGGGCTGGGAAAAGATCATTCCACCAGAAGAGAGAAAACCGAGTTACACGGCTGTAAGACAGCGGAATGATGAATCCTACGCTGACTTTGTGTCTCGACTGGAAAATTCTATTTCCAAATGTGTAAAGAATGTCCAGGCAGTAAGAGACATACTGCATAAACTATCTTATGATTTCTCTAATAAACACAAAAATGCCTTGCGTTCCTACAGGGAACAGGGTACACTGTTAGATTATCTCAGGATGTGCAGGAATGTAGAGACAGATGAATACAAAGCCAACTTCATGGCAGCTGCCTTGGCAAATTACACCAGACCTAGGAGAAAGTACGTTAGTTGCGGAAAGACAGGTCATCTTCAAAGAGAGTGTAGGCAGCACAGGTCAACCAGCCTGGCCACAAAGAGCGAGCTGCGGCCTGCACCAGAGAATGGGCCCAGGCCACCGAGTTCGGGTTTAAGAGAACTTGAACTTTGCCCCGCTGTAGGAAGGGAACTCACTGGGGGAGTCAATGTTGCTCAAGATTCAGCAGTAAAGAATTGTTGTTAGCAAAGGCTTCCCAGTGGGAAAATAGAGGAAGGAGCTTGATCCAAGCCCCGCCCAGCAGAGCTCAGAAGGCAAGGCCTCTGCCTAACCCAGCAAAAGGATCTTTGAATGGCAGCAATCACAGGTATCCCCCAGCCTCACAGCAGGAGACCAGACCTGGCCAAACAGGCAAAAGCCCAGCCTCTGTTCTCCCTGCAGTGAGTTTGACACGCCAAGAAAAGGCTCAGGGTTTGTTGATTCTAAAAAGCAGGAGCCGCTTATTGAAAGAGCAATACCATTTCTATCAGGAAGATTTAACCTAAGGACTCAAGGAATTAAAATTGATACTGGAATCGATCAGAATTGTGAGGAAAAGCCAAAAGCTGTGATTAAATCAGAAATTATTAAGAGCAGTATAGTTGGAGTCTGCTACCTAAAAGAACTAAATTCTCAAGGTTTTATTGGAGATACTGATAAGGATTATGAAGAAGAAATTAAGGCAATGATGGAATCTGATGTACCATGGTTTATAAAGAAGGAAGATGGCTTAAGCCAATTTTTGCCTCCTTGCGTTCCTAGAGTAAGAATGTATACCTACCAGGAAAGAGTACTTAAACAACAGCGCCCCACATGGACCTAGAAACTATAGGAAAAAGGGTTTTCAACTCTGGCTATGGGGTTATTGCCTTAGGGCATTCAGGAGGGCCTAAGACCCGCCCATTAACTTCCCCTAAAGCCAGCTTGGCAGGAGTAAGTTAACCAAGACAGAATATTGCAAGATTGTAAACTGCTACAATGAAAAGAGCCTGGAGGCATAACTGAGCCTGAACCTTATTGGTAAACTTACAGAAAGAATGTCTGCTTGGTAAATTAGTTCAAGAACAGCTGAACACATTTATTAAGAATCTTTTCAGTCTTTCACATCATCCTGAGTGTGGTAAGAAATTCTCACAATTAGTTAGCTCTCTCAATTCCCTGAGAGCTGGGAACCTACATTTACATAACAATGAACTCTAAGTAGTTCTACTGGTTTAAAACCTAACAAGTTAACCGAGACTGCCAGCAGTGCTTTAATATTTGCATTGTTAAAACAGAAGGGGAAGAAGAGGAATCTTATTTGTGACAAATTTCATTTGGTCATTTTAACTAAAAAATTCTCCTTACTAAAAGCTTGTGACAAAATTAGGACAGATAAACACATTTTCACTTCTACAGAGAAAGCTGATCCTAAGAAGTCCTAGGAAGACAGAAATCCCATTTGGGATCCAGGTCCATTTGTCACCTAGAGAAAGGGACATATATTTATGGTTTTGCAGAATAAAGGCTCCCTTTAGAAGGATCACCTGTAAGATCTCTCTCGCTGGGCTAGAGTTACACCTCGGTCCTTGGCTCCACACGAGAAAGAATTCACGCGGAAGCCTGGCTCCTGATCTAAGTGAGTTTAATGAGAGTTAGAAGAAGCTTCAGGTTTTACGCGGCACCCATAGGATTCTTTCCGACCATGCAGCCTGGCAGAGACTGCTCAGCGTCACGCAAAGATCTCTCTCCCAAGTTCTCCTCCAAAAAAGACTTCTCTCCCTCTGGGTTCCTGCCTTTTCAAGGATTCCCGGGGGAGGCGTGGTGAATGACCCCCAGGTCGACCCCATTGGCTGAATTGCAATCACCTGGCCCAGGTGGGCTGATCCAGGTTTAACGCACACCCATGCCCACTGCAGGGGGTGGGGGGGGAGGTCTAGGCCTTTGAGCATGTGCAGTGCCCTGCCCTTTGTTCTCGTGCTTGGCTCTCTTGGGCATGTGTCAATGGACATCCCATCCCTGCCTATCTGCCTAACACACCCATATTTGGAGAAAGATGCAGGACACGAAGGAACCACAAAATCTTAATCTTGATTCTTGTTAGGTAAACTGAGGCACGAACGATAAGAGACGGACCAAACTCCCCGAAGACTGATTAAAAAACTGGTTTTATTGGGGACAAGCGGACGGGTTCAACAGCCCACAGTAAAGTGAAGCTGTGGAAGTCACCCGAGGGGAGCGCTTGAGGGGTTTTTTTATACCACACACACACACCAACCCCCCACCCCCGCCGTTGAAGCTTCTGGAGAGTTGACGTAAGGTGCGGTTTTGCTCAGTGAGGCGTAGGTGACTGTTTGCTCGTTGTACAAGGTCAGTCTGTTCTGGTTCTAGAAACAATGAAATGGGCGGTCTGTGCTTTTAGAGGGTACAGTTGTTCGCAGAACTAGCCAGTTTCTGGGAAACTCAGTCTGGGGGAAGTGTGTCCATGCTTTTACCAGACAATTCTTTTTCCAGGTTGCTGACACCCCGAAGGTAGGGGCTGTTGGTTTATGTTTTCACAGGCAAAGGAGATAGGTGGATTCCTCTTCAGCCAGCAAGGCCCAGAAGAAAGGAGGGAAGTTGATGCGTGACCTGGCCCTGTCCTGCTTGCTGAAGTTGTCCTAAACGTCAAGAAGACCTCACGGATTCCTGAGAATGGCGATTGCTGCCTGCTGATGCTGTCTCTGGAACTCTTATCATAACTAAACATTTATACAATAGTGACTGGACTATTATAATAGACTGTTCTTTTGCTGAAAGATCTAGATTTTGGACTTGTCAATTAATGTTATAATGTTATTGGAATGTTACTGATTTTTGTATAACCCCTTATCCTTATAATAAGACAATGAATGCATGATTGGGATTTGATTAGGAAACATTTGCAAGCGTTTAAGGGAAACATTTCATTAGCTGAGATTCAGCTAAAAGGATATTTTCTGTACATTCAAGGGTGGATTTAAGGCATTCCACTAGCTGATATGATTAAGCAAATGGTGGATGGCTTAGAAAGAGGCTGGGCCTGTTAGCCAGACTAGCGCAGGGACGCGAATGTCCGTTAACGCATGCCCAGAGAGCCAACCATGGGAACAAAGAGCAGCGCACTGCACATGCTCAGAGGCTCAGGTTTCCCACCAGTGGGCATGGGTGGGCGCTAAACCTGGATTGGCCCACCTGAGCCAGGTGAATTCAATTCAGCCAATGGGGTCGATCTGGGGTCGTCCACCACGCCTCCCCCTGCAATCCTTGAAAAGGTAGGAGCAGAGTCGCAAGGGAGAGAGACTTTTTCTGCATGACACTGAGCAGCCTTTGCCAGGCTGCATGGTCGGGAGGAGTCCTATGGGTGCCATGTAAACCTGAAACTTCTTCTAACTCATAAAACTCACTTGGATCATGAGCAAGGCTTTGACGTGAATTCTTTCTCGCATGGAGCCAAGGACCGAGGTACAACTCTATCCCCAGAGAGATCTAACAGACCCTCGAGCACAGGCTCAAATTATTTCACCTAACTTATGTTCCAGTCTGACTGTGTTGTTTGTCATCATAATTGTGATTCTCGCAGGCTCCTGTCGCTTCAATAGGAAGCTGAGAGATATGAAGAGAGACCATGTTGCCTCCGTGACACTATTCAACCTTAAACATAATGCAGAGAGGGGAAATGTGAGAGACTAGCACTGAGGGAAATAAGACTGGACTTACTCCCCGACTGGTACGGAGGGAATCCGGAAGGCCTATGTTCCATGGCAGGAAGGCCGCCACTCTGGTAGTTGGAGATCTAGTCCGAGTACATTTCCTGTGGTAGTCTATCATTTTCCACAGTTTCTCCCCTTAAAGCTGTGCTGCCTTAAAGTAAGGAGATGGTTGATTCTGTCTCTCTACAGTAGCAGACATTCCTATCGGCTCTATCTCTTCCTTCTGTGGCATTCAACTCCTCTCATACCTTCCTCCAATAGATGGGCATAGGGGGACTTTATCCTCCTTGCCTGGATCCAAAATGTTTACCAAAAGCCTGAGTTTGGGGCTATATTAATTTGGTCATTAAAGTTGCCTTGACAGCTTTCACTATAGAGAAAATAGCCATGTAGCCACTGTGGCTCTTTTGAATTTAATAAATAAACAAACGGGGGAATTTGGGAAAACAAAGGTTTCTCCAAAGTGGTCTCCCCCAAATATATGCCAAACACAGTTGCTTGCTACACATAGAAAACGACTATACACTTGGCGGTCAACAAAGTAGGTCAGGAGATACTTTCCCTAAGAGCGATCAGCCATCTAGAGCAAGCAGACACCACTGTTTATTCCACAACAAGTAGGGTCCACTCCCTTCGGATAAGGATAGTAGTAGATTGTTTCCCTGAAGAAGAACCCAGAGAGGTCAAGCCCACTCAAGGGTGACTAAGGTTAGGCCGCCATCATGAATCTAGGGTCCGCCCATCTTGTCACATGTACACCCTTAGTCCCTCCCCTTCCTATCACATGTACACCCATAGCTCGTCCCCTCCCTGTCACACTTATGCCTATCATACATCCCCTTCCTATGATGAGTATGCCTGTTGTACTGCCCCTTCCTGTGACGTGTGTTTACCTGTAATCAGGCTCCCCTAAGTAGTTATAAGCCTTGGTTAGCAATAAATGTTTCTGTCGCCCCTGCTTTCGCTCCCCTGCTGGGTCTCTGGCCCTCTCGGCCCACGCTGTGCATGGACCTGGCTGGTAAAATCATGGCCATCCAGGAGGTGTGCATGCTACCATGAAATGTATCTGACTTCTTTATTTTCCTCTCCTATCTCCCTCATACTCTATGACTTTATTGTAATCTTTACATATCTTAACCGTACACTGTGCTTACTGAACCCATGATTAGTTGTGGGGGCCTGGCCTTTCCCCCACAGACAACTCAAACACTGCATAAAATATTAAAACCCTCCTTTCACAGGGTAAACAAACAAGTTAGTAAGAAATATTCAGGGGTCAAAGGTAAACAAAAACAAAACTGTCTTGAGGATTGGGAGAAAGACTTGGCTTTCTACTCTCAGAAGACTTACAGTCCCAGAAACCCACAGGAGTAGTTCTGCTGTGTCCTTTAGGGTCACTGGTTTGATGCTAGTGGCAGTGAGTGGCCCACGAGGGTCTTTGAGCAGCTTGCCAATAATTCAAATAAAGTATGTAATCAGTTTCACCATCCTGGCAAGATTAATGGAAAGCCAGTCCCAGAACAGAAGAAAGATCTCTCTTTTACCCCACCTCCCCGCCCCCCCCCCCAAAAAAAAGCCAGGAGCAGAATGCGTTCTTGGAATTTTGTGTCAACTTGGCTCACCGAGGATTCTCAGTGGTTCACCCGTTGGGATCTCGTAATCCCCTGTGTTTCCACAGCCTGTCATTTGACCTACTGGCCTCAAACTCATCTCCTTCTGCATCCACCAGCCATAGTCTTCCTGCTTCCTGGTCCATCAATGCTGGCAGTTACATATGTCAGGAAAAGCCTCTCGCTAACAACGTCTGACCCCTTTTACTTGAGTCAGTCTGGCCTTGCCCATCTCTCTAACTGTGTGAGCCACTTCTTTGATATAAATCTATTTCTTTTTATGTCAGTGAGTTTGCTTCTCCTGAGAACCCAGCTTACCACACAGGAGCTGACAGCCTAATCTTTCCACAGCAACGCAGCTGGTGGGTAAGAACCGACAACATTTCAGTTAGCAGTCCATTGCTTAATCCACTGGGTAATCGGCCAAACCAGACCCACGGCCATCAAGTCAATTTTAGCTTACAGCAATGCTATCGGACAGAGTAAAACTGCTCGTGGTGGTTTCTGAGACTGCACATCTTTAGGAGAGCAAGACAGCCTTCTCTTTCTCCTGTGGAGCAGCTGGTAGGTTTGAATTGCTAACCTTGAAGTTGGCAGTCCAATGCTTAATCAGAGCTTCTATGATAAACTACTACAGAGCAATAAAACCTAATGAAATAGTGTTAAATGCAATAATTTTGATGAACCTCAAAAACAATGTTGAATAAGGAAAGAAGTTCAAAGCAGAAGAATACATGTGGTGTTATTCTATGTATATAAAGTTCACAGTGATTTAAAACTATAATTTTTTTGGAAATGGAAATACATATTATAAAAACCATTACAGAAATGGAAAACACTGAGAGGGAAGGAAACGGGATGGAATGGGGTAGAAAACTCAGAGGATTGAGAATAAAAGACAATGAATATTTCTCAAACTCAGTGGGTTTTGTGTCACTGCTCCTATATCTTATAGGAACACAGTGAAGAAATGGCCAACATGTGTCCTGAGGGGGTAAGAACGGATGCGTTTACATTCTGGAGCGGAGTGTTGGGATCAGGAGTGCTAGGCTCTACTGGTTATTGCTCTTAGGTGCTGGTCAGTTGGTCCAAATCATATGTAGAACAGAACAAAACCCAGCCCAGCCCCGTGCCGTCTTCACCTTTGTGGCCGTGGATGAGCTCCTTGGTGCAGCTACTGTGTCAGTATTTGTGGAAGCTCTTCTTTGTCTCTGCCCTTCTACTTCACCGAACACGATGTCCATCTGCGGGGGCTGCTCTCTCCTGATAACATGGCCAAAGCACGTGAGAGGAAGTCTCGCCATTCTTGCTTCTAAGAGACATTCTAGCTAGGAACATCCCAAGGCGGGCATGTTTGTTCTTTTCCCAGTCCGTGGAGCTTTCGATATTCTTCATCAGCACTCTCATTCAAATGCCTTGATTCTTCTGTCTTCCAATTCGGTGTCCAGCTTTCGCCTGCGTTTGAGGATGGAAAACACTATAGCTTGGGTCAGGTGCACCTCATTCCTCAAAGTAAAATCCTTGTTCTTAAGCACTTTAAAAAGGTCTTGTGCAGCAGATTGACCCAAGGCGATGCATTTTTTTTTTAATCTCTTGACTGCTTCTTCCAGGAGCGTTGACTGTGGATCCAAGCAAGATGAAATCCTTGACCACTTCCATATTTTCTTCATTCCTCATGATGTTCCCTACTGTTCCAGTTGTGTTTTTGTCTTCTTTACATTGATTTGCAATCTATATAGAAGGCTGCAATCCTTGACCTTCCTCAGCAAGTGCTTCAAGTCCTCCTCGCTTTCAGCAAGGTTGTGTCATCTGCATATGGAAGGTTGTAAATAAGCCTTCTTATAATCCTCATGCCAGGTTCTTCATATGGTCCAGCGTCTCTGTTCATTTGCACAACATACAGATTGAATAAGTATGCAGAAAGCATACAACCCTAATGCATACCACTCTTGATTTTAAACCATGCAATATCCCTTTGTTCTAATCGAATGTACGACTGCCTCTTGGTCCATGTACAAGTGACTGCATGAGCGCAATGAAGTGTTTGGGGAATTCCAGTTCTTCTCAAGGTTACCCATCGTTTGTTTGGTCCGCATAGTCGAATGCCTGGGCATAATTACTCAACCACAGGTGAACATCTCTCTGGTATCCACTGCTTTCAGCCAAGATCCACCTGACATCAGCAATGATATCCCTTGTTCCACATCCTCTTCTGAATCTGACCTGAATCCCTGGCAATTCCCTGTCAATATGCTGCTGCAACCATTGTTGGATGATCTTCAGCAAAACTTGGCTTGCATGTGATAGCAATGATATTGTTCTATTGTTTGAGCATTCTGTTGGGTCACCATTCTTTAGAATGGGTATAAATACAGATCTCTTTCAGTCAGTTGGCCAGGTAGCAATCTTCCAAATTGCCTGACATGGACAAATGCTTCATCGGCTTGTTGAAACATTTTCATTGATATTCCATCAATTCCCAGAGCCTTGTTTTTGGTTAATGTCTTCAATGCAACTTGGACATTATCTTCCTTCAACACCGTTGGTTCTGGCTTACATGCTACTTCTTGAAATAGTTCCATCTTGACTAGCTCTTTTTGGTGCAGTGACTCTGGATATTCTTTCCATCTTCATTAGATGCATCATTCAAGATTTTTCCCACAGCATCTTTCAATAGTGCAACTCAAGGTTTAAATTTTGTCTTGAGTTTTTTCAGTAAAACATAGACTGGAGCTTCTTCATCCTTTCTGGCTTTCTAACTCTAGGTCTTTGCACAATTCATTACAATATTTTACTTTTTCACATTATCTGTTCAATTATTTTACTTTTCATTTCTTCCATTTGCCTTAGCTACTCTGTGATTAAGGGCAAGTTTTAGAGTCTCTTGTGACATACACTTTGATCTTTCCTTTCTTCCCTATCTTCTTAATGACCCTTGGCTTTTTTCCATGTATGATGTTCTTGATGTCAGCCCACAGCTCACCAGGTCTTCTGTCATTACTGGTCAGTGAGCCAAGTCTTTTTGAGATGTTATCAAAATTCAAGTGGGATAGACTCAAGGTCATGTCTTGGCTCTTGTGGACTTGTTTTCATTTTCTTCAGCATCAACCTGAACTTATATATGAGCAGTTGATGGTCTGTTCCACAGTGGGCCCCTGGCCTGATTTTAGCTACTGATGTTGAGCTTCTCCATTGTCTCTTCCCACAGATGTTGTCCATTTTGTTTTGTGCATTCCAGCAAGAGAAATGCCAGGGTATAGGTGACATTTGTGTTGTTGAAAAAAGGGTATTTGTGATTAGGAGGTCATTGGTCTTGCAAAATTCTGTCACGCTATCTCCAGCTCCCTTTCCATAACCAGGCCATATTTTCCTACAACAATTCCTTCCTCTTTGTTTTCAACCTTTGCAGTCCAATCTCCAATAATATTCACTGTATCTTGGCTCTGGTGGCATCTCCTGATTTACATTTTGACCTGGATGGAGGCACTCGCTTTCCTGTCCCAGCCTTCTCACTCGGTGAATGAGCATAATGCATACAACATGTAAATCTTCGAAGGCTCAAGAGACAACAGACCTGAGACTGCCTGATAAAAATAAAAGATGCTATATGAATATTAAGGCTTCCTGTTGGCACTATCAGGTCAGCATTGGACTAACCATAGGGTCAGTGGTTCAAACCTATCAGTCCCTTCACAGAAGTAATATGAGGCTGTCTGTTCCCATAAAGATTGACAAAGCCTCAGAACTCTTATATAAAGTCACTATGAGTTGGAATCAGCACTATGGATGTGGGCTTGGGTTTGATTTTTACACAAATGGGAAGTGGCAGAATTATTCTCAGCACTTCCAGGTTTGCTTCGTATGGAACAATGACTCAGAGTCTTATACCCCCTTACCTGGGGGCCTACCCTAGCTTCTAGGGAAGGGTTGTGGTGTTACGGTTTCCGTTTCATGGATGTAATGGTGACTAGTGTGGTCAACTGAGGGACTGGATGAGAGTGTCATGCAGCTAAATCCTCTGTGCGCATAATTATGGGTCCGGAAAGTCCACTCCATTGGGGGAAGACCCTCATGGTTATGAGCTATAAATAAGTCTTAATATACGTTCTCATGTCTGGACACAGTTCTTCCAATAGCTTCCCATAAGGGAACTGTCATAAAAGGGCAACCATAAAAGATGGCTCACACTTTCATCTGACTACTCTCTGTGCCTGGAGGTTATCTGCAGAAAAGAGCCATCAGGTTCAAGAACCAAACAACTGTAAAATGTAGCAAACTCCTGGGGAGGGTTCAGGAGAACTCGAGCTCCACTAGCAGTAGGTCAAGACGATGCTTCACCTCATTGCCTCTTTATTATGTTATCCACTTATGATATTACCCATTGACTGTGCATTGTGTTAGCTCTATGATGTGCGTGCCTTATAAAAGATTACATTGGAAATGTAGTCATTGGAAAATGTATTCACTCTCTCGGTCCTGGCATGGGATGAGGAGCCCCTGTGCCCCCATGGTATGTCTGTCTCTATTACCTTCCACAATGGTAAAGTCGCCCCTGAGGACCTGTTCCAGTGTTACGGGCCACCCCCCACCCCCACCCCCCAACGTACCCTGAGAGACTAGGTTGTAGGATTAATGTTAGTTACCCAGTTGGAGTAGGGCCTGGTCCCCATCCGAGACTCAATTGAGGGGTGTGGTGGGAGCACAGAGTCATTCCTTCTGCCAGGCCTTGTGGTAAACTGGACTTCCTAGGGCCAGGCCTCTCCTTTTCCTCAACGCCATGACAACTCCTCAACGGAGAGAGTTCCAGGAATTCAAATCCTACTTTAAGTCAGCTGGAAGCAAATGCAATAAAAATGGCCAGTCTGCAGCCCCACTATGTGACATGACATCCCTCACTGTCCCACAGCCCTACTGGGGACAACACTGGAGATACAGTATGGGAACTGCACCCGATCTGACCCCACCACACCAAAGCAAAACACTAAGGGTGTGCAATAGAACAGCAAAGGGAACAGAGCAACAAAATCCCCAGGGAATACCAAAAATAGACTTTGGGGCCAGGGCTTGGCACCCATCATATTCAATCAGAAAACACTTCTACAGGCCAACAAACAGAACTTGAACTATTTACAGGCTTTTCTTTTTTTTGTCATTGGTTTTTGTTGTTGTTGTTCTTGTCTTGTTTTGTTGCTTTGTTTTCCTCTGTTGTGTTTTTGCACATATTATTCTCTCTGCAGGTCTAACTAGACAAGATAGGTGGGATAAAAAATCTGAAGGGGAAAACAATGGGACCAAAGGTTCAAGGGGGACATAAAGAGAGGGGTGGGGAGGGGAGGAAGAAAGTGAGTGTTAACAAACCCAGGGACAAAGGAACAACAAGTGATCCAAAATTGATAGCAAGGTAAGTGTAGGAGGCCTGGGAGGGCTTAATCAAGGGGAATGTAACCAAGAGGAATTACTGAAACCCCAATGAAGGATGGGCATGATAGTGGGAAAAGAGTAAAGGGAAATAGAGGAGAGAACTGGGAAGCAAAAGGCATTTATAAAGACATGTATGCATGTAAATATATTTATATATGACAATGGGGAAATACTTCTATGTGCATATATTTATAGGCTTAGTATTAAGGTAGCAGATGGACATTGGGCCTCTACTCAAGTACTCCCTCAATGCAAGAATACTTTGTTCTATTAAACTGGCATTCCAGGATGCTCACCTTGCCAACACAATTGCTGAAGACAAAGCAGGTACATAAGCACAAATGTGTTGAAGAAAGCTGATGGTGCCCAGCTATCTGGGGTCTTAAAGGCTTGAAGGTAAACAAGCGGCCAACTAGCTGAGAAGCAACAAAGCCCACATGGAAGAAGCACAGCAGCCTGTGTGATCACGAGATGTCGATGGGATCAGGTATCAGGCATCATCAGAACAAAAAATCATACCATTGTGAATGAGGGGGAGTATGGAGTGGAGACCCAAAGCCCATCTGTAGACAACTGGACATCCCCTTATACAGAAGGGTCGACAGGAGGAGAAGAGCCAGTCAGGGTGCAGTATAGCAACGATGAAACATACAGCTTTCCTCTAGTTCTTACATGCTTCCTTCCCCCACTAGCATGATCCCAATTCTACCTTACAAATCTGGCTAGACCAGAGGATGTACACTGGTACAGATAAGAACTGGAAACACAGGGAATCCAGGACAGATGAACCCCTCTGGGCCAATAATGAGAGTAGCAATATCAGGAGGATAAGGGAAACGGGTAAGGGAGGGGGACTGATCACAAGGATCTACAAATAACCTCCTCCCTGGGGGACGGACAACAGAAAAGTGGATGAAGGGAGACATCGGACAGTGTAAGACATGACAAAATAATAATAATTTATAAATTATCAAGAGTTGGTGAGGGAGGGGTGCAGGGAGGGAGGGGTAAAAATGAGGAG
The DNA here is from genome assembly GCF_050624435.1 of Tenrec ecaudatus. Lineage (NCBI taxonomy): Eukaryota > Metazoa > Chordata > Mammalia > Afrosoricida > Tenrecidae > Tenrec > Tenrec ecaudatus. The sequence continues at coordinate 163,435,865 of NC_134530.1, forward strand.
CTGACACCAAGGGCTCAAATAGAAAGAAAAGTTTTTGAGAATGATGATGGCAACAAATGTACAAATGTGCTTGACACAATGCATGGACGGATGGATTGTGATAAGAGTTGTAGGAGCCCCCAATAAAATGATTTTTTTTAATGGCCAGTCTGAGTGCCCCTCCACACTCACTTCCATCCTTGGAATGCTGTACCCACCAATTACAACCAGGTCACTGTTTGCCACCGCCCACGCACACACACAAAAATGCTCCCCAGGCAAACACAGATTTGCTAGTTGACTGTTTTCATTTCTTTTTTTTCTTTTTTTAATCCTTGTTTCCCTTGCCCTCCATTCCTGAAGAAGCACAAGCTGAAGGGGCGGCTCTGTTTATTTAGCAGGTGGGCGGGGCACTTGGTGGTTTCTTAGCAACCGGTGCCCACCCACTCACCACAGCTCCCTGGACACTATCCAATGACTGTGAGCCTCAGAAGACTGATGTACAGAATATATTACTATTCCCATTCCACAAGTGAGAAGAGTCAGGAACAGAGGAGGGGGTGCCTCTGCCCCACAGCAGGGGCTCAGCCCCTGAATCAACTCCTGGCCCTCACCTAGGGGAGCACTGATTTGCACACAGGAGGAAGGATGGAGCAGTGAATCCATTTGTTCGGACAAGCCCTCGTGGACTTGCTCAAGGTGGGAATGTTTTACAGCAAGTCCGGTTCCTGCAGGTCCACTGGAGGCAGGGGCCTGGTGGTTGGTTACCCATCGGGCTGCTAACTACAACATCCGCAGCTGGAAACCACCTGCGGCTCCACAGGAGAACGATCGGACTTTCTACTCCCGTGACTCAGAAACTCACAGGGGCAGTTCAATCGTGTCCTTATATAGTCGCTGTGAATCACTAGTGAATCACTCACCCACCGGCAGTGAGCTTGCTTTGGGTGCCGTTTTGTTTCGTCTTGTTTTGATGACTGTTAGGAACCTATAGGGTCGCTATTAAGTGGTACTCCGTGCAATGGCAGTGAGTTTTGAATGAGCCCTAGTGGTGTAGTGGTTACAAATCGGGCTGTAATCTCCAGGGTCGGCAGTTCGAAACCACCAGCAGCTCCGTGGGAGCCAGTGGGCTTTGTCTCTAAGAGTCAGCGTTGACTCAATGACAGCTAGAGGAGCCAAACGACCCTGCATCTCCTGTTTAAGAAGGGCTCCCTAGCAGCCTCCACCACCCACACCTCCCGCCATGGGCCCTCCCCCAGGAATCAAGACCACCACCCAGCTCTCCCCGCGCGTTCTGCTGTCTGCCCACACGGGGGCGCGCCCTCCACGCCCCACACGGGGGGGGGGGGGGGGAGCACCTTCACAGAGAGAGCTGAACAGGTAGCTTTGTCCTCTGTAACTCCCCTTCGCGGAAGAGGAGGGACCTAGAGGAGGAGGGCCTTCGCTAAGGAGCGGCTCCCAGCCCTCCGGTAAGGATTCCCGGAACCCCACCCAACAAATGTGGAAGAAGACTTCATTCTACCAGGTTGCGCCCTAAGGGAAACCAAGAGGTAAGGAACGGGCAGCGTGATCTCATCTCCGTCTGACGTCAGGACCTCCTCAATTTGCCCAACTCAGAAGAAACTCCAGAGGAAACAGAGCCAAGGCAATGCTTGCTGGCCCTGGAGCCGTTCATCCTCTTTCCTTCCCCTCGCCCTCGCCCTGAAAACCCTCCTCCAGACAATGGACAGTAATGCAAACAATTAGTCACTAGGGGTAGGGGCAGGGGAAAAGGGTGATGGGGAGGCCAGGCTGAGCTCCAATGGGATAACTGGGGTGATTCATTCCGCTGAGACTGCAGAGCTGGGTTGGGTCAATATTGACGAAAAAAGACTTGAAGCTATGTTTATGAGCCCCTGACTGCGTGTTCCCACAGCTCACAGCTCCTCGGACCACCAGCCCAGTAAGAAAAGAAAACCTCACCCCTGACTTCAGGGACAGACCCCTAAAGTGAGCTGCCGCCACCTGTCGCTATGAATGGGCAGCTATAGGGGGCCCCTCAGTGTCCTCACTGGTCTCCAGCCTCCCAGGGCCAGGCCTTGAACATCTCCAATGTGCTTTCCTCAGCCCTCCTCCACCTTGGTAACAACGTGCATCTGTCCTGCTCCAGGGCCCATCTTGGCCCATCCCCTCTCACCACACCCAGAGCAAAACTCACTTCTTCCCCAGAACTTGAGTGACGCGCTATGCCATCCCCCTTCCCCCTGGTGGCAGCTCATCTGGACACCATTTCCTTCCCTAAGTTTGCCCCAGACACTTTCAGCTGGGCACCATGGGCGCTTTTTTCCTGAAAATGGCTTCTGAGGGGACATGTTTTTTAACCCATGGACCTTGTCAGGGTGAGGGCCCCCTCCTGTGGACCCTCCCACCAGGCTCCAGCCTGGGAGTCTCTCCCGGAGGTTGACTGGGTAGGCCTTCTGACTAGCCTCAGGACAAAAAAGAAGGCAGAAATAATTGCACAGCCAGACACAGGTGTAGATTCGACCCCCAAAAAGATATATATTTATTGTACAACTCCCCATCACTGGATTGGACTCAGTGGGGGCCCCTAACATGGTTGATTATCAGCCCGTGAGGGCCTCATTATAGATCATCGCCAAGGCCCCCAGGAAGGTGACGTATTCCTGGAAGTTCACTTCCTGGTCCTTGTTCTGGTCCAGGTCGTTCATCAGCTTGGCAATCTCTGCGTCCTGCAGCTTCTAAGGTGTGAGGACAGAAGGCCCAGACTCAGTGGTGGGGTGAACCCTGAGTGCACTCCCTACCTTTCTGCTGCCTCAGCGACCCTGCTCCACCCTCCCCCAGGGGGCAGTGAATCCCAGGCTGGGAGTGTTCAACCCCACCCCTTCAGGAGAGTGGGTCCACAGCTTAGGAAGGGACCCAGACCCGGACCCCAAAATGTGGATAAATGCCAATCAGATGCCTCTGGGCACCTCCTTGTCTCTTCCTTCTGTCCGTAAAGGGCCAGAGGCGGGTGTCCCGGGAGAGGCCCACTCACCGCGCCGATGGTCAGCTCCTTCTGGATCAGCTCCTTCAGCTCCTTCTTGCTCAAGGTGCTCTTGTCTCCCTCCCTGCCAGAGTACTTGTGGAAGATGACCACCAGGAGGCCGATAGCCTGGTCCAGGGGGCACGCCATAGCAAAGGTCTTGGAGCTGGGGACACATGAGCGGCCATGGGCGACTGGCGCTCCACACACCCAAGAGCCTGTCCCGGGTTCTCTCTCTGTCCTCTCTCCTTTCTCTCTTCCCTCTCCTATCCCCTCCCTTTTCTGCTGCTGCTGCTTCTCCTCCTCCTCCTCTCTCTCCCTCCCCCTCTCCCCTCTCTCTCTGCCTCTATATCTCTGTCTGTCTTTGGGGGGTGGGAGGCTGTAAAACAAAGGAAGCAAGTCACAGGTCCCAAGCACCACATAGGCCCAGTAGCTTTAGGCACAGCTGAGACCCATCGTCCAGGGCAGGGGTCCTCAAACTTTGTAAACAGGGGGCCACTTCACTGTCCCTCAGACCGGCGTTGGAGGGATGGACTATAGTTAAAAAAAAAAAAACTATGAACAAATTCCTATGCACACTGCACATATCTTATTTGAAGTAAAAAAGCAAATGGGGCAAAAACACCCAGCTGGCCGGATAAATGTCCTCGGTGGGTCGCATGTGGCCAGCGGGCCATAGTTTGAGGACGCCTGGTCCAGGGACTTCCAGAGAAAGCTGGGGAGTGTGCCCGAAGAGGGGCCCAGGGGACTGCACACAGGCACCGCCACACAGGGCCACACACAGTGACTCAGACACACCCTCCTGGAGCCCCATGGAGATGCCTGGGGCTTCTCGCCTTTCAGGGGCTCTGAAAGCAGTCCCCCACCACCACCCCCCACCCCCACCCCACCCCCGTGGCCAGGCTGCCTACGGAACGCGGGTCCCAGGCCCAGGGCGGGCAGCCTGGTGAGAACTTACTTCAAGGTCGCTGCGAAGTGAGAAAGGAGCGGTGAAGGGGTGCGGCCGTGTCGCAGTCGGGCCAGCCTTATAGGGGTCCTGTCCAGGGGGCTGGCCCTTCCAACGCCCACCCCGCGCCCCGCCCTACCCCACCCCGCGCTGGGGCTCCCACTCCGCTTCCAGCTCCGGTCCCGCTCCCAACTTTCCACGCCTCCTGTCCCGGGGCAGTTCCGGCTGGGGCCGAATGGTGGTGACTGGCGGAAGGACAGAGGACAGGCAGACTGGCTGGTCGGATGCCGCTGCAGGCCGAGCTTCTCTGACTGCCGCCCCGCCCCCCACCCCACCCCACCCCCCATTTGCGGAGTGACGCAGGATGGGGCAAAAGGGGATGAGGGGTGTTGGCATGGCCCTGGGTGTGTGTGTGTGTGTGTGTGTGTGTGTGTGTGTGTGTGTGTGTGTGTGTGTGTGTGTGTGTGTCTTCCCAGGATGCTGGTCCTTCCCGGAGGGTGTGTGTGTGTGTGTGTGTGTGTGTGTGTGTGTGTGTGTGTCTTCCCAGGATGCTGGTCCTTCCCGGAGGGTGGTCAGGGCGGAGGATCCGTGAGCCACAAGATGGAAAAGCCTTCTAGAAGTGCCCACTCCCCACTGAAAAGCCCCCACCCCTCACTCACCCCCCCACCCCACCCCAGTGCTCCCTGAAATGCCACCCTCTGCACCAGCGGTACTGTGCACGCGGGCCTGAACCAGGTCCTGGCCTCATGGGAGCCAGAGACAAGTCTGACTGGCTTGCCCATCATTGCCCCCAGGGACCACACCCCAACCTCCCTCTTTGCCCTTCTTCCAAACACCTGCCCTCAGGTTTGTTTGCCTCTTTGTAGCCTTTCTGGGAGGCAAACAGAAGCCTAACCCAACTTCCCCGTTTTGCAAGAGGGCAAGCTAGGGACTGCCACCCCTCACAGCCAAAGTGGACACGAGAGAACTTCAAGACCAAGCCCCAGCCACCTGGGAAAGGAAAATCTTTATTTCCTCTGTGGGAAGGGAGAGGCCGGAGCGGGGTGCATCTGGGAAGTGGAGCGAGGCGGGCGTCTAACGAGGGCCTGTGAGAGCAGCCTGGAGGCCAGGAGCCTGGGTGAGAGATCAGAGGGCGCCCATCACTTGTTGTCCTCCAGGAAGAAGTCGTTGTAGGCCATGCACAGCGTGGTCAGGAACACCGAGTACTCCTTGAAGTCGATCTCCTGGTCACTGTTCTTGTCCAGATTCTTCATGAGGTCATCGATGCTGCTCTCCTTCATCTTCTGCGGGGACCCAAGTGGAGGGACAGCTTAGCCACCCTGCCCCGCCCGGCCTGACCCCTGCATGGCCCCACTCAGCCCCCAGCCCCCAGAGACCTCTTTGGCAATATGGAGGGCTCAGTGACCAGACCCCCAAGTCTCCGTAAATTACAATAGGAAGGCTCAGCTGGGCACTCTGGCCCTGGGCACTTTCCCCCATACAGAGAGAGAGTAAAGAGTTTGTAGCAGTCCTGAGGATTGGGCAGGTCTCTGACCTACTCTGTCCCGCTTTAAGGGACGATACCCAGACAAGCCCTCTCCACGGAAACAGTGTATTGAAGCGAAGAGGCCACCCATCCCTCAGAACTTGCTGGAAGATCTCCTAGGGAGGCGGCGCCTCCGCCTGGTGCCCTGCCCTCCCTCCCTCCCACGGGGAGAGAGGGCCCGAGGGTGGAAGAGAAAGAAAACACAGACAGGCGGCACCTGCCTTCGGCACCGTGTTTTCCACAGGAGACAGATCCCGGGACACGCGGAGATGGAAACTGCTCTCTGTGACGTGATTCTGGTCCCTGGCCTGGGCTCCTGTTATAGCCAGGCCCTCCCCAGGTCCCAGTCTGGTGGTAATTAACACCTGCTGGCCCACGGCCCCTCCCACTGTCCTCATTAACTCCAGGATGCAGAATGCCTGGCGGGAAGGCCAGAGAGCAGGTCGGGTACACACACCTGCTTCAGTCCCCTGCCCATAGATGCCTGCTTTGGGGACCCTCGCTCTGAGGAGGCCCACAGGGCCCACCAGGGCTCAGGACGTGAGCTAGCAGGAGAGGACCAACCGCAGGCTGGGTGTTAAAGGGAGAAGGGAAGGCAGGAGAGAGGCCTGGCCTGAAATTTCAACTCTGCCTTCCTTTAGGTAAATGTTACCTGTATGGGTTGACTTGTGTCCCACCCATAATATGTATTCGAATCGATACTCTGTGCCTGTGGATTTCATCTTGTTTGGAAATAGAGTTTTCTTTGCTATGTTAATTACATCATCCCCAAGTAGTGGGGTGCTGAGTCTAATCACTTCTGAATTTTCAAAAGAAAAAGCAGATTCCACGCAGAAGCACCCCAGCCCCTGAGAGGAGACCAGCGGCCTGTGAGGACCTCCAAAGGACCCAGGAACACCCAGCACTCTGTACAGACACCCCCTGATTTGGACAGGTAGCCTCCAGAACTCCGAGAAAAGAAACAGATAGTCTTTAAAGCCACCAGCGAGCGGGTGGTGTTTGTGTTGCTACAGCAACACGCGGTCATTGAGACATTATGTGAGCATTGATTTTCTTTTTTTTTTTTTGATTTTTTTTTAAATTTTAACAATTTATTAGGGGCTCATACAATTCTTATCACAGTTCATACATATACGTACATCGAGCATTGATTTTCTTAACCAGAAAAATAATAGAATGTCTGACTCATGGGCCGACCCTCTGTCGGCTCCTGCCTCCCACCGCTCCATCTGCTTAGACTCAGTCCAGTTGCTCTCGGTCCTGCGTTCATTAATGAGCAGAACTAACCTTTCCTGTTGGTTCCCACATCGGCACCCTTGGAGAGCCCTGGAGGTGCCAGCCACGCAGGGGAGACTCAGGCAGCGTCCCTGTCCCCGGGGTTGTACACCACTCGACTTGGACGCCCTGGGTGTCTCGCTCACCTTCCATAGACACTCACCCACGTGTCACACACCCCTCGAGACACAGCCCCTCCTCTGTGAAACTCTAAGGCATCCCGAGGCCAGAGATCAGGCCTGAGTTGGTACAGTGTCCACTCGCTTCTTCCGTCTCTTCTCCCTCTGGCAGCTCTGCTATGCCTTAGACTCACGAACCCCGAGGGGGTTCTCACTGTCCCTTCTTACTAGGTCCCTATGAAGACAGGCTGCCCTGAGCGACCTGCAGGAAGCACCCAGACTCTAGCGGAGGGTGCGGAGACAGTCACTTACCTCCCCAAGACACAGCTCCTGCTTAATCAGCGCCTTGAGTTCCTTCCTACTCAGGGTCAGCTTGCTGCCCTCTCTCCCAGAGTATTTGTGAAAAGTGGTGACCATGGTGCTCAGGGCCTTCTCAAGAGGGGTCTCCATCGCAGTTGTCAAGGCTGGAGGGTTGGAAGTGGGGGGGGAGCAATCACATTCTTTAGGGACCTTGATCTTCTGCTTCCCCCATCACCAGCGCACCGGTGAGGCCCTCCCTTAAACCCAGAGACTGGAGCCCATGGTGGGACCACAGTGCACCAGGCCGTGGGCTCAGGGCAAACCAGAGCCAGAAGAAGGGCCAGCCCCTCTAGGAGACAGTCGGTTCGAGATGTTTGAGCAAAGGGCCTGGGGCAGAGGAAGGGCACGGTGACCGCCCTCACAAAGAACTGGTGACAGAGGAAGCCCAAAATGGATCTGCAGAGTCCACACCTGGATTGAACCCCACCAATCAGAGTGGAGAGTTCTGAGTAGTCCTGTGACCAGACAGAGAGCGTTGTAAGGTCGATCGTGGCAGGTACACATTGGTTAAAATTTAGCACCCTCTCTGTTGTTGTTACCATCTTTTATTTATTTACAATTGGTGGAGTAGTATTGCTATTATCTAACAACATTGTTATTATCTAAATATCCATATTTTATTTTATTTCATTAGTTTTTTTAATCACTTTATTGGGGGCTCATACAACTCTTATCACAATCCATAGATACATCAGTTGTGTTAAGCACACTTGTACATGCATTGCCCTGCACCCTATCATTTGACCTCCCTGATGATGCATTTAAATTTGCTCTAGTTTTTAATACTGTCTCCTTTCTTTTCTACTGAGGCTTACATCGTTGTACTTTATTATGCCCGGTAGGTTTTGTTCGGTTGGTTGTTTGTTTTTAATGTATATGAAAGCCCGGATAGGTAAGTCTATGAAGACAGTACTGGATGAATGGTTCCTGGGGGTGCAGTGGGGAAGGTTTTGGGGGGGTGTGAAGTGGGAGGCTAATAACAATGAGTCCAAGAATGAAGACAGTGTTCTAGAACTGATTGTGGGGATGACTGCACAACTCATCTTGTGGGAGTGGCCTATCGAGTTGTAGGATATGGGGATTATATGCCAATACAATTGTTGAAGAAAAAAGAACTAGTGACCGATGCAGGGGGTGGGGGCCACATAAGAAATCAGGATGTTCTCTCTGCTCTGTTGAGTGGGTACTGGTTTCCTTAGGCAGTCCCCAATCTACCCAACCCCTGTGCCCTAGTGCCTGAATGACCTGATATCAGGGAGTGTCCCATTATACAAGTGGGGGCCAGGGCAGAAAGAGAGTCCGGGTTGGAGAGGGCTGGGGCAGAGCTGGAGCACAAAGATAAGGTCTCAGCAGGAAGTAGAGGAGAGGCCATTGGACTCACCCTGCCGGTTTCCAGACTCAGGCCCAGAGAGCTGCACCCACATAGGATGGCCAAAAGGCCTGGGAAGTGGGCCTGTAGCATCTCTCAATCATTCTGAGTTCTGGACCTGGAGGGTGGGTTTAATTGGGTCTTCAGTCCCACCAGCACAGCCACCCTCACCCAAGGGCGGGCGGGGGGGGGGAGTGGGGGGCAGCTAGAGTACCGGTGACTCAGGCTTAAAAACCACTTCCTTCTTGAGAAGTAGGAAGAAGGCAACACCCAAGGAACCCGGTGGCCAAAGGTAAATCCAGCGGAGGTTCCTAAGAAAGAAGGAAGCCAATGGCCTCACCTCCTGCCCAAAGCCCACCCACAACTCTTTTCCCGGACCTCTCATTGGCCTCCCACCCCCCAGAAGCCTCAGCTTCTTCCCACCTCAGGGAGACTCGGCCAGGACTACAGTCTGAGGCAGGAGTCTCTGGGCATCTGCAGAAGCATCCTGGCTGGCATTGATCCCCCTCGATGTTCCGATAATCACCGTTCTACATACTCTACCCACTCCACCCTGAGCGCGTGTGCGCGCGCACACACACACACACACACACCTTCCTCCCTTTGCAGAGGGTCACACAGCTCGTCACCCCTCAGCCTCACCAAGGGAACAGGGAGCCGAGGAGGGAGGACTCACCAAAGGAAGGAGCAAGCCCAAAGACTCCCAGCAGCAGGAATAGGCTCACTCCCACTGCTCTTGGCCTTTATTCCCTTGGTCCAGTCCCCAGGAAGCCAGAGACAGGAGAGAGCCAATGAGAAGGGGTCAGGGACATGAGGAGGCCCAGGCCAGAGCCTCCTGGGACAGGTGAGGAGAAACCCCTTCCACCAATTCCATCTTCGCTGTTTGCAAACAAAGAGGATGGATGGGGACACACCGAATGCGTCATCACACACACACACACACACACACACACACACACACACACACACACACACACATCTTCCGTCAAAGATTTTCCAACCCACAAACCCGATGGGAGAGCCAGGCACGA